>NC_091979.1:175564523-175901433 GCF_044704955.1 Pristiophorus japonicus | reverse complement strand
CTCCCGACACACAGAAAAAGAGGAAAAATTAAACCTCCACCTGGAACGTCTCAGCCATTTTGCACCAAATGCTTTCAGCGCTGCAATTTAACAGCCAGAAATCAACTTCGGGAGGTCACAACTCATTCCGGAGCTCGATACATTGTGTTAGAGCGCCGAGATGTATATTTAAGAAATGTAACATACTTACCGGGCCGCCCTGCGCGCACTGAGCCTCCCGACACAAACAGCAGCCTCTCCGCGCGCACACTGTGCGTGTCACCGCGGGAGCGCAAGGCCTGCCCCACACATAAACAGCGGCCACGATGCGCGCACCCCTCTGTCTGCAGCCAGCCGGCTTGGGCGCGCGCCTTCCTCGGGAGGGGGGCATTCAAAGTGGGGAGAGTGAGCGAATGTTGAGTAGGCTGCAATTGGGGAAGACCAGTGATTTTTTTAAAATCAAGTAAAAACATGAATTACATTTTATAAGTAATGTTCCCGCTTCATAAGACATACAATTAAGTGAAGAAAATTGATCTCGTATTTTGAAAATAAGAATGTTCTTAAAGGTAATGCAATAATCATGGGGGACTTTAATCTACATATTGACTGGGCAAACCAAATTTAACAGATTTTTTAATGATTAGGGAGTCAAGGGTTATGGGGAGCGGGCGGGAAAGTGGAGTTAAGGCCAAGATCAGATCAGCAATGATCTTATTGAATGGCAGACACCCTCAAAGCCTCCCTGATAAAGTACGACGTCCCCACTGACACCTGGGAGTCCATGGCCAAAGACCGCCGAAAGTGGAGGAAGTGCATCCGGGAGGGCGCTGAGCACCGCGAGTCTCATTGTCGAGAGCATGCAGAAATCAAGCACAGGCAGCAGAAAGAACATGCGGCAAACCTGTCCTACCCACCCTTTCCCTCAACGACTATCTGTCCCACATGTGACACAGTCTGTGGTTCTGTCATTGGACTGTTCAGTCACCTAAGGACTCATTTTAAGAGTGGAAGTAAGTCTTCCTCGATTCCAAGGGACTGCCTATGATAATGATGGCCCAATGGGCCAAATGGCCCACTCCTACATAATAAGAATTAGGAACGGGAGTAGGCCATCCAGCCCCTCGAGCCTGCTCCGCCATTCAACAAGATCATGGCTGATCTGGCCGTGGACTCAGCTCCACTTACCCGCCCGCTCCCCATAACCCTTAATTGCCTTATTGGTTAAAAATCTATCTATCTGTGATTTGAATACATTCAATGAGCTAGCCTCAACTGCTTCCTTGGGCAGAGAATTCCATAGATTCACAACCCTCTGGGAGAAGAAATTCCTTCTCAACTCGGTTTTAAATTGGCTCCCCCGTATTTTGAGGCTGTGCCCCCTAGTTCTAGTCTCCCCAACCAGTGGAAACAACCTCTCTGCCTCTATCTTGTCTATCCCTTTCATTATTTTAAATGTTTCTATAAGATCACCCCTCATCCTTCTGAACTCCAACGAGTAAAGACTCAGTCTACTCAATCTATCATCATAAGGTAACCCCCTCATCTCCGGAATCAGCCTCGTGAATCGTCTCTGTACCCCCTCCAAAGCTAGTATATCCTTCCTTAAGTAAGGTAACCAAAACTGCACGCAGTACTCCAGGTGTGGCCTCACCAATACCCTGTACAGTTGCAGAAGGACCTCCCTGCTTTTGTACTCCATCCCTCTCGCAATGAAGGCCAACATTCCATTCACCTTCCTGATTACCTGCTGCACCTGCAAGCTAACTTTTTGGAATTCATGCACAAGGACCATCAGCCGGTCCAGGCAGCGGGCGGTCGAGGGGGTCGTTCAACCTGACTGCCTGCCTCTCTTCCGCTCTTACATCCGGTCCAGGGTGTCCTTGGAGATGGAGCACGCGGTGTCCACCGGTACGCTCGCGGCCTTCCGCGAGAGGTGGGCACCGGAGGGACTGGAGTGCATCATCACGCCCGGCAACCAAATTTTAATTTGATTTTACGTTTTAAAGTTAATTTGTTTTAATTGCCGGTGCTTTTAGTGTCCCCTTCCCTTTTATAGGGGGCACTGGGGAAAAATTGTGATTTTAGTGCCCAAAAAAAAAACCAAAAAAAAAAGAAAAAAACACAAAAAAAAAAAACACAAAAAAGGGGGAAAAAAAAATGGGCCTTGTAAATGTCTGGAGTGTCACCCAGGTCGGGTGGCACCGTTTAATGTTTTTATGTTTTCACAGATAAACTCAAAAGAGTTTCATGCACAAGGACCATCAGCCGGTCCAGGCAGCGGGCGGTCGAGGGGGTCGTTCAACCTGACTGCCTGCCTCTCTTCCGCTCTTACATCCGGTCCAGGGTGTCCTTGGAGATGGAGCACGCGGTGTCCACCGGTACGCTCGCGGCCTTCCGCGAGAGGTGGGCACCGGAGGGACTGGAGTGCATCATCACGCCCGGCAACCAAATTTTAATTTGATTTTACGTTTTAAAGTTAATTTGTTTTAAATGCCGGTGCTTTTAGTGTCCCCTTCCCTTTTATAGGGGGCACTGGGGAAAAATTGTGATTTTAGTGCCCAAAAAAAAAAACAAAAAAAAAAGAAAAAACACAAAAAAAAACACAAAAAAAGGGGGGGGGGGGGGGGGGGGAAAAAAAAAAAAAAAAAAAAAATAATTTAAAAAAAAAAAGGGGCCTTGTAAATGTCTGGAGTGTCACCCAGGTCGGGTGGCACAGTTTAATGTTTATGTTTTGCAGGTGAACTCCAAAAGAGTTTCATGCACAAGGAAATTTAGTGCCCAAAAAAAAACCAAAAAAAAGAAAAAAAGAAAAAAAAAAAAAAGGGGGGGAAAAAAAAGGGCCTTGTAAATGTCTGGAGTGTCACCCAGGTCGGGTGGCACAGTTTAATGTTTTATGTTTTGCAGGTGAACTCCAAAAGAGTTTCATGCACAAGGACCCCCAGGTCCCTCTGCACCGCAGTATGTTGTAATTTCTCCCCATTCAAATAATATTCCCTTTTACTGTATTTTTTCCCAAGGTGGATGACCTCACACTTTCCGACATTGTATTCCATCTGCCAAACCTTAGCCCATTCGCTTAACCTATCCAAATCTCTTTGCAGCCTTTCTGTGTCCTCTACACAACCCGCTTTCCCACTAATCTTTGTGTCATCTGCAAATTTTGTTACACTACACTCTGTCCCCTCTTCCAGGTCATCTATGTATATTGTAAACAGTTGTGGTCCCAGCACCGATCCCTGTGGCACACCACTAACCACTGATTTCCAACTCGAAAAGGACCCATTTATCCCGACTCTCTGCTTTCTGTTAGCCAGCCAATTCTCTATCCATGCTCATACATTTCCTCTGACTCCGCGTACCTTTATCTTCTGCAATAACCTTTTGTGTGGCACCTTATCGAATGCCTTTTGAAAATCTAAATACACCACATCCATCGGTACACCTCTATCCACCATGCTCGTTATATCCTCAAAGAATTCCAGTAAATTAGTTAAACATGATTTCCCCTTCATGAATCCATGCTGCGTCTGCTTGATTGCACTATTCCTATCTAGATGTCCCGCTATTTCTTCCTTAATGATAGTTTCAAGCATTTTCCCCACTACAGATGTTAAACTAACCGGCCTATAGTTACCTGCCTTTTGTCTGCCCCCTTTTTTAAACAGAGGCATTACATTAGCTGCTTTCCAATCTGCTGGTACCTCCCCAGAGTCCAGAGAATTTTGGTAGATTATAACGAATGCATCTGCTATAACTTCCGCCATCTCTTTTAATACCCTGGGATGCATTTCATCAGGACCAGGGGACTTGTCTACCTTGAGTCCCATTAGCCTGTCCAGCACTACCCCCCAGTGATAGTGATTGTCTCCTGCTCCTATTTCTTATGTTCTTAATTTAGGGGGCGGTGATTTCCTCTCCTCTTTGGACAGAATGCAAGTCAAGCACTGAAAGTCTGCTCTGCCTGAACAGACCTGAATCCATCTGTATTTCTAAGCTTTGCTCCCTAACATGGCACCCAGCTACCCCCGATGCTGCAACATCCGTTGGAGACATACACCCAAAAGTGCGGAATGAAAGTAAACTGCTGCAGCAGTGGTAATGAGCTCCAGCTTTGTGCCCTATGGCCTGCTGTCCAAAATCAGTAGCCCCTCCTTTGCTGACCTTGAAAAAGATGTCTGTTTGGCGGTGCAGGAATGTTGTGGGCAGCCCTTTCTCAGACCTTCCAATCTAAGAGGACTGAGCACAACCTCCAAGTTCCATTTTCAGTTTGGTTTGGGCCATCGCTGGATGGAGAACCAAAAAAAAACACAGCAAGCATCCTGATGTCATACCAGTTTATGTTTATTTGTTCCTGGGATGCGGGCATCGCTAGCAACGCCCGCATTTATTGCTCATCCATAATTGCTCTTGAGAAGGCGGAAGTGAGCCGCCGCCTTGAACCGCTGCAGTCCGTTTGGTGAAAGGCAACAAGCTGATCCTCCTTAGCGACTTTAACGCCAGAGTTGGAAAGGACACAGACCTCTGAGGAGGTGTGATCGGCATAGCGGGGGTAGGGAAAACCAACACCAGCAGTACGCTCCTCCTGACAAAATGCTTAGAACATGGCTTTGTCATAACCAGCACCTTGTTCCGTCAGAGAGACAAGTACAAGGCCTCATGGCAACACCCTCGCTCCAAGCACTGGCATCAGCTAGATTATGTCATCATCCGAGCAAGGGGCCTCAAGGACGTGCGCATCACCTGCATCATGACAGGAGCTGACGATTGCTGGATGAACCACTGCCTAATCCGCTCTGTCATCTCCATCAATGTAGCCCCAAAGCAGCGGCGGCAACAGAAACGATGGCGCAGGAAAATAAATGCTGGAGCACTCAAAGACCCTTCTAAGAAAGCCCTATTCAGCCAGCGCCTCACATCCAACCTGACGACTCCCTGTGATCCAGAGATGCAGAGTGTCCACAATGCCTGGTCTGCCCTCAGGGCCTCCATAATTAGCACCTGTGAAGAGACCAGGAAACATCAAGACTGGTTCGACGAGAACGACCAGGGGATCCAGGAGCTAATAAGCCGCAAGCGTAAGGGCATTCTTGAACTGGAAACAGCAACACAATTCAACAGCAAGAAAGCAGCTCTATAGATGTCTGAAGGCCGAGGTCCAACATAAAACTCACAACTTAAAGAACAGATGATGAGTGGAGAAAGCGCAGGAGACCCAGCAACTAGCTGACCGCCACGGCATGCGTGGATTCTTAAGCGCAGACAAGACCACCTACGGCCCAAGCACCCAAGATCCTACCCCACTGCGGGCCAAGATTGGAGAGGTACTCATCAAAGACAGAGGCAGTCAGTGCTCGCTGGAAGAAGCGCTTCAAAGATCTCCCTAACCAAGACTTCCCGCCACCACCTCAGCACAACCCCAGCCCGGCATGAGGTTGAAAAGGCCATTTGACAACTGAAGAATAATAAGGCCTCAGAAGCAGATGGAATCCCCGCCGAAGCACTAAAACATGGCGGGAAAGTACTATTGATGTGAATCCATGAACTCATTTCTCTTATTTAGAAGGGGGAGAGCATGGCAGGGGATCTCAGAGTAGCCATAGTCGTGACCATCTTCAAGAAAGGTTGCGGTAATTACAGAGGAGTTTCCCTGTTGTCTGCCACAGGGAAAGTCATTCCAAGAATCCTCCTCAATCACCTTCTCCCAGTGGTTGAAGAACTCCTCCCAGAGTCGCAATGCGGACTAAGGGGCACAATGGACACGATCTTCACCGCGCGCCAAATTCAAGAGAAATGCAGGGAGCAGCACCAACCCTGTACATGGCCTTCTTTGACCTCACAAAGGCCTTCAACACTGCCAACCATGAGGGATTATGGAATGTCCTCCTCAAATTTGGCTGCCCCCCAAAAACTTGTCACCATCCCCTGCCTGCTCCACGATGACATGCAAGCCATAATCCTGACCAACGGATCCACCACAGACCCAATTCACGTATGGACCGGGGTCAAGCAAGGCTGTGTCATTGCACCAACGCTCTTCTCGATCGTCCTTGCTGCAATGCTCCATCTCACCCTCAATAAGCTCCCCACTGGAGTGGAGCAAATCTACAGAACAAATGGGAAATTGTTCAACCTCCATTGTCTCCAGTACAGATCCAAGGTCGTCCCATCCCCTGTCATTGAATTACAGTATGCAGACGATGCTTGCGTTTGTGCACATTCGGAGGCCGAACTCCAAAGCTTCATCAACACCTTCACCGAAGCGTGCAAGAGTATGGGCCTTACTTTAAACATCCATAAGACAAAGGTCCTCTACCAACCTGCCCCCGCCACACAGTACTGCCCCTCGATTATCAAAATCTATGACGAGGCCTTGGACGACGTGGACCATTTTTCTCGGGAGCCTACTGTTAACAAGGGCAGACGTCGATGACGAAGTCCAATACCACATTCAGTGCGCCAGTGCAGCCTTCGGTCACTTGAGGAGGAGAGTGTTTGAAGACCAGGACCTCAAACCCGGCACCAAGCTCATGGTTTACAGAGCAGTAGTGATACCTACCTTCCTATATGCTTCAGAGACATGGACTATGTACAGCAGGCACCTCAAAGCACCACCAATGCTGCCTCCGCAAGATCCTGCTAATCCAGTGGCAGGATATGCGCACCAACGTCAGTGTTCTCTCTCAGGTCAGCATCGAAGCATTGATCATGCTCAATCAGCTTCGATGGACGGGTCACATCGTCCACATGCCTGATACTAGACTCCCAAAACAAGCGCTCTACTCAGAGCTCCGACACAGCAAGTAAGTCCCATATGGGCAGAGGAAATGCTTCAAGGACTCCCTCAAAGCCTCCTTGAAAATGTGCAACATCCCCACCGACGGCTAGGAATCCCTGGCCGAGGACCATTCAAAATGGAGGAGAAGCATCCGGGAAGGGGCCAAACACCTCGAGCCTCTTCACTGGGAGCATGCGGAAGTCAAGCGCAAACAGGATTGCGCGCACGACAACCCAGGCTCCCCACCCACCCATCCCCTCAACCACCATCTGCCCACCTGTGACAGAGACTGTAGGTCCTGCATTGGTCTCATCAGTCACCTGTGAACTCATATTATTGTGGAAGCAAGTCATCCTCGACTCCGAGGGACTGCCTAAGAGAGTGAGAGAGAGAGCGAGAGAGAAGGTACTCCCAAAGTGGTGTTAGGGAGGGAGTTCCAAGATTTAGATGAAGGAACAGCAATATATTTTCAAGTCAGGATGATGATGACTTGGAGGGGAACTTGTGCCTTGTAGATGGTGGAAAGGTTTTGGGGAGTCAGAAGCTGATTCACTCGCTGCAAAATACCCAGCCTCTTTTAGCCACAGTATTTACGTGCCTGGTCCAGTTAAGTTTCTGGTCAATGTTGTGCTAGGATGTTGATGGTGGGGGATTCAGAGATGGTAGTTCTGTTGAATGTTAAGGGGCAGTTGTCGGCTTTCACTTGTTGGAGATGGTCATTGCCTGGAGATGGTCATTTGTCCCTTGTGTGGGATAAATGTTACTTGTCAAGTATCAACCCAAGCCTGAATGTTGTCCCGGTCTTGCTGCATTCTGGGATGGACTGCTCCATTATCTGAGGAGCTGCGAATGTTACTGAACATTGTGCAATCATCAGCGAGCATCCTCATTTCTGACCTTTTGATGGAGGGAATCACATTAATGAAGAAGCTGAAGATAGTTGGGCCAAGGACACTGCCCTGAGGAACTCCTGCAGTGATGTCCTGGGGCTGTGATGATTGACCTCCAACAACTACAATCATCTTCCTTTGTGCTCGGTACAACTACAGCCAGTGAAGAGTTTTCCCCCTGATTCCAATTGACTTCAATTTTACTAGGGCTCCTTGATGCCACACTCGGTCAAATGCTGCTTGATATCAAGGGCAGTCACTCTCACCTCACCTCTGGAATTCAGCTCTTTTGTCCATGTTTGGACCAAGGCTGTAATGGGGTCTGGAGCCAAGTGGTCCTGGCGGAATCCAAACTGGGCATTAATGAGTAGGTTATTGGCAAATACCGCTTGATAGCACTGTCGATGACATCTTCCATCACTTTGCTGATGACTGAAAGTAGACTGATGAGGCGGTAATTGGCTGGATTGGATTTGTCCTGCTTTTTGTTGTCAGGACATACCTGGGCAGTTTTAACACAGAAACATGGAAGCATAGAAAATAGGTGCAGGAGTAGGCCATTCGGCCCTTCGAGCCTGCACCACCATTCAATAAGATCATGCTGATCATTCCCTCAGTATCCCTCTCCATACCCTTTGATCCCTTTAGCCGTAAAGGCCATATCTAACTCCTTCTTGAATATATCCAATGAACTGGCATCAACAACTCTCTGCGGTAGGGAATTCCACAGGTTAACAACTCTCTGAGTGAAGAAGTTTCTCCTCATCTCAGTCCTAAATGGCCTACCCCTTATCCTAAGACTGTGTCCCCTGGTTCTGGACTTCCCCGTCATTGGGAATATTCTTCCCGCATCTAACCTGTCCAGTCCCGTCAGAATCTTGTAAGTTTCTATGAGATCCCCTTGCGTCCTTCTAAACTCCAATGTATAAAGGGCCAGTTGATCCAGTCTTTCCTCATATATCAGTCTCGCTATCCCGGGAATCAGTCTGGTGAACCTTCGCTACACTCCCTCAATAGCAAGAACGTCCTTCCTCAGATTAGGAGACCAAAACTGAACACAATATTCAAGGTGAGTCCTCATCAAGACCCTGTACAACTGCAATAAAACCTCCCTGCTCCTATACTCAAATCCCCTAGCTATGAAGGCCAACATACCAGTTGCCTTCTTCACCGCCTGCTGTACCTGCATGCCCACTTTCAATGACTGATGTACCATGACACTCAGGTCTCGTTGAACCTTCCCGTTTCCGAATCTGCTGCCATTCAGATAATATTCTGCCTTCATGTTTTTGCCCTCAAAGTGGATAACCTCACATTTATCCACATTATACTGCATCTGCTAAGCATTTGCCCTCTCACCTAAACTATCCAAGTCACCCTGCAGCCTTTTAGCATCCTCCTCGCAGCTCACACCGCTTAGTGTCATCTGCAAACTTGCAGCTATTACACTCAATTCCCTCATCCAAATCATTAATGTATATTGTAAATAGCTGGGGTCCCAGCACTGAGCCTTGCGGTACTCCACTAGTCACTGCCTGCCATTCTGAAAATAACCCGTTTATCCCGACTCTCTGCTTCCTGTCTGCCAACCAGTTCTCTATCCACGTCAGTACATTACCCCCAATACCATGTGCTTTGATTTTGCACACCAATCTCTTGTGTGGGACCTTGTCAAAAGCCTTTTCAAAGTCCAAATACACCACATCCACTGGTTCTCCCTTGTCCACTCTGCTAGTTACATCCTCAAAAAATTCCAGAAGATTTGTCAAGCATGATTTCCCTTTCATAAATCCATGCTGACTTGGACCGATCCTGTCACTGCTTTCCAAATGCGCTGCTATTTCATCTTTAATAATTGATTCCAACATTTTCCCCACTACTGATGTCAGGCTAACTGGTCTTTAATTACCCGTTTTCTCTCTCACTCCTTTTTCAAACAGTGGTGTTACATTAGCTACCCTCCAGTCCATAGGAACTGATCCAGAGTCGATAAACTGTTGGAAAATGATCACCAATGCAGCCACTATTTCTAGGGCCACTTCCTTAAGTACTCTGGGATGCAGACTATCAGGGCCCAGGGATTTATCAGCCTTCAATCCCATCAATTTCCCGAACACAATTTTCCATTTTATAAGGATATCCTTCAGTTCCTCCTTCTCACTAGACCCTCGGTCCCCTCGTATTTCCGAAAGGTTATTTGTGTCTTCCTTCAGAAAACAGAACCAAAGTATTTGTTTAACTGGTCCGCCATTTCTTTGCTCCCCATTATAAATTCACCTGAATCTGACTGCAAAGGACCTACGTTTGTTTTCACTAATCTTTTTCTCTTCATATATCTATAGAATTTTTTGCAGTCAGTTTTTATGTTCCCAGCAAGCTTCCTCTCATACTCTATTTTCCCCCTCCTAATTAAATCCTTAGTCCTCCTTTGCTGTATTACAAAATTCTCCCAGTCCTCAGGTTTGCTACTTTTTCTGGCCAATTTATATGCCTCTTCCTTGGATTTAACATTATCCTTAATTTCCCTTGTTAGCCACGGTTGAGCCACCTTCCCCGTTTTATTTTTACTCCAGACAGGGATGTACAATTGTTGAAGTTCATCCATGTGATCTTTAAATGTTTGCCATTGCCTATCCACTGTCAACCCTTTAAGTATCACTCGCCAGTTTATTCTAGCCAATTCACGTCTCACACCATCGAAGTTACCTTTCCGCAAATTCAGGACCCTAGTCTCTGAATCAATTGTATCACTCTCCATTTTAACAAAGAATTCTACAATATTATGGTCACTCTTCCCCAAGAGGCCTCGCACAACAAGATTGTTAATTAGTCCTTTCTCATTGCACATCCCCCAGTCTAGGATGGCCAGCCCTCAAGTTGGTTCCTCGACATATTGGTCAAGAAAACCATCCCTAATGCACCCCAAGAAATCCTCCTTCATCGCATTGCTACCAGTTTGGTTAGCCCAGTCAATATGTAGATTAAAGTCGCCCATGATAACTGCTGTACCTTTATTGCACGCATCCCTAATTTCTTGTTTGATGCTGTCCCCATCCTCATTACTACTGTTTAGTGGGCTGTACACAACTCCCACTAGCGTTTTCTGCCCTTTGGTATTCCGTAGCTCCACCCATACAGATTCCACATCATCCAAGCTAATGTCATTCCTTACTATTGCATTAATTTCCTCTTCAAGCAGCAATGCCACCCCACCTGCTTTTCCTTTCTGTCTATTCTTCCTAAATGTTGAATACCCCTGGATGTTGAGTTCCCAGCCTTGGTTACCCTGGAGCCATTGCTCCGTGATGCCAATTACATCATATCCGGTAACTGCTATCTGCGCAGTTAATTCGTCCACCTTATTCTGAATACTCCTTGCATTGAGGCACAGAGCCTTCAAATTGTCTTTTTAACACCTTTTGCCCCTTTTGGATTTTGCTGTAATGTGGCCCTTTTTGCTTTTTGCCTTGGGTTTCTCTGCCCTCCACTTTTATTTTTCTTCTTTCTATCTTTTGCT
The DNA here is from genome assembly GCF_044704955.1 of Pristiophorus japonicus. Lineage (NCBI taxonomy): Eukaryota > Metazoa > Chordata > Chondrichthyes > Pristiophoridae > Pristiophorus > Pristiophorus japonicus. Next base: position 175,890,269 of record NC_091979.1, on the reverse strand, counting down.
TCTGCCCCCATTCTACTTCCCTCTGTCTCCCTGCATAGGTTCCCATCCCCCTACCATAATAGTTTAACCCCTCCCCAGCAGCACTAGCAAACACTCCCCCTTGGACATTGGTTCTGGTCCTGCCCAGGTGCAGACCGTCCGGTTTGTACTGGTCCCACCTCCCCCAGAACCGGTTCCAATGTCCCAGGAATTTGAATCCCTCCCTTCTGCACCACTCCTCAAGCCACGTATTCATCTGAGCTATCCTGCGATTCCTACTTTGACTAGCACGTGGCACTGGTAGCAATCTGAGATTACTACTTTTGAGGTCCTACTTTTTAATTTCGGTCCTCGCTCCCTAAATTCGTCTTGTAGGACCTCATCCCGTTTTTTACCTATATCGTTGGTACCTATATGCACCACGACAACTGGCTGTTTACCCTCCCCCTTCAAAATGTCCTGCACCTGCTCCGAGACATCCTTGACCCTTGCACCAGGGTGGCAGCATACCATCCTGGAGTCTCGGTTGCGACCGCAGAAATGTCTATCTATTCCCCTTGCAATAAAATCCCCTATCACTATAGCTCTCCTACTCTTTTTCCTGCCCTCCTGTGTAGCAGAGCCACCCCTGGTGCCATGGACTTGGCTGCTGCTGCCCTCCCCTGATGAGTCATCCCCCTCAACAGTACCCAAAGCGGTGTATCTGTTTTGCAAGAGGATGATCGCAGGGGACCCCTGCACTACCTTCCTTCCACTGCTCTTTCTGTTGGTCACCCATCCCCTATCTGGTTGTGTAACCATTACCTGCGGTAAGACCAACTCACTAAACGTGCTATTCACATCATTCTCAGCATCATGCATGCTCCAGAGTGAATCTCCCCGCATCTCCAGTGCCGGACTGCGATCTGCCAGGAGCTGCAGCCGGATACACTTCCCACATATGTAGTCGTTAGGGTCACTGCAAGCGTCCCTGACTTCCCACATAATACAGGAGGAGCATAACACGTGTCCAAGCTCTCCTGCCATGACTTAACCCCTAGAATAACTTAATTTGGCATCAATAATGCTAAAGGTTACTTACTGATAAAGAAAAAAAAAAGAAAAACTACTCACCAATCACCAGCCAATCACTTACCCCCTTGGCTGTGACGTCACCTTTCGATTTCTTTCTACTACTTTTTTGCCTTCTTTCCCTGCTGCAGCTGCACCAGCTGGCCTTTATAGGCCGCTCCGACATCCCCAAACTCCCGCCTCTCAGACTGCCACCGCCTCTCGACTGCCGTTTGGCCTTTATAGGCCACTGCGACGTCCACGAATCTCTTACTGTGACGTCACGCTTCGTTTTCTTTTCCTCCCAGGTCAGGGAGTCAGCACTGGTGGGGAAAACAAGACAAAGCAACACCTCCCGCTCCCACTTGCCCAAACTCTCCCACTTACCAAACTCTTACCTTTGCACTCTGACCTGCTGTTGCCCTCCGAGCTAGACTGTACCAAGCTCCCTCTTTTTATACTGTTCCTGGCTGACTCACCATATTGTCGGGTAGATGCCAGTGTTGTAGCTATACTGGAACAGCTTTTCTAGACGCGTGGCTAGTTCTGGAGCACAAGTCTTCAACACGACAGCATGTCAGGGCCCATAGCCTTTGCTGTATCCAATGCACACAGCCTTTTCTTGATATCATGTGGAGTGAATTGAATTGGCTGAAGACAGGCTTCTGTGATGGTGGGGACCTCAGGAGGAGGCCGAGAAGGATCATCCACTCAGCACTTCTGGCTGAAGATGGTTGCCTTCAGCCTCATCTTTTGTACTAACATGCCGGGCTCCGCCATCATTGAGGATGGGGATGTTCATGGAGTCTCCTTCTCCTGTTAGTTGTTTGATTGTCCACCACCATTTGTTACTGGATTTGGCAAGACTGCAGAGCTTTGATCTGTTCTAGGTAGGTCCCTTGCAATCAGAATCAGGTGAATTTATAATGGGGGAAAAGAAGTGGCAGACCAATTGAACAAATACTTTGGTTCTGTCTTCACGAAGGAAGACACAAATAACCTTCCAGAAATACTAGGGAACCGAGGGTCCAGTGAGAAGGATGAACTGAAGGAAATCCTTATTAGTCAGGAAATTGTGTTAGAGAAATTGATGGGATTGAAGGCCGATATATCCCCAGGGCCTGATATTCTGCATCCCAGAGTACTTAAGGAAGTTGCACTAGAAATAGTGGATGCATTGGTGATCATTTTCCAACAGTCTATAGACTCTGGACCAGTTCCTATGGACTGGAGGGTAGCTAATTTAACACCACTTTTCAAAAAAGGAGGGGGAGAGAAAATGGGGAATTATAGACCGGTTAGCCTGATATCGATAGTGGGGAAAATGTTAGATTCAATTATTAAAGATGAAATAGCAGCGCATTTGGAAAGCAGTGACAGGATCAGTCCAAGTCAGCATGGATTTATGAAAGGGAAAGCATGCTTGACAAATCTTCTGGAATTTTTTGAGGATGTAACTAGCAGAGTGGACAAGGGAGAACCAGTGGATGTGGTGTATTTGGACTTTGAAAAGGCTTTTGACAAGGTCCCACACAAGAGATTGGTGTGCAAAATCAAAGCACATGGTATTGGGGGTAATGTACTGACGTGGATAGAGAACTGGTTGGCAGACAGGAAGCAGAGAGTCAGGATAAACGGGTCCTTTTCAGAATGGCAGGCAGTGACTAGCAGTGTGCTGCAGGGCTCACTGCTGGGACCCCAGCTATTTACAATATACATCAATGATTTAGATGAAGGAATTGAGTGTAATATCTACAATTTTGCAGATGACACTAAGCTGGGTGGCAGAGTGAGCTGTGAGGAGGATGCTAAGAGGCTGCAGGGTGACTTGGACAGGTTAGGTGAGAGGGCAAATGCTTGGCAGATGCAGTATAATGTGGATAAATGTGAGGTTATCCACTTTGGGGGCAAAAACACGAAGGCAGAATATTATCTGAATGGCGACAGATAAGGAAAAGGGGAGGTGCAACAAGACCTGGGTGTCATGGTACATCAGTCATTGAAAGTTGGCATGCAGCTACAGCAGGTGGTGAAGAAAGCAAATGGCATGTTAGCCTTCATAGCTCGGGGATTTGAGTATAGGAGCAGGGAGGTCTTCGTCTCCACAAGGACTGTGCGGTGATCAATACTCTCATGGACAGATGCATCTGTGACAGCTAGATTGCTGAGGATGAGGTCAAGTAGGTTTTTCTCTCCTGTTGGTTCTCTCATCACCTACTCAAGCCCAGTCCGGCAGCTATGTCCTTCGGCACTCGGCCAGCTCAGTCAGTAGTTGTGCTACCGAGCCACTCTTGATGATGGACATTGAAGTCCGTCATACAAGTACATTCTGCGTGTCCTTGCTAACCTGAGTGCTTCTTCCAAGTGGTGTTCACATGGAAAAGTACTGATTCTTCAGCTGAGGGAGGACAGTAGGTGGTAATCAGCAGTAGGTCTCCTTGCCTATGCTTGACCTGAAGCCATGAGATTTCATGGGGTCTGGAGTCAATGTTGAGAACTCCCAGGGCCTCTTCCTCCCGACTGTATACCACTGTGTCACCTCCTCAGGGATGGTGATGGAAGAGTCTGGCACACTACCTGAAAGTATGATTCTGTGTGTATGATTACATCAGGCTGTTGCTTGTCTAGTCTGTTGGACAGCTCTTCCAATTTTGCACAAGTCCCCAGATGCTGGTGAGGAGGACTTTGCAGGGTCGACTAGGCTGGGTGTGACTTTGTTGTGTCCAAAGCCGGTGCCGATGCCGGGTGGTCCGTCGGTTTTATTCTTCTTATTGTTTTCTGTAGCGGCTTAAGCATCAACCACATTACTATGAGTCTGGAGTCATGTATAGGCAGATTTCTTTCCCTAAAGGGTTTTACGACAATCCAATAATTTCATGATCACCATTACCGACACTAGCTTTTTTCTAAATTTCATTTTCAATTAAGCTAAATTTAAATTCACCAGCTGCCATGGTGGAAATTGAACTCACGTTTCCGGATCATTAGTCCAGGCTGCTGGATTACTACTAACTTAACCACTATGTTGCCGTACCCCAGCACAATTGGGATTTGCTTGAGACACGGCTCCCTGTTTCAGGTGATATCTCTCTATTTATATCTGCCGATACCTTAGAAATATGTGAAGTATGAAGTGGGTGGAGACCTGGCATAACATCCTTTATTACTTTTTTTCTCTACACTTGGCAAATAGGTAGCCCCCAGATGCAAAGCAGAGGAAATGGGACCTGAGATGTTGGTTTACATTTCTGGATAGCCCACTCAAAACCGTGAGTAGTCTAATGCAGAATTCAAAAACAATGTTGAGATTTAAAATATTCATTCATAATTGCTATTGTATTAATAATAACTAGTTTACTAAGTTTTCCCATACATTTGAAGAAATTTGTCATCTGCCTCAGTCATGCAAATAGATTGTCTTCATTTTAACAGTAACAAGAACAACAACTTGCATTTATATAGCACCTTTAACATAATAAAACGTCCCAAGGTGCTTCACAGGAGCATTATCAAACTAAATTTGAAACTGAGCCGCATAATGAGATATTAGGGCAGATGACCAACAGCTTGGTCAAAGTGAGAGGTTTTAAAGAACGTCTTACAGGTGGAAAGAGAGGTAGCGAGGCGGAGAGGTTCATGGAGGGAATTTCAGAGCTTATGGCCTCAGAAGCTGAAGGCACAACTGCCAAAGGTTGAGCGATTAAAATCGGGGATGCTCAAGGGGCCAGAATTGGAGGAGCGCAGATACCTCAGTGGTGCAAAAATTATTGGGAAAAAGTCCTGAGGGATAGGATCAATCTTCATTTCGAAAGATTCGGATTAATCAAGGACAGTCAGCACGGATTTGTTAAGGAAAGGTCGTGTCTAACTGAATTGATTAAATTTTTGGAGGAGGTAACCAGGAGGGTCGATGAGGGCAGTGCTTTTGATGTAGTGTATATAGATTTTAGCAAAGTTTTTGATAAGGCCCACATGGCAGGCAGGTCACGAAACTAAAAGCCCATGGGATCCAGTGAAAACTGGCAAGTTGGATCCAAAATTAGCTCAGAGGCAGGAAGCAAAGGGTAATGGTTGATGGGTGTTTTTGTGACTGGAAGGGGGGTTCCGCAGGGCTCAGTACTAGGTTCCTTGCTTTTTGTGGTATATATCAATGATCTAGACTTGAATATAGGGGATATGATTAAGAAGTTTGCAGATGATACCAAAATCGGCTGTGTAGTTGATAATGAAGAAGAAAGCTGCGGACTGCAGGGAGATATCAATCAACTGGTCAGGTCGGCAGAACAGTGGCAAATGGAATTCAACCCAGAGAAGTGAGGTAATGCATTTGAGAAGGCTAACACGGAAAGGGAATACACATTAAATGGTAGGACACTGAGAAGTGTAGAGGAACAAAGGGATCTTGGAGTGCATGTCCACAGATCCCTGAAGGTAGCAGGCCAGGTAGATAAGTTGGTTAAGAAGGCATAGGGAATGCTTGCCTTTATTAGCTGAGGCATAGAATATAAGAACAGGGAGGTAATGCTTGAACTGTATAAAAGGCCACAGCTGGAGTACTGCATGTAGTTCTGGTCACCACATTACAGGAAGGATGTGATTGCACTGGAGAAGGTACAGCGGAGATTTACGAGGATGTTGCCGGGAGTGAAGAATCTTAGCTGTGAGGACAGATTGGATAGGCTGGGTTTGTTTTCCTTGGAACAGAGGAGGCTGCGAAGAGACCTCATTGAGGTGTATAAAATTATGAGGGGCCTAGATATAGTGAATAGAAAGGGCCTATTTCCCTTAGCAGAGGGGTCAACAACCAGGGGGCATAAATTTAAAGTAATTGGTAGAAGGTTTAGAGGAGATTTGAGGGGAAATTCCTTCATGCAGAGGGTGGTCAGGGTCTGGAACTTACTGCCTGAAAGGGTGGTAGAGGCAGAAACCCTCACCACAATTAAAAAGTACTTGGATTTGCACTTGAAGTTCCATAAGCTGCAGAGTTATGTACCTAGAACTGGAAAGTGGGATTAGGCTGGATAGCTTCTTGTTGCCAGCACGGACACGATGGGCCGAAAGGGTCACCATCCGTGCTGCAATCTTCTATGATTCTATGATCTCAGAGCACTGTAGGGCTCAGGAGGTTATAGAGATAGAGAGGGGTGAGGCCGTGGTGGAATTTGAAAATAAGGACGAGAATTTGAAAATCGAGGCATGCCGGACCAGGAGCCAATGTAGGTCAGTGAGCATCTGGTGATGGGTGAATAGGATTGGTGCGAGTTAGGATACTGGCAGCAGAGTTTTGGATGAGTTTAAGTTTATGGAGGGTGGATGAAAATTGATTAAAAAATAAGCTTACACCCCTTCAGTCTTGGTGATTTTTAAAAATTAGTAAGTTAAAATAAAACAGATAACAAGTAATGAAACAAAAAATATGAGCCTTAATTTTAAATGGGGGTAATGGGTGAGTATGTGATTGACAGGATGAGCGTCAGGCTTGTTCCAGCTCACCGGTGTGAGGCCTGAGCCATTTTAACACCCATGTCTCACTTTAATACATCAGGCCCGAATCCCGCCTGAACCCAGCGGCAATGACGTCAGGGCAGTGGGCAGGAATCGGGTGAGTGCGACAGGTGGCCACTGCCGTGGGCCCATGGTAATGGTCCCCAGTGTTCACAGATGTGGTGCTGGTGGGGGAGTGAGGAGGCCTAGATGTCCATAGTTTGGGGAGGGAAGCCCAGGGTCCTGCTTCTCCAGGGCCCAAAGAGAAACCTTTTTTAAAAACATTCATTACCTTTTCAGCCCATTCCTAAGCCTGATGCTCCTTTGCAGCGGGTTTCCCTGGCGAGGCCTGCACCTGCCTACAGCAAGGACCTCACATGCCACTGAAACCCGAGGGTTAAAATATGGCATAAAAGCCAGCGGGCAGGACACTGCCTCTATTTAACCACTTGCACACCCCAATACCGCTGACGAGGGTGTTAAAATCGGCCCCATATTTCTTTTTAAATAACAGGATGACATCAAGTGATGAAAAAAAATAGACTCAAAAAAGATTACAGACCATTTTGAAAGGTCCAGTTTGCAGTGTACTGCAGGAGTTTCCTCATGTCTCAGATACATCCTGGAGCAACTTGTTCCAAAATCTCAGCTCAAATAGATATTGAAGTTTGCCTCACAGATATGTACACAAAGTGGCTGACAATCCTTTTATAGTCTAGCAAAACCAGTGCAAGAAGCCTTCCTGCTGTTAAGGCCATCCCATTTGTTGTACAACGTTAGCTAATAATGACATATTGCTGTTTAAAATCTGGGGAAAATATATTGCCAGTCCTGTTACCAGATCCTGCTTTAAATAGACTAGTTCAGCTCAGCCTCAGACATGTCACCTTTTTTGATGAATGTTGCTCTTAAAAATGATGTCTGCTCCATTTGCTTAAATGGTTTTGCAGTCTTCTTCATTCTTTGCGATCATAAATCTCACACTTCCCCGGCGTTAACAGTCTTGTCTTATTAAACAGCATCTTAAGAACACAAAATATATATTTTTCACTGCAGTACCAACAGGAAAATCTTGGGTGAATTTTGTTCAAGTTACACATTCCAAAAATAATGAGAATGTGAGGATCACTCATTCAATTCTAATTAATTAGGTATGTGCTTCTAAGCGTGTGTTGCAGCACCTTTTAAGAGAATAGCAGTGAGTGGAGCTTCAGGCTTTGAAAGTTAACTCCCCCCTTCCAAGTAAGCAGTACTGCATTACCCCAGTCATCAAAATCCATGGTGCAGCCTTGGACAACGTGGACCATTTTCCATACCTCAGGAGCCTACTATTAGCAAGGGCAGACATTATTGACGAGGTTCAACACCGCCTCCAGTGTGCCTGAGGAGGAGAATGTTTGAAGACCAGGACCCAAATCTGGCACCAAGCTTATGGTCTACAGGACAGTAGTGATACCTGTCCTATATAGCTCAGAGATGTGGACCATATACAGTAGACACCGCAAAGCGCTGGAAAAGTATCACCAGCGCTGCCTCCGCAAGATTCTGCAAATCCACTGTTCTCGCTCAAGCCAACATCCCCAGCATCGAAGCACTGACCACACTCGACCAGCTCCGTTGGGTGGGCCACATCATCCGCATGCTCGACACGAGATTCCCAAAGCAAGCGCTCTATTCAGAACTCCTACACGGCAAGCGAGCCCCAGGTGGGCAGAGGAAACGTTTCAAGGACACCCTCAAAGCCTCCTTGATAAAGTGCAATATCCCCACCAGCACCTGAGAGTCCCTGGCCATTGACCGCCCTAAGTGGAGGAAGTGCATCCGGGAGGGCATTGAGCACCTCGAGTCTCATCGCCGAGAGCATGCAGAAATCAAGTGCAGACAGCGGAAGGAGCGTGCGGCAAACAAGACTCCCCACCCACCCTTTCCTTCAAACACTATCTGTGTCACTTGTGACAGAGACTGCATTGGACTGTAGTCACCTGAGAACTCACTTTTAGAGAGGAAGCAAGTCTTCCTCGATTTCGAGGTACTGTCTATGATGATGATGACTGCATTAAACCAGTTATAACTAGCAGTCAGTTGATATGAGGGATAATCAATGGGCTCAAGTTTCGGCCTGAGTTGTTCCTATTTTTTTGGAGCAACTAATTTAGAATGGAGTATCTTAGAAATTGCAATTCCCAGCATTTAGTTTGCTCCAGTTCTAGTGAGTTAGAATAATTTCATTTTAGAACAGATTTTTTTTCAAAAGTGGGCGTGTCCAGCCACTTATGCCCATTTTGCAAGTTTAGGCAGCGAAAACTTACTCCAAACTAACTTAGAATGGAGTAAGTGTAGATTTTTGTACGCTCAGAAAAACCTTCCGCGTAAATCAGGCGTAGAGAACGAGAGATGGGGGGTGGGGAGGGAAGTTTACAAATATTAAACACTTCATTTTTACAAATAAAGAGCCATCGTCAATAATAAATGATAAATAAATCAATAAATCAATAAATCAACCAATAAATCAATCAAAAAAATTTTAAACATTTAAAATAAAAAAAATTATTAAAAAATCAATCAATAAATAAAAAATTAAGTTTCTACTCACCTGCTGCAGAACCGGGAGCCCTCCAACAGGGTGCTGGGACGGGGCCCTCCCAGTGTCTCGCTCTCTGTCTCTGTCAGTGTTTCTCTCTCTGTCTCTGTCAGTGTCTCCCTGTGTTTCTGACAGCGAGGGGTGGGGAGAGAGAAGGGGGAGGGGGGAGGAGAGAGGGGGTGTGGGAGGGAGGAGGGAGGGGGAGAGGAGGGGGGAGGGAAGGGGGAGAGGAGGGGAAGTGGGGAGGGGGTGGCGGGGGTGGGGGAGAGGGTGTGGGGGGGGAGAGGAGGAGGGGGAGAGGAGGGGAGAGAGGGTGGAGAGATGGGGGGAGGGGGGGGGAGAGGGGGAGAGGAGGGGGGAGAGGAGGACGGAGTGGGGAGAGGAGGGGGAGGGGGAGAGGAGGAGGGGGAGGGGGAGAGGAGGAGGATGGGGAGAGGGGAGAGGAGGTGGAGGGGGAGAGGAGGAGGATGGGGAGGGGAGAGAGGGGAGAGGAGGAGGAGGAGAGGAGGAGGGAGGGAGGGGGGAGAGGAGGAGGAGGGAGAGGGGGGAGAGGAGGAGGTGGTGGGGAGAGGAGGAGGGAGGAGGGGGACGGGGGAGAGGAGGAGGGAGAGGGGAGAGAAGGAGGAGGGGAAGGGGAGAGAGGGGGAGAGGAGGAGGAGGAGAGGAGGAGGGGAAGGGGGGAGAGGAAGGGGGAGAGGGGGAGAGGAGGAGGGAGGAGGGGGAGGGGGAGAGGAGGAGGGGGGAGAGGAGGGGGGAGAGGAGGGGGGAGAGGGGGAGAGGAGGAGGGAGGGGGAGAGGAGGGGGAGGGGGAGAGGAGGAGGAGGGGAAGAGGGGGAGGAGGAGGAGGGGGAGAGGAGGAGAGAGGAGGGAGAGGGGGAGGAGGGGAGAGGAGGAAGGGAGAGGAGGAGGAGGGGGGGAGGAAGGGGGAGAGGAGGAGGGGGAAGGCTGAACAGGAGGGAGGGGGAGGAATAACGGGAGGGAGGGGGGGAAGCTGAATGGGAGGGGGGGAGGCTGAACGGGAGGGAGGGACTGATGGGGAGGATGAACGGAGGGAGGGAGGGGTGTGGAGGCTGAACGAGAGGAGGGGGTAGGCTGTACGGGAGAGATGGAGGGGGGAGCTGAACAGGAGGGAGGGAGGAGGGGGGAGGCTGAACGGGTGGGAGGGAGGTGGGGGGTAGTTGAACGGGAGGGAGGGAGGGGGGCGAGGCTGAACGGGAGGGTGGGGGGGAGGATGAACTTGAGGGAGGGGGAGGAGGCTGATCGGGAGGGTGGGGGGGATGGGTGAACGGGAGGGCGGGTAGGCTGAATGGGAGGGAGGGAGGGGAGCGAGGCTGAACGGGAGGGAGGGGGGAGGCTGAACAGGAGGGAGGGAGGGGGGCGAGGCTGATGGGAGGGTGGGGAAGAGGATGAACGTGAGGGAGGGGGAGGAGGCTGATCGGGAGGTTGGGGTGGGTGGCTGAACGGGAGGGAGGGAGGATGAATGGGAGGGAGGGGGAGACTGAATGGGAGGGAGGGGTGGGGATGCTGAATGGACGGGAGGGTGGCGGGGGGAAGGCTGAACGGGAGGCGGAGGGGAGCTGAACGGGAGGGAGGGAGGTGGGGGGAGGCTGACTGGGAAGGGGTGGGGGGGTGGGGAGGATGAATGGGGGTTGGGGGGGGAGCTGAATGGAAGGGAGGGAGGGAGGCTGAACTGGAGGGAGGGGGGCGGGGAGCTGAATGGGAGGGAAGCCCGAGTCCCGATCATCAATGCCCGGGGAGCCTATTCGGCCAGGGCAAGAAACGGCGTTCTTCAGTTATATACAGCCATTCATATTGTCAGGATGTTCCAAGGCACTTCACAGCCAATGAAGTACTTTTTGAAGTGCAGTCACTGTTGTAATGTAGTGAAATATAGCAGCCAATTTGCGCAGAGCAAGCTCGCACAAACAGCAATGAGATAAAAAGTCAGATGATTTTTGTCGTAATGTTAGATGATGGATAAATGTTGACCAGGATATTGGGAGAACTCTCTTGCTTTTCTTCACATCGTGCCATGGAATATTTTACATCTACCTGAGAGGACTTACAGGGTCTCAGAGGACTTACAGGGTCTCAGTTTAATGTCTCATTCAAAAGAAGGCACCTCTGACAATATATCAGTTTCTCAGTTCGGCACTGAAGTGTCAGCCTGGATTTTGTACTTAAGTCTTCTTTCGGGATGCACTTTATTATTACAATGCTACCGCCTACTGATTTTGGCAGTGGTGTTGTAATATAAATGCGGGGGGGGTTCTAATATCGCCAATAGCCCAGAGATGGTTGGAACCTGATTTGTGCCAGGTTACCTGATCTCAGATGAGACAGCATTTGGATGCTAAATTAGCCTCAGTACTCTGGACCCGTGGGCGGGGGGAGGGGGGGGGGGATGCTAACAGGAGGCACAAATGACCCACATTTTTCCCCAATGTTTTCAGCAGATAGGAGTGGAGGGTATTGGAACAAATGGGGTAAAATTGCCTCACAGATTTGCCAAGGTCACCCTTATGACATACATTGCATTAAATGCTGTGCACTTACAGTACCCTCCAGTAGCTAGAGCATCTAGTGCATTGTTTATTGATGTTGCTAAAAGCAGACAAATGTATTGATTCAATTAGGTTTACTGTAGAATTAAACCAAATCCTCCCCTTCTTCATTTCTAGATGGAGGAATAATATGCAAGGCCCCTTTGCTAATTAATGAATTCTCAAGATCAACGTTTCATGCTATATACCCAATCAACGATAATGGCATAGAAAATTAATTGTCCTTAGATTTTCAGTCTGCACCAATCATCATCCTACTACTTACAAATTCATAAGTAGCCTAACCAATCTATAACATGGTCAGGAAGAAGAGTAAAATGGGTACTATCTGGCTTTCAGTTTGAATCAGTCCACTGTCAAATGCAACATTCCCATTGTGACAAGTCACAGAATCCAATGCTATTGAGAGCACTAACACAAGGGTAAAGCTTCTCAAAGCAACTGGAGTGGACAATAAATGAGGCCTTGCTAACATCGCCCAAATTCTAAGAAAAAATTAAAAATAAAACTAAGTCTGTCTGGAATCAAATAATTTGAATTCCAATCCAAACAAGAAGAATTGATTGTCACAGTTGGCACATGGTGTGCTTAATCAAAATTATCATAGGCAGTCCCTCGAAATCAGGGAAAACTTGCTTCCACTTTGAAAGTGAGCTCTTAGGTGACTGAACAGTCCAATATGGGAATTACAGTCTCTGTCACAGGTGGGACAATCGTTGAAGGAAAGGGAGGTGGGGAGTCTGGTTTGCCACATGCTCCTTCCGCTGCCTGCGCTTGTTTTCTGCATGCTCTTAGCGACGAGGCTCGAGGTAGTCAGCTCCCTCCCGGATGCTCTTCCTCCACTTAGGGCGGTCTCTGGCCAGGGACTCCCAGATGTTGGTGGGGATGTTGCACTTTACCAAAGAGGCTTTGAGGGTGTCCTTGAAATGTTTCCACTGCCCACCTGGGGCTCGCTTGCCGTGTAGGAGTTCCGAGTAGAGCGCTTGCTTTGGAAGTCTCGTGTCTGGCATGTGAACAATGTGATCCGCCCAACGGAGCAGGTCGAGTTGGTACGTCTGTCCTCCCAGGGGATTTGCAGGATCTTGCGGAGACATCGTTGGTGGTATTTCTCCAGCGATTTGAGGTGTCTACTTTAAATGGTCCACGTCTCTGAGCCATACATGAGGGCGGGTATTACTGCAGCCCTGTAGACCATGAGCTTGATGTCAGATGTGAGGGCCTGATCTTTGAAAACTCTCTTCCTAAGGTGACCGAATGCTGCGCTGGTGCACTGGAGGCGGTGTTGAACATTGTCGTTGATGTATGCCCTTGCTGATAATAGGCTCCTAAGGTATGGAAAGTGGTCCACGTTTTCCAGGGCCGTGCCGTGGATCTTGATGACTGGGGGCCAATGCTGTGTGGTGGGGTCAGGTTGGTGGAGGACCTTTGTCTTACAGATGTTTAGTGTAAGGCCCATGCTTTCGTACGCCTCAGTGAAGATGTTGATTATGACTTGGAGTTCAGTCTCTGAATGTGCGCAGTCGCAAGCATCGTCCGCGTACTGTAGTTCGGCGACAGAGGATGGGACGGTCTTGGATCTGGCCTGGAGATGACAAAGTATGAACAGGTTCTAACTGGTTCTGTAGTTTACTTCCACACCAGCGGGGAACTTGTTGAGTGTGAGGTGGAGCATTGCAGCGAGGAAGATCGAGAAGAGGTTTGGCGCGATGACGCAGCCCTGCTTGACCCCAGTCCGGACATGGATTGGGTCTGTGATGGATCCATTGGTCAGGATCACGGCTTGCATGTCGTCGTGGAGCAGGCAGAGGATGGCGACAAACGTTTGGGGGACAGTTGTTGAGGCCAATTCACTAAATATATTCAAAAAGGAGTTAGATGAGGTCCTTACTGCTAGGGGGATCAAGGGGTATGGCGAGAAAGCAGGAATGGGGTACTGAAGTTGAATGTTCAGCCATGAACTCATTGAATGGCGGTGCAGGCTAGAAGGGCCGAATGGCCTACTCCTGCACCTATTTTCTATGTTTCTATGTTTCTAAATGGAGGAGGACGCTCCATAGTCCCTCGCGGTTAACAATGTCGAAAGCCTTTGTATGGTCAAAGAAGGCCACGTACAAGGGTTGGTGCTGTTCCCTGCATTTCTCTTGCAGTTGGCGCGCCATAAGGATCATGTCTGTTGTGCCCAGTAGTGGACAGAATCCGCATTGTGACTCCGGGAGGAGCTCCTCAGCCACAGGGAAAAGACAGTTGAGGAAGATTCTAGCGTTAACCTTCCCAGTGGCTGATAACAGGGAGAGAGATGAGGTCATGCATTCATGCCAATAGTGCCTTTCTGCCATACTTTAGTGCCTCAGCAGGGATTCCATCTGCTCCCATTGCCTTGTTGTTCTTGAGCTGATGGGTGGGCTTTCCTACCTCATGCAGGACTGGGGTTTTGCTGAAATGGTGGCAGGTATCATGCTGCGGAGTATTGAAGCTAAACAAATTGTCTGGAGAACTGTGTAAACTCAAAAACCTGTCTCCCCAGGAGACATTAACATAGCAACAATTGACCCAGAGATAGCCAGCCATAGCTCTAAGAATGAAAACCCATCCAGTGCATGCATAATGTTAATAACCCATCCAACCTGACTGGAAAATCCAGGCCTAGGCAGACAATGTAAATACCAAAACTAATTTTTCCCAATTGAAAAACAAATTCAACAGATCGACACATCCGAAATGAGTTATCGTTAACGAGCCCGCCAAAATATGGCAAAGAATTTCTAAGCCCGCCAAAATTAAGACAATGAATCGGGGTTGATTTGGCGCACAGATTAGAATGCTCCCAAAGTATAACTGAGGCCCTGTTTTACAGGTTAAGGCCGCCTTCCAGAGAGCTTGCTACACAGCTTTCTACGCAGCTCTCTGAACATCAATATCTTCAGCCTCGACGACACTCCTGGGCTACACTGCTCTGCGACCGAAGAAGAAGGAAGAACATCATCAAGGAGAGAAAAGCAGTTCCCAGTAACTTTGGACATCATCATCGCGACAGCAACTGACCACAGCCAACATGGTAACCTCGAACCACCGCAATCAACAAATTCTAAGAACAAAACTCCTAAAGAAGAAACCGAAGATTCGAAAGTTTCCACTCTACAATCTGTTCCTAGCTACCAACAGGTGAAACATTACCTAAAAGAAACTTAAAATCTACTGCTGACTGAAGAAAGTGGGTACTCACCCCATAAAATCCATTACACACCCTACCGCATCAGCGGACACCACCCAACTGAAGACTACGCAGTAAGAAGTCTTCCACGACGTTCGGAGTACAGCAAGCAGAACCTACAGAGTCCAGTGAACCCCGAAACCGCGAACCACCGCTAACTGACAATAAGAGACTTGGTGAGCATAATCCCTGTTTGCCCTAGAGTTCAATCTCGTCAGAATTAGGCATTGGGAGGTGGGAGGTGTATTATTTTCTGTGACCACTTTTGAACATGTGATAAAGTGTTCCTTATTCTAGTGATCATAAGTTTTGACATTGTACTTTCTTTTGCTTAATAAAATCGAAGTTTCTTGCACCAAAACCAGTTGTCTCTTGCACTTTGTTACATCTCCAAATAAATCCAAAGTCTAGAACCCAGGGAGTGGGAGCGATTCAAACCGCTCAGAAGGTCAGAAGTGAACCTGACCCCCGAGACCACCCCCTACACCTCCTTTAAGATACTTTTTGACCAAGCCCCAGTCCAGGGACTTGAATGTATAATCCTGGTTGACACTTCAATGCAGTACTGCGGGAGTGCTGCATTGAAGAAGGTGTCGCCTTTTAGATGAGACGTTAAAGTGAGTCCCCTTCTGCCCTCTCGGGTGGATGTAAAAGATCCAATGGCACTATTCGAAGAAGACCAGGAGAGTTTTCCTGGTATCCACGACAATATTTATTCCTCAACCAACATCATAAAACAGATTATCTGTTCATTTATTTCATTGCTGTTTGTGGGATCTTTCTATATGCAAATTGGCTGCCATGTTTCCCTATGCCATGTGCCTTTACTGACTGAACCATTGGAGGCAGGGAGGAGACTCAAAACCACAGGAAGATACACAGGAACAGGTACTACACTTTCCCAACTGTTATGTAAGCAATCCAACAGATCAAATACTGCCATATCTAATCTGTGAATCTTTTATATATTTGGAACAAACGTGTAATTCAACACAGACATAAATCTTACACAGGAGCTGCACAGGTATTACAACATTAACTAGCTTTTAACAGTACTTCATTAGCTGTAAAGCACTTTGGTACGTCCTGAGGTACTGAAAGGCGTGATATAAATGCAACTTCTTTCTTGTCCTTATTTGCTGTCCACACTGTCATGTATGTAACCTCTATGTAACACCACTGCAATACTGTATATACTTAAGCAATGCACACCTTGGCCACAGGGGGTGAACTTGTGGGAGACACTCGTTACCTGGTCATCCAGAGATATAAAGGGAGGTCCCACGCAGGGTCATCACTTCTTGGTCCTGTGAATAAAGGTTCAGGTCATAGAATGACCTTGTCCAGAGAATGTGCCTCGTGTGGGTTTTGTGCCATTGAGCAAGGACATTACACACACATGCATCAAGAGTTACTGGGTAGTGATCGGGAGCAGAACCCTGGCGGATTCTTTCCACAGGCATCTAGGCTTATTGTAGTGCTCACACCTTCCTCTCCTCTCGCTGTCTTGGCTGAGATCAGCTAACTCAACACAGATCCAAGGACTGAACTGGGAATCTTCCTCACTCGATGCCACGTCAAATGATGCATTTTTCCAATGTCAGCATTGGGATTATGCAAGGAACAGCTGGATTCTTTCAGCTAGTATCTCAGGAAATGCACTGGAATATAAACTATTGTTTTGTGTGATTCGAATGGAAAATTCCAACATGCTATACACTATGGAGAAATTCCAACACTTTTCCAAGTACTGTAACTGCTTTACCAGTAAAAACAGGAAGCGGAGGAACAATTTGATCTGCAGGCTTCAGTGCAGCTCCTGTGTAAGATTTATGTCTGTTGAATTACATGTTTGTTCCAAATATGTAAAAGATTCAAAGAGTAGATATGGCAGCATTTGATCTATTGGATTGCTTACATAACAGTTGGGAAAGTTTCCTGTTTCTGTGTTTCTTCCACAGATGCTGGTTTTGAGTCATCTCCCTGCCTCCAATGGTCCAGTCAGTAAAGGCACTGCCCAGTGTGGTATTGGGCTACACAGGCTAGGAAGGTGTCCGTTTCAATGCTTGCTCTGTGCAGCTGGCTGAGGATAGTCAGGGAGGGGGCTAGGGCCTCAGCAAGCTTCACTTATCTGCACTCACATTCCACCCGGTACTCGCAATTTCCTTTTATATGTCATACAACTGCAGAAATAGAATCAGCCTAACTATAAATGAACTCAGCAACCCTGCATAGGGTCCACTCGGCTTCCACTCCAGTAACCTCTGGTGCAAAGTGTTGTGGAGGCCAGTTGAGGACCAGGTTCAGGCGTGGTGCCCACTAAAGTCAAATACCTGCATACACTCGGAGTGAATTTCCTTGCTGTTTTCAGCACATTAATGGTGTATAAATGGCGTAGGAAATTTTCTAAGCCTGGAATATTGGGTGGAACTCATTTCCGCCCCATTTTGCGTTTTTAAGACGTTTCGCCGAATGTGTTCTGACGAAGGGTCATCGACCTGAAATGTTAACTCTGCTTTCTCTCCACAGATGCTGCCTGACCTGCTAAGATTTCCAGCATTTTCTGTTTTTATTTCAGATTCCAGCATCGCAGTATTTTGCTTTTGGGTCGACGAATCTCCTCGTGCTTTGCGATCCTTCCTATAATCCACCCACCATGTCCCCATGGCCTCATTTGCATCCCTCAGTGAGGTAACAGCTGACAGCTTCTTGGGCTTGTACTGTTTGATGCTCTCTGGGTAAGTTAGACTGAGATTGGTGAGGCACAGCAGCTTCCAGGATCACCTGATCAAGGTGGAAGTGAGGAGTTTGGGAGCCTGAAGCATTTATACACTGATTTCTACAGCTTGGAATAGCAATGTGAATCCACTTTTTGCATATATCTCGACAAAGACCTGCACTTGCTTCTGACTGCCCACCCGAAGACTTCAGGACCATGCCCGCACCCAGCTAGGGCATCTCAGGAGCAGGTATAGCATTCTCTATGGGCATATCAAAGTATGATATCATGAAGGTGAAGGGGGAGCTGCAGAGGTGGGAGCTAAGGCAACTCAAACACCATTCATGGAGGTTGCAGCCCACCAGGTATTATTCCCCCCATAGAATATACAGGCAAACACCAGGGGGAGAGGGGGGAGGGGCTGGTTCTCTGTCACATCTGCCAGGGAGCAATACGGGCATCTGGTCTCTGATGCCCTTCACAGCAGAATATGTCTGATTCACAATTTTTGGCAAGGCAGCAAGATAGAAGAGGTAGGGTCATAAATTTCACAGGGTTGCTGGTTCCTCCAAGGTCCAGGGTGCAATTGATGGCACCCACATTGTACCAAAGGTGACCATAAACATCCACTCAGCTACCTCAACAGGAAGGGATTTGAGTCCCTCAATGACAACAAGCAGAGGATCCGCCACATCATATGCAGAAAAGACATAAGTGATAATGACTACTTTTTAAAATTGCATCACGTTCAAGCACCAGTCCAGGATTGAAGGAGATAATCCATGTTGATGCTCCAGTTCAGTATTGGGGCAATGTTATATTGGAGGTATATCCTTTGGATGAGACATTAAACTGAGGCCCAGTCTGTTGTTTCGCTGGTTCAGGTGTATGTTTAAAATCCCATGACACTATTTGAAGGGCAGGGAATTTTCTGTTCTCAACCATCACCATGAGAAACAAGTTAACAGGCTGTTCATCTCATTGTTGTTTGTGGGAATTTCCTATGTGCAAAATGACTGTTATGTTTGCTCATATAATAAGTTAATGCAAGAAAGAAAGAAAGACTTACATTTATGTAGCACCATTCACAACCAGCGGACATCTCAATGCGCTTTACAGCCAAGGAATGTAGTCACTGTTGTAATGTAGGAAATGCGGCAGCCAATTTGGGTACATAGAAACATAGAAACATAGAAAATAGGTGCAGGAGCAGGCCATTCGGCCCTTCGAGCCTGCACCGCCATTCAATATAATCATAGCTGATCATGCAACTTCAGTACCCCACTCCCGCTTTCTCTTTATACCCCTTGATCCCTTTAGCTGTAAAGGCCACATCTAACTCCCTCTTGAATATATCCAACGAACTGGACTTCACATCTTTCTGTGGTAGAGAATTACACAGGTTCACCAGGCTCTGGGTGAAAAAGTTTCTCCTCATCTCGGTCCTATATGGCTTGCCCATTATCCTTAGACTGTGACCCCTGGTTCTGGACTTCCCCAACATCGTAAACATTCTTCCTGCATCTAACCTGTCCAGTCCCGACATAATTTTATATGTTTCTATGAGATCCCCTCTCATTCTTCTAAATTCCAGTGAGTATAAGCTTAGCTGATCCAGTCTTTCTTCATATGTCAGTCTTGCCATCCCGGGAATTAGTCTGGTAAACCTTCGCTGCACTCCCTCAATAGCAAGCACGTCCTTCCTCAGATTAGGAGACCAAAACTGCACACAATACTCAAGGAGTGGTCTCTCCAAGCCCTATACAACTGCAGTAAGACCTCCCTGCTCCTATACTCAAATCCTCTCACTATGAAGGCCAGCATACCATTTGCTTTCTTCACTGCCTGCTGTACCTGCATGCCTACCTTCAGTGACTGATGTACCATGACACCCAGGTCTCTTTGCACCTTCCCTTTTACTAATCTGTCACCATTCAGATAATAATCTGCCTTCCTGTTTTTGCCACCAAAGTGGATAACCTCACATTTATCCATATTATACTGCACAGCAAGCTCCCACAAACAGCAATGTGATAATGACCATATAAACTGTTTTTGTTATGTTGATTGAGGCATAAATATTGGCCAGGACATTGGGGAGAACTCCCTTGCTCTTTTTCGAAATATTGCCATGGGATCTTTTACGTCCACTTGAGTGAGCAGACGGGGCCTCAGTTTAACGTCTCAGCCGAAAGACACAAATTCTCTCAGCACTGCACTGGAGTGTCAGACTAGATTTTTATGTACAAAATCCCCTGGAGTGGGACTTGAACCCATAACCTTCGAACTCAGAGACAAGTGTGCAACCCACTGAGCCACAACTAACACGAAATGCACTTAAAGATGTGAAATTTAGGCTGCTTCTAATACAATAGCAGATTCTAACCCGAGCACCAACCCACAACCCGAAATCCTAAACGGTAATGCTAACCAGTAACCTTAATTGCAAACTAAACCTAACGCTAACCCAACCTCTAATCTTAAACATGACCCTAAATATAACGCTAACCCCAACACCTAATCTTAGCCATAACCCTAATCCTAACCCAAACGCGACCCCTAATCTAAACATAAAAGTGTATCAGAAAGTGGGGTCAAAGCAGGAAAAAATGTTCAAAAAAACCAAATTAAAAAGTTCTTTATATGAATGCATGCAGCATTTGCCACAAAATAGATGAATTGATGGCACAAACAAGTACAAATGGG
Source organism: Pristiophorus japonicus (assembly GCF_044704955.1). Classification (NCBI taxonomy): domain Eukaryota; kingdom Metazoa; phylum Chordata; class Chondrichthyes; family Pristiophoridae; genus Pristiophorus; species Pristiophorus japonicus. The sequence continues at coordinate 175,869,975 of NC_091979.1, read as the reverse complement.
TATGATCTGAAAGCCATTACAGAGACGTGGTTGCAAGGTAACCAAGGCTGGGAACTAAATATTCAGGGGTATTTGACAATTTGGAAGGACAGACAGAAAGGAAAAGGTGGTGGGGTAGTTCTGTTAATAAAGGATGAGATCAGTGCATTAGTGAGAAATTATATTGGCTCAGAAGATCAAGATATTGAATCAGTTTGGGTGGAGATAAGGAAAAATAAGGGGAAAAAGTTGCTGGTGGGCGTAGCCTGTAGGCCCCCTAACAGTAACTACACTGTTGGACGGAATATAAATCACGAAATAATGGAGGCTTGTAAAAAAGGAATGGCAATAATCATGGGCGATTTTAACCTTCATATTGATTGAACAAAGCAAATTGGCCAAGGTAGCTTGAGGAAGATTTCAAATAGTGTATCCGGGATAGTTTCCTTGAACAGTACATTGCGGAACCAACCACGGAGCAGGCTATCTTAGATCTGGTACTATGTAATGAGACAGGATTAATAAACAATCTCCTAGTAAAGGATCCTCTAGCAATGAGTGACCATAGAATAGTTACATTTCAAATTCAGTTGGAGGGTGAGAAAGTTGGATCTCAAACCAGTTGGCAATCAGTAACTAGTGAGGTGCCGCAGGGATCAGTGTTGGGACCCCAACTATTTACAATCTATATTAATGACTTGGAAGAAGGGACTGAGTGTAACGTAGCCAAGTTTCCTGACGATACAAAGATGGGAGGAAAAGCAATGTGTGAGAAGGATACAAGAAATCTACAAAAGGACATAGACAGGCTAAGTGAGTGGACAAAAATTTGTCAGATGGAGTATAATTTCGGAAAGTGTGAGGTCATGCACTTTGGCAGAAAAAAAATCAAAGAGCAAGTTATTATTTAAATGGAGAAAGATTGCAGCTGAACCTGGGGGTACTTGTGCATGAAACACAAAAGGATAGTATGCAGGTACAGCAAGTGATCAGGAAGGCCAATGGAATCTTGGCCTTTATTGCAAAGGGGATGGAGTATAAAAGCAGGGAAGTCTTGCTACAGCTATACAGGGTATTAGTGAGGCCACTCCTGGAATACTGTGTACAATTTTGGTTTCCATATTTACGAAAGGATATACTTGCTTTGGAGGCAGTTCAGAGAAGGTTCACTAGGTTGATTCCGGAGATGAGGGGGTTGACTTATGAGGAAAGGTTGAGTAGGTTGGGCCTCTACTCATTGGAATTCAGAAGAATGAGAGCTGATCTTATCGAAATGTATAAGATTATGAGGGGGCTTGACAGGGTGGATGCAGAGAGGATGATTCCACTGATGGGGGAGACTAGAACTAGAGGGCATGATCTTAGAATAAGGGGCCGCCCATTTAAAACAGAGATGAGGAATAATTTCTTCTCTCAGAGGGTTGTAAATCTGTGGAATTCGCTGCCTCAGAGAGCTGTGGAAGCTGGGACATTGAATAAATTTAAGACAGAAATAGACAGTTTCTTAAACGATAAGGGAATAAGGGGTTATGGGGAGCGGACGGGGAAGTGGAGCTGAGTCCATGATCAGATCAGCCATGATTGTATTAAATGGTGGAGCAGACTCGAGGGGCCGTATGGCCTACTCCTGTTCCTATTTCTTATGTTCTTATTATGAAAGTAAACTAGCACAAAATATAAAAACAGATAGTAAGAGTTTCTACAGATACATAAAAAGGAAAAGAGTGGCTAAAGTAAATGTTGGTCCCTTAGAGGATGAGACTGGGGAAATAATAATGGAAAACAGGGAAATGGCAGAGACTTTGAACAAATGTTTTGTATCGATCTTCACGGTAGAAGACACTAAAAACATCCCAATAGTAAATAATCAAGGGACTATAGGGAAGGAGGAACCTAAAACAATCACTATAACTAAAGAAGTAGTATTGGTAGTCCATCAGCAGGCCAAGGCCATTGGAGAGAGCAGCGTGCGGCAGCATACCACTGCAGGGAACAGCACGTGCTGCTGCAGGAGGGTGACGGCTGCGAAGCCAGGTCCCTGATTGCAATGTGGGCAGGCACAGCAGGAGGGGCAAAGGAGTGGCAAGAGATTGCAGAGGGAAGTTACCGGGGCCCAGGAGAGTTTGGGGCTCAGAAGAGGTAAGGGCCCAGGGGCAGCACGGGCCAGCCCACACTGCAATATGTGTGTGCAGCAGGTCGGTGCAGCAGAGCAGGTCTCCAGTCATCTTGGGTAATCCTTGCCACTGGACCAAGACCTAACTCTGTCAAGTCCGTGTGGTGGCTGGTGTGCAACGGCCACCACACATTAAAAGAATCCACGCATAGGCATCTTCCACCCTTCAAGATGTAGTTCAGGATCTGGAATATTAGTTCAGGATCTGCAACATTGAAACACCTGTGAACTCATCCCTTTTTTGCGTGGAAGCAAGTCATCTTCGCTTCGAGGGACTGCCTATGATGATGATGACTCGGTAAAATAATGTGACTAAAGGCGGACAAGTCCACTCGACCCAATGGCTTGCATCCTAGGGTCTTAAAAGAAGTGGCTACAGAGATAGTGGATGCATTGGTTGTAATCTACCAAAATTCCCTGGATTCTGGGGAGGTCCCAGCAGATTGGAAAAGCGTAATTGTAACACCCCTATTTAAAAAAGGAGGTAGACAGAAAGCAGGAAACTATAGACCATTTAGCCTAACATCTGTCGTTGGAAAAATGCTGAAGTCCATTATTAAGGAAGCAGTGGCAGGACATTTGAAAAAACATAATTCAATCAAGCAGAGTCAGCATGGTTTTCAGAAAGGGAAATCATGCGTTACCAGTAGCGTGCTGCAGGACTGGCAGCGGTGTCAATAACTAACATGATGTCATCGATGATGCTGGTCGAATGAATTGTCAATAATCACTCTGTTAAATTTATTGAGTATGAAGTGCCTTGCAACGTTTTTAAGAGACTTGGTAAGGATTTAGATGTCTGTCAATGTTTCTTTCTTTCACAGTTGTCTGATAAGAGAATAAGTTTTCCATGTTAAAATGATAATAACATGATATAGTCAGCCTGCTTCCTACCAATAGACCCATAGTATTGATATCCATGTATTAAGCTCCACCTATCTCAGCCAACAGAAAACACTTTGTAGTAATGGCTATTATGGCTCAGGATGCGTAGTGTTTATTAATAGAGGTGCAGCTTCCAGAATGCGGAACCCTCGGGACCGAGGCCGTTCCAGATTCCGCGTTTTCCGGACTTTGGATCGTCTTTCTGACGTCATGAATCCGGAAACAGCCGAGCCCAGGTTCGGGTATTTCCGGATTTTGTAACGTCAGAAAGGGGGGTCGCCACCGAGGAGCTGTTTGGGCCGCTGGCCCCATCGAGGTGGAGCTGTTCAGGCGGGGCCCCTTCGAGGAGAAGGTGTTCAGGCGGACCCCACCATGGAGGAGCTGTTCGGGCAGGTCCCGCCATGGAGAAACTATACAAGCGGGCCCCACCATCGAGACGAAGGTGTTTGGGCGGGCCCCGCCATCAAGGAGCTGTTCTGACAGGCCCCGTCGAGGTGGAGCTGTTCGGGCGGAGCCCCGACGCCAAGGAAGTGTTCAGGTCGGTGGGCCCCATCGCAGAGGAGGTGTTGGGTCGGGCCGGTGAGGGGGCCCCGAGGTAAGAGCTGCGGCGGCCCGAGGTCGGGCAGCAGCGGGGTTTCGAGATCGGCAGGATCGGCGGGACTCGATTCCGGAACATTTTACGGATTCTGGATGACCCTGCCACCATGGCGGGACCTGCCCGAACAACTCCTCCATGGTGGGGCCCTCCAGGACAGCTCCTCCTTGGAGGGGCCCCGCCTGAACAGCTTCACCTCGACGGGGCCAGCGGCCCGAACAGCTCCTCGGCGGCGACCCCCCTTTCTGACGTTACAAAATCCGGAAATACCCTAACATTCCGGATTCCGGAGCTCCGGATTTTGGACGTTGCACCTGCATGTCCAATTAAGCAATGGTCTTTCACCGAAATGGTTACTTTCTTGCTTTATTCTGTCGGTAAGCATGAAGAGCTGTGATCCAGCACAATTTAAGATTTAAAGGGAAAGCAGCATTCATCTTAGTTCTTATGCAATAACCTTAAATTTTATAAATATAAATATCGGTACACTTACTGGTGTTGCTCAGATGTCCCTTGTTCCTGCTGTTTCTTTTTGTTAGTTGTAGGTGGTGGGTCGAAATGTCCTTCATTAACATTGTGAAGTTCTGCTCCTGTGACATCATGAATGAGGACAATGGGCTGTGGACATTGCTTATGACATCACTGGGGCAGAATGTCACCACTTTACAGAAGGGAGAATTCTATGGGTTGCACTAGTGGCCCTCTGATACCTCACTGAAGTGTGAATAGACACAGGGAGTGTCAGCTCAGCTCGAGCTGATAAGCAGGCAGTTGTGAATTCTAGCAGCAGTCACTGTATAATGATCAGGGAGAGGAACGCAAAATGATTACAAATCCTTTGAAGGTGTAAATCTTAGTATCAGGTTTGGGGCCAATTCAACAATAATTTGGATTTATATAGTGCTGTTACCATCCCAAGGCACTCCACAGAGAAAACAAACTCTGAGCAGTCGTAGGAAGGTTCGGAGAAATGAACAAAACCATGGTCATTAAAACAAGGTTTTGAAGAGGCTTTTAAAGGCAGGAAAGAAGTGACAGGGAGGTTTTATGGGGCATGTCAGAGACTAGTGCTGAGATAGAGAAAGGTTCTGTCACCAACGGTGGAATAATAAGTGTGCACAGGAGGCATGAGTTGGAGGATTGAAGGGAATGGGCTTGAATGTAGGGCTTGAGATAGTTGCAAGGGTGGGATGAGACCATCAAGGGATGTGTAGACGAGAACGAGGATTTTGAATTCAATGCATTGGTGGAAAGCGAACCTGTCATGTATGTATGCTTGGGGTTACTAGCCACCAGGTGGCACCACTGTCGGAGGTCATCGGGCTGTACGCATGTGTGTGCAGCCCAGGTTTGATCGGCAAGCTTTCATGTAATGTAATCACTTTGCGCCCTAATGAAGCAGAACCAGGTTTGTACCTGTGTTTACAGTATTCAGTCTTATCGAATACTGTAAACTAACATACATAACATTTGGCAACGAGGTAACTTAAGAACCTTCGCATGCAAAAATGAACACAATTGGAATTCTGGAGAGTTTTGTGGAAGGAGAGGACTGGGCAGATTTTGTAGCTCCCTGGACCAGTATTTCGTGGCCAACAAAATGGAAGAACTCACTGATGCAGTTAGGCGCAGGACGGTCTTCCCCACGTTTTGCGGTCCGAAAATCGATGGACTCATAAAGAATCATCTCTCACCTGCAAGTCCAATGGACAAGGACTATGAGGAATTATGTGCTCTGGTACGTGACCATTTCAAACCAGAAGAAGGCATCATCATCTCACGATATCGATTCTACACGCGCATTTGTTCTGAGGGCCAGGATGTGTCAGAATTCATTGCCGACCTAAGACATCTAGCTGGACCGTGCAAGTTCGAAAATGCGTTGGGAGACATGCTGCGGGACTTCTTTGTAATCGGCATCAACCACAAGGTGATCCTGCGTAAGCTAATGGCGGCGGAGACGCTGGATTTGAGCAAGGCCATCACAATTGCCCAGGGCATGCATGACGATGGACAAAAACTTAAAGTAGATTTCATCGAAAAATCGGAACTCAGCAAGTGGTGTAAACAAGATTGTATCGTCGTTTGGCAGAGCTGTGTATGACAGTTCCTACTCGACTGCGTATGTGAAACCTGTGGCTGTCCAAAGTCCGCCAACGGGAATGAATCCGATTTCACCATGTTGGCATTGTGAAGGTAATCATCAGCCTCATCAGTGTCGGTTTAAACAGTACATTTGTAAAGGCAGTTCGAGACTGGGGCATCTCCAGCACATGTGTCCGCAACTGAGCAAGCGTGCTGCGACGCACCACGTGGAGGATGATGCCCAGTATAGTGCAGATCCGGATATGCAATCCGAGATACCGGAGGAGGAAGTGTATGGACTGTATTCGTTCCTAACAAGGAGCCAACCGATAATGATAAATGTGAAACTTAACGGTGTGCCGGTACCGATAGAATTGGACACGGGTGCGAGTCAATCAATAATGAGCCAGAGGACATTCAACAAGCTGTGGGATACTAAGGCTGTGAGGCCTAAGCTGAGTCCAGTCAATGCCAAGTTGCATATGTACACTAAAGAACTCATAATGGTGATAGTGCAGTAGTCAAGGTGTCGTATGATGGTGCGGTTCATGATTTACCATTATGGATTGTTCCAGGCAATGGTCCAATGCTGTTTGACAGGAATTGGCTTGAAAAAATCAAATGGAATTGGAACGATATCAAAGCGTTGTCGTCGGAGGATGATACTCCATGTGCTTAAGTGCTGAGCAAGTTCCCCTCGCTGATTGAACCAAACATCGGCAATTTCATGGGAGCCAAGATGCAAGACCCGTCCATCATAAAGCTCGGGTGGTTCCGTACATGATGAGGGAGAAGATCAAAATCAAACTGGACAGACTCCAGCGTGAAGGGGTTATATCACCGCTCGAATTTAACGAATGGGCCAGCCCCATTGTTCCTGTGTTGAAGAGTGATGGCACTGTCAGGATTTGTGGAGACTACAAGGTTACGATCAACCAAGTTTCAAAGCAGGATCAATACCCATTACCGAAGGCTGATGACCTGTTTGCAACGCTAGCCGCTAGGGGGGAAGTCGTTCACTAAACTGGATCTGACATTGGCCTACATGACATAGGAGCTGGTCGAGACGTCGAAGAAACTTATGTGCATCAACACTCATAAAGGACTGTTTACCTACAACAGGTGTCCTTTCGGAATTTGCTCGGCTGCAGCCATATTTCAGAGGAACATGGAGAGTCTACTGAAGTCTGTCCCTAGAACCGTCGTGTTGCAAGATGACATCCTGGTCACAGGTCATGACACCGGTGAACATCTGAACAACCTGGAGGAGGTTTTACATCGTCTGGACAAAGTGGGACTCAGCCTGAAATGTTCAAAGTGCGTCTTCATGGCACTGGAACTCGAATTCCTGGGGAGGAATATTGCTGCTGACGGCATCAGGCCAACGGACTCGAAAACCAAGACCACCAAAAATGCATCCAACCTCAAAATGTGATGGAGCTGCGTTCTTTCCTTGGTCTACTCAACTACTTCTGTAATTTCATACCTAGATTGAGCACTGCATTAGAGCCACTGCACATGCTGCTAAGAAAAGGTGAGAACTTCGTTTAGGGTGTGTCTCAAGATAGAGCTTTTGAGAAAGATACTAATCTGCTTTGCTCTAACAAACTGCTGGTACATTTTGATCCTTGTATGCATCTAATATTGGCCTGTGATGCTTCGTCATATGGAGTTGGTTGCGTGCTCCAACAAGCTAATGAGTCGGGTAAACTATGCTTCTGCTTCTAAAAGTTTGTCAAAGGTGGGAAGAGCCTACAGCATGGTAGAAGAAGAAGCATTAGCCTGTGTGTATGGGGTTAAAAAGATGCATCAGTACCTGTTTGGCCTTCGGTTTGAACTGGAAACAGATCATAAGCCACTCAGTTCATTGTTTTCGGAAAACAAAGCTATAAATACCAATGCAGCATCCCGCATCCAGAGGTGGGTGCTGACATTATCTGCCTATGATTGTCATTCGCCATAGACTTGGCACCGAGAATTATGCTGATGCACTGAGCCATTTGCCGTTGCCCACACCAGAGGTGGAGACGCCACAACCTGCAGACCTACAGTTATGGATGCTTTTGAAAGTGAAGGAACCACTGTCACGGCTCAACAAATTAAGACCTGGACCAGCCAGGACCCGATATTATCGGTTGTGAAATGTTGTGTCCTTAGTGGTGATTGGTCTGCTATACCCAAGAAATGGGTGATGAGACCAAACCTTACAACCGTTGCAAAGATGAACTATCCATTCAGTCAGATTGTTTACTGTGGGTTAATCATGTTGTTATGCCTAAGAAAGGCAGAAAGAAATTTTGTACATGATCTACATAGCACTCATCCCGGTATTGTAATGATGAAAGCCATGGCCAGGTCTCATGCATCGTGGCCTGGAATTGACTCTGATCTGGAATCATGTGTGCATCATTGCAATACTTGCATGCAGCTAAGTAAAGCACCAACGGAATCGCCACTGAGTTTGTGGTCGTGGCCATCTAAACCAGGTCCAGGATCCACATCGACTTTGCAGGTCCCTCCCTGGGAAAGATGTTTTTAGTTGTGGTGGATGCATATTCCAAGTGATTAGAGTGTATAATCATGTCATCCAGTACATCCACAGCTACCATTGAGAGCCTTCGTGTCATGTTTACCACTCATGGTCTGCCCGACATTGTTGTAAGCGACAACAGACCTTGCTTCACTAGTCTGAAGTTGCAAGAGTTCATGAAACTCAATGGTATCAAACATGTGAGGTCAGCACCATTCAAACCCGCATCTAATGGTCAAGCAGAGCGTGTTCGTCAAACCATCAAGCAGAGTATGAAACATGTAACTCAAGGTTCACTGCAGACTCGCTTGTCATGCATATTGCTTTGTTACAGGACAAGACCCCATATGCTTATCGGGGTCTCTCTGCTGAACTATTGATGAAGAGTGGTCTCAAGACCAAGCTCTCTCTTGTCCACCCTGACTTGAACGATCATGTTGAATACAGACATCAAAGTCAGCATTGGTATCACGATCACGCTGCTGTGTCACGCGGCATTTCTGTTAACGATCCTGTGTATGTATTAAATTATGGTCAAGGTCCAAAGTGGATCCCCGGTACTGTTACAGCTAAGGAGGGTAACAGAGTGTTTATCGTCAAGCTCAAGAATGGGCAAACATGTAGGAAACATGTTGATCAGATAAAGCTGTGGCACACAGATGAACCGGAACAGTTTGAGGAAGACACAATCCGTGACCAACCAACCTATCCTCAGTCATCAGAGGACTCCGCTATCATCAATGAATCTGGACTTTCAATCCCTGACATGGTCATTGCCACTCCCATCAGATCGGCTACCCAGCCCCCAGTCATAACAGACTCAGAACGCTCGCCCAAGGCTGGAGTTGAACTGAGACGATCAACCCGGGATCGGAAAACACCTGACCATCTCAATTTGTAAAAAGACTGGTGCTAATATCTTAAAGGGGGATATTGTCATGTATGTATGCTTGGGGTTACTAGCCACCAGGTGGCGCCACTGTTGGAGGTCATTGGGCTGTACGCACGTGTGCGTGGCCCAAGTATAAAAGGCAAGCCATCATGTAATGTAATCACGTTGGGCCCTAATAAAGCAGAGCCAGGTTTGTACCTGTGTTAGTTTACAGTATGCAGTCTATCGAGTTATTACATACATAACAGAACCAGTGGAGGTTGGCAAAGGCAGAGGCACTGGGTGAGTGGGACTTAATGCAGGACATGATGTGGGTAGCAGGTTTTGGACAAGTTGGAATTTATTAGCATGGACCTGAAGAGGCCATTGAGGAAAGTGTTGAAGAAATCGTGGCTGGAGGTAGCAGAACTGTGGTCAAGGGTGAATAATTCAGCCTTCTATTGAATTTACAAACTGTTCCACATCAAAGTACGCACATTTGTTCAGTATGTTACTGTGGTGATAACTGTGCAAACCTCACCTTCTAGCTGCTAATAATATTGATTCTGTGCTAGTTATTGCAGACAAACTGGCTGAAATCCCAAGCTGGTTTTCTTATATAATGCTAAGCATTGCAGCCATCCATTATTTGATATAGGCTTGCACATGTCTTTCTCCAGGGATAAGGTGCTGCACACTCAAGGTACAAAATAACATTTAGTTATCATCAGTAGAGCTGAAGTGAATTGAATGTACTGTGTACATAGGTATGGATATTGCTACTCATGACGTACACTCATTTATAGTACATTAGCTGTAGCACAGTAAATGGACAAGTATAGCCCAGTGAAAGCACTATGATACTTTTCACATTGTTATTTAAAGTTGATTAAAAAAATTGAAGTGTCTCCTTTCAGGATTTATGTTTCTCCAATATTTAGATCCTCGCACATTACTTGCACTGCTGAATTTCAGTCGTGCTCTTAAGCTATTTTTCTCAGCATACTATACAGCATGCATAGATGAGAGGACCAAATTATTGTAGAAAGATGTAAAAAAAAATCCTCTTGAGGCGGGTCTTGGAATTTCGAAGGACAGCAGGGCTGCAATAAGTTAGCATTGGAAACAAGTGACTTAGTAGCCTGTGTTTCTGCATCAAATTTATTTTATTGATGAAATAATGAATCTATTTAATTACTTTAATCAATAATTAAAATGATTTGGTACTTAGCACTGGATAAATAGGGAGTTCTCTGTGTGTTAGATTAAAGTGGATGGAACTTGTAATTTTAAACTCCCACTTGCAGTGACATCATCATCATCATCATAGACGATCCCTCGAACAAGGATGACTTGCTTCCACGAGAGTTCACAGATGTTTCAATGAAGGACCCGATGTTCCAGTCTTGATTCCTTTCTGATGCCCTGGGACAGATCTGCTGGAACAAAAAGCATTCCTATAAAGCAAATACAATTGAAATGTATTGGGAGCAAGGCATTACCTTTAACCCAATGTCTCTATTAAAAGGATTCTGTTTCCATGGTTAGTATTATGTGTAGGCAGAGATAGTGGGTGTGGGAAGATAAATTTTCAGATCTTGTGCTTTTGAAATTTGATGGCCATTTATGCTTCTTCATTGAAAGCAATGTACATCATAGGCTATCAAACTGGGTTCTGTAGAACCCAAAGCATCTGTGGAAGCTAACCGGGGGCTCTGTGAGTTCCTCAGATTTCTAGGCGGACCTCAGAATTGTATTAATACTTGTAGGGGGTCCCCAGGAGTGTATCAATATTTGTAGGAGGTCCCCAGCAGTGTATCAATATTTGGAGGAGGTTCCCAGGAGTGTATCAATATTTGTAGGAGGTCCCCAGCAGTGTATCAATATTTGTATGGGGTCTTCAGGATGTATCAATATTTGAGGATGTGTATGGAGAAAGAGTCAGACTGAATCCTGTGAGCTCAAAGTAAGTTGTGACCGTAGTCTTTTATTGCAGGTCTCCAGAGTGCCTCTCCAACCTGTGAAGCCTCCTTAAAAACCTGTGCTCCCAAGGGATTATGGGATCCCTTGGGACTCCAGGAGATGAACCCTCTGGTGGCTATACAGAGTAAATACAAGTCCACCACTGTCCCCCCCCCCCCCCCCCAAAGTCAATAGTGTAACTATTTACAATGTGAGTCGATCTGGGGCCCTTCTTGCCCTGGTTGATCATCTCGGTGTGAAAGCTGGTGTTGAATCATTTGTTGGGTCCTCGCTGGGCTGCTGTGCAGCTGGCTTTGCTGCTTCGTGGTCAACTGTGGTGCCGGTTGCCACTGGTGTGTATGTTGGGGGATCAAAAAAGGTAGGGTCCAAGGTGGGTTGCTCAGGATAGTCTGTGAATCTGAGTTTGATTTGCTCCAAGTGTTTCCGGTGAATGAGTCCATTTGAAAGTTTGACCCAAAACACCCTGCTCCCCTCTTTGGCCACGGCAGTACCGGGAAGCCACCTGGGACCTTGTCCATAATTTAATACAAATACAGGATCATTGCTTTCAATCTCGCATGACATATTTGCTCTATCATGGCTATGCACTTTAATGAAGCCACCTGCTCTCTACCTGTTCATGTAGATCAGGGTGAACTAACGAGAGCCTTGTCTTAAGTGCTCTTTTCATGAGCAGTTCAGCAGGTGGGATCTCAGTGAGTGAGTGGGGTCTCATGCGGTAGCTAAGCAGGACTTGGGATAGGCGAGTCTGCAGTGAGCCTTCAGTTACCCTCTTCAAGCCTTGCTTGATGATTTGCACTGCTCTCTCTCTCTGCCTGACCATTGGACGCTGGTTTAAATGGGGCAGATGTGACATGTTTGATCCCATTATGGGTCATGAATTCTTTGAACTCAGCACTGGTAAAACATGGCCCGTTGTCGCTCACCAGGACATCGGGTAGGCTGTGAATGGCAAACATGGCCCACAGGCTTTCAGTAGTGGCAGCGGACGTGCTAGCCGACATTATCTCACATTCAATCCACTTGGAGTATGTGTCTACAACCACAAAGAACATTTTACCCAAGAATGGGCCTGCATAGTCGACGTGTATCCTAGACCATGGTTTGGAGGGCCAAGACCATAAACTTAGCGGCGCCTCCCTGGGTACATTGCTTAACTATTAAATCTGTGAGTCCGCATCGAAACCGGGCCACCACACGTGGGATCTGGCTTTCGCTTTCATCATTACGATGCCTGGGTGGGTACTGTGGAGGTCATTGATGAAGGTGTCTCAGCCCTTCTTGGGGACCACTACTCGATTGCCCCACAGAAGGCAGTCTGCCTGTATAGACATTTCATCTTTGCGCCACTGGAACGGCTTTATCTCTTCCTGCATTTCCACTGGGACACTGGACCAGCTCCCGTGAAGCACACAGCTTTTGACTAGAGATAATAAGAGATCCTGGCTTGTCCAGGTTTTGATCTGCCAGGCAGTGATGGGTGATTGCTCACTCTCAAATGCTTCCATAACCATAGCCATGGTGGGCAATGGCAGCCTACTGAGAGCATCGGCGCAGTTTTCTGAGCCTGACCTGTGGTGGATGGCAAAGTTGTATGCGGACAATGTCTGCATTCATCTCTGGATGCGGGCCGATGCATTGGTATTTATCCCTCTACTCTCGGAAAACAGGGATATAAGTGGCTTATGATCAGTTTCCAATTAGAATTTTAGCCAAAACAGGTATTGACGCATTTTCTTTACCTCATGGACACACGCTAACGCTTCTTTTTCAATTATGCTGTAGGCGCTCTCGGCCTTAGACAGACTCCTGGATGCATAAGCAACCAGTTGCAGTTTCCCGAAATCATTAGCTTGTTGCAATACACACCCGACCCCATACGACGACGCATCACATGCTCGTACCAAACGCTTACATGGATCATACAACACAAGCAATTTGTTTGAGCATAACAATTTTCTCGCTTTTACAAAGGCATTTTCTTGGCTTTTGCCCCAAACCCATTCGCCCCATTTTCGTAGTAAGACATGTAGTGGCTCTAGCAGTGTGCTGAGACCCGGTAAGAAGATACCAAAGTAGTTCAAGAGTCTCAGAAATGAACGCAGCTCCGTCACATTCTGTGGCCTCGGTGCATTCTTGATTGCCTCTGTCTTCGAGTTGGTGGGCCTGATGCCGTCCACTGCAATCCTCCTTCCCAGGAACTCCACTTCAGGTGCCAGGAAAACCCACTTCGAGCGTTTTAACCTGAGCCCCACGCGGTTGAATCGACGAAGAACCTCCTCCAGGTTCTGCAGGTGCTCGATTGTGTTCCGACCTGTGACCAAGATGTCGTCTTGAAAGACCACAGTGTGTGGGACCGACTTCAGTAAACTTTCCATGTTTCTCTGGAATATCGCTGCTGGTGATCGGATTCCAAACGGGCATCTATTATAAACAAAAAGACCTTTGTGCTTGTTGATGCAGGTGAGGACCTTTGAAGATTCCTGCAGTTCCTGCGTCATGTAGGCTGAAGTAAGATATAGCTTCGTGAACGTCTTTCCTCCCGCCAACGTTGCAAAGATGTCGTCAGCCTTTGCTAGTGGGTATTGCTCCTGCAGGGAGAAACGATTGATAGAATCTGTGGCGATTACAAAGTAACTGACGGTGCCGTCTCCCTTGGGACAATCGCTGAACTCGATCGGTGAAATTATGCCCTCTCTTTGCAGCCGGTCTAGCTCGATCTCTGCCCTTTCTCTCATTATATACGGTACTGCTCTAGCCTTGTGATGAATGGGTCGCGCCCCCGGAATTAGGTGGATCTGCACTTTTGCTCCTTGGAATTTCCCGATGCCTGGTTCGAATAGCGAAGGAAATTTGTTTAAGGCCTAGGCACACATAGTGTCATCAGCGGGCGATAGCGCTCGGACGTCGTCCCAGTTCCAGTGTATCTTTCCCAGCCAGCTCCTGCCAAACATCGCGGTACCATCGCCCGGTACCACCCAGACTGGTAGCTTGTGCACCGCTCCATCATAGGAGACCTTTATGGTAGCACTGCCAATTACAGGAATCAGTTCTTTTGTGTAAGTTCTTAGTTTCATGCGAACTGGAGTTAAAACTGGCCTTGAGGCCTTGTTGCACCACAACCTTTGCAAAGTCTTTTTACCCATGATGGACTGGCTTGCGCCCGTGTCCAGCTTCATTGAAACCGGGAGTCCATTTAGTTCAACATTCAGCATTATCGGGGGACAATTCGTGGTGAATCTGTGCACCCCATGTACCTCTGCCTCCACGATCCAAGGCTCTGGTTCCTCGTGATCCTCCGTGGATCTGTCCTCCTCTGCAACATGGTGGTTTGCAGGTTTAACAGGCTTTGCAGCTCGCCTGCACACTCATTGGAGGTGTCCCATTGTTCCACAGCCCTTTCAAACGTACTCTTTGAATCGGCATGAATGGAAATGATGATCACCCCTACAGCGCGAACAAGGTTTTAATGGCCTTGCATTCATCACCCTTGATGGTGGACTCTAAGTCATCTGCGGATGTGCAGCTGCAGGTATGTGTGACCTGCCCTGTACGTTACGATTCGAAAACAACATCACTTTGTTCACAGTGCTTGTAGCACTGGCCTTCAGACCTTTTGTAGGTATAGAAACGGTACCTCGCCATCAGAACGCTTTCCTTCGGGTTCAAATGCTCTTGTACCAGTGTGCACAAATCGTCATATGATTTCTCTGTGGGTTTTGCTGGAGTGAGCAGATTCTTCATGAGGCCTTACGTTGGTGCCCCACAGATGGTGAGGAGGATCGCCCTCCGTTTGGCAGCGCTCTCATCCCCATCTAGCTCGTTGGCCACGAAGTATTAGTCAAGACGCTCCCCAAAAGTTTCCCAATCATCTCCGAAAATTTCTCCAGGATGCCCACTGTTCTCTGCATCTTTGAGTTCACTATCTGCATCTCATCGCCAGTTGTTATGTGTGGAGAAGGAGTCAGACTGAACACTGTGAGCTCAAAGCAAAGTGTGATCTTAGTCTTTTATTGTAGGTCTCCAGAGTGCCTCTCCAAAATGTGAAACCTCCTTAAATACCTGTGCTCCCAAGGGATTATGGGATCCCTTGGGATTCCAGGGGATGAGCCCCCTGGTGGCTGTACAGAGTAAATACAAGTCCACATATATAACAGAGGAGGTCCCGAGGAGTGTATCAATATTTGTAGGAGGTTCCCAAGAATGTATCAATATTTGTAGGAGGTTCCCAGGAGTGTATCAATATTGTAGGCGGTCCCCGAGAGTGTATCAATATTTGTTGGGGCCCCAAGGATTGTATCAAAATTTATAGGACATTCCCTGGAGTGTATCAATATTTGTAGGGGGTCCCCAAGAGTGTATCAATATTTGTAGGAGGTTCCCAGGAGTGTATTAATATTGTAGGCGGTCCCCAGGAGTCTGAGTTTTTTGGAGGTCCCCTGTAGTGTATCAATATTTGTAGGAGGTTCCCAGGAGTGTATCAATATTTGTAGGGGTTCTTCAGGATGTATCAATATTTGTAGGATGTACCCAGGAGTGTATCGATATTTGTTGGGGTCCCCAGGATGTATCAATATTGTAGGCAATCCCCAGGAGTGTATCAATATTTGTAGGAGGTCCCCAGGAGTGTACCAATATTTGTAGGGGGTCCCCAGGAATGTATCGATATTGTAGGCAATCCCCAGGAGTATAACAATATTTGTAGAGGATCCCGAGAAGTTTACTAATATTTGTAGGGGGTCCCCAGGAGTGTACCAATATTTATAGGAAGGTCCTAGGTGTGTATCAATATTTGTTGGGGCCCCGAGGAGTGTATCAATATTTGTAGGGGGTCCCCAACAGTGTATCAATATTGTAGGCGGTCCCCAGGAATGTATCAATATTTATAGGACGTTCCCATGAGTGTATCAATATTTGTAGGCGGTCCCCAGGAGTCTACCAATATTTGTAAGAGGTCCCCTGTAGTGTATCAATATTTGTAGGCAGTCCCCAGGAGTGTACCAATATTTGTAGGAGGTCCCCAGGAGTGTATCAATATTTGTAAGAGGTACCCAGGAGTGTATCAATATTTGTAGGAGGTCCCCAGGAGTGTGTCAAAATTTGTTGGGGACCCCAGGAATGTATCAATATTTGTAGGGTGTCTTCAGGATATATCAATATTTGTAGGAGGTACCCAGGACTGTATTGATATTTGTTGGGGCCCCCAGGAATATATCAATATTTGTTGGGGCTCCCAGGAATGTATCAGTATTTGTTAGGGACCCAGGAATATATTAATATTTGTAGCAGGTCCACAGGAGTACATCAATATTTGCACAGTAAAGTTTGAAAGCAGCTGTTCCAGGTTATCAGCAATGCATTACTGCCTTTGAGTTTCTATGATACATTCAATATTGGGTCTAAATTCAGAAATCAATGCAATGCTACAAGACTTTCAAACTTTCAAACAGGACTTTCAGCTAATTTGCAACCAATGCTCCATAATATAGACGGGGCAAGTTTCACAACACCAGTAGGCTTGATATTCCCCGGATACTTTCGGTGCTAAAGAGCCTCCGAGGTGGGTAAGCAGTGGTCTTGAGCTGCAATGCTGATTTAGCTCACATTTAGCACCCAGAGAGGCTCTAGCCATCATTTTCCAATCTTCTCTGGCTGCAGGTGTAATGCCAGAGGACTGGAGGACTGCTAAAGTTGTACTGTTTAAAAAGGGAGAAAGGGATAGACTGAGTAATTACAGGTCAGTCAGCCTAACCTCGGTGGTGGGAAAATTATTGGAAAAAGTTCTAAGTGTCAGGATAAATCTTCATTTAGAAAGACATGGATTAATCAAGGACAGTCAGCATGGATTTGTTAAGGGAAGGTCGTGTCGGACTAACTTGATTGAATTTTTTGAGGGGGTAATGAGGAGGGTCGATGAGGGTAGGGTGTTTGATGTAGTCTATATGGATTTTAGCAAAGGTGTTGATAAGGTCCCACATGGCAGACTGGTCATGAAAGTAAAAGCCCATGGGATTCAAACAAAGTGGCAAGTTGGATCCAAAATTTGGCTCAGAGGCAGGAAGCAAAGGGTTGCTAGGTGATTTTGTGACTGGAAGGATGTTTCCAGTGGGGTTCCGCAGGGCTCAGTACTAGGTCCCTGGCTTTCTGTGGTATATATACCAATAATTTAGACTTGAATGGAGGGGGTATGATTAAAAAGTTTGCAGATGACACATAAATTGTCCGTCTAGTTGATAATGAAGAAGAAAGTTGTAGACTACAAGAAGATATCAATGAACTAGTCAGGTGGGCAGAACAGTCACAAATTGAATTCAATCCTGAGAAGTGTGAGGTAATGCATTTGGAGAGGGCCAACAAGGCAAGTGAATACACATTAAATGGTAGGACACTGAGAAGTGGAGAGGAACAAAGAGTCCCAGGAGTTTATGTCCACAGATCCCTGAGGGTAGCAGAACAGGTAGATAAGATGGTTAAGAAGGCATATGGGATACTTGCCTTTATTAGCTGAGGCATAGAATATAAGAGCAGGGAAATTATGCTTAAATTGTATAAAACTGTTACGCTCATAATAAAGTGATACAACTGAGTATTGTATGCAATGAGTAAGCGTGACCTTAGCTCCTTTAATTAAACCCCAGAGTGTTGGTACAGCATGGGAGGACTGCTTATATACAGTGCTCCCAAGGGATGCTGGGATCACTTGGGACTCCAACAGGTAGGCCCTCTGGTGGTTGTATGATACAGGTTGCCAAGGGTTATATACATAACATCACTCCCTCCCAAAGTCAATAGTACACTTATTTGCAGGGTGAGACGATCTGGGGCTTTTCGCTCCCTCGTCTATCGTCTCGATACTAATGCAGGTGCAGGTGAGTTGGTTGGTTCTTTGCTGGGCAGCTGGCCTTGCCGGGCTGCTGGGGATGGTGAGTTCAGCTTCATGCTCAACCGTGATGTCGGTTGCCACTTTGTGTGTGTGTGTGTGTGTGTGTTGGAGGGTCGAAGTTGGTGGTGTCCTCTTCGGGTTGCTTGTGGCTGTTTATGAATCACAATTTGGTTTGGTCCAAATGCTTTCTGCACGTTAGTCCATTGGCCAGTTTGACCTGAAACACCTTACTCCTTTCTTTGGCTATGACAGTGCCAGTAAGCCATTTGGGATCATGTTCATAGTTGAGTACAAATACAGGGTCATTGACTTCAATATCGCGTGACAAGTTTGCGCGATCATGGTACATGCTTTGTTGATGCGGCTTGCCCTCGATGTGATCATGGACATCAGGGTGGACAAGAGAGAGCCTTGTTTTTAGCGCCCTTTTCATGAGCAGCTCGGCTGGGGGAACCCCGGTGAGTGAGTGGGGTCTGGTGCGGTAGCTGAGCAGGACTCGGGACAGGCGGGTCTGCAGGGAGCCTTCTGATACACGTTTCAAGCTTTGCTTGATGGTTTGGACTGCCCGTTCTGCCTGGCCGTTGCATTCAGGCTTGAATGGGGCAGATGTGACGTGCTTGACCCCATTGAGGGTCATGAGTTCCTTGAATTCAGCACAGGTGAAACACGGCCCATTGTCGCCGACAAGGACATCCGGCAGGCTGTGTGTGGCAAACATGGCTCGTAGGCTTTCAATGGTGGCAGTGGACGTGCTTACAGACATTATTACACATTCAATCCATTTTGAACAAGCATCCACAACAACCAAGAACATTTTGCCTAGGAATGGGCCAGCAAAGTCAACATGGATCCTAGACCACAGTTTGGAGGGCCATGACCACAAACTTAGTGGTGCCTCTCTGGGTGAATTGCTCAGTTGAGAGCAAATGTTGCATTGGCACGCGCATGACTCTAAATCATTCAATGCCGGGCCACCACACATGGGATCTTGCTATAGCTTTCATCATTACTATGCCTGGTTGGGTACTGTGTAGGTCGCGTATGAACATTTCCCTGCCTTTCCTAGTCAAGACCACATGATTACCCCACAAAAGACAGTCCGCCTGTATGGACATTTCATCTTTGCGCCGCTGGAACAGTTTGATCTCTTCATGCATCTCTGCTGGGACGCTGGACCAGCTCCCATGGAGCAAGCAGTTTTTTACAAGGGACAGTAGGGGATCCTGGCTGGCCCAGGTCCTGATTTGGTGGGCCGTAACAGGTGACTTTTCATTTTCGAATGCATCCATCACCAACAACAAGTCTGCAGGCTGTGCCATTTCCTTCCCGGTGGTGGGCAATGGTAGTTGACTGAGAGCATCAGCGCAGTTCTCTGTGCCTGGTCTGTGGCAGATTACATAGTTGTATGCAGACAGCATGAGTGTCCATCTTTGGATGCGGGCAGACGCATTGGTGTTAATCCCTTTGCTCTCTGAGAATAGCGATATGAGCGGCTTATGGTCAGTTTCTAGCTCAAACTTGAGACCAAACAGATACTGGTGCATTTTTTTTCCCCCGTAAACGCATGCCAGAACTTCTTTTTCAATCATGCTGTAAGCCCTTTCAGCCTTGGACAAACTCCTGGATGCATCAGCGACTGGTTGCAATGTTCCCGATTCGTTAGCCTGTTGTAACACATACCCGACCCCATATGACGACGCATCGCAAGCTAGCACTAATCGTTTACATGGGTTATACAGAACAAGCAGTTTGTTGAAACATAACAGATTTCTGGCTTTCTCAAAAGCAGCCTCTTGTGATTTCCCCCATACCCAGTTGTCTCACTTGCGCAGTAGCACATGTAGGGGTTCTAGCAGGGTTCTTAACCCGGGTAGGAAATTACCAAAATAGTTGAGGCGTCCCAGGAACGACCGCAGCTCCGTCACGTTCTGTGGTCTCAGCACGTTCTTGATGGCCTCCCTCTTGGCGTTAGTGGGTCTGATGCCGTCCGCCGTGATTCTTCTTCATAAGAACCCGACCTCTGGCGCCAGGAAAACACACTTCGAGAGTTTCAACCTGAGTCCCACGCGATCAACCTCTTAAAACCTCTTCCAGGTTCTGCAAGTGTTCGATGGTGTCCCCACCTGTGACCAGTATGTTGTCCTGGAAGACCATGGTGCGCGGAACCAACTTTAGCAGGCTCTCCATGTTCCATTGGAAAATTGCCGCAGACGAACGAATCCCATACAGGCAATCTATTGTAGATGACCAGACCTTTTTGCATGTTGATGCAGGTGAGGTCTTTTGAAGATTCCCCCAGCTCCTGCGTCATGTAGGCCGAGGTCAGGTCCAACTTGGTGAACGTCTTTCCTCCTGCCAGGGTCGCAAATAGGTCATCTGCCTTGGGTAGCGGGTACTGATCCTGTAGCGAAAAATGGTTAATCGTTACTCAGCCGTGGCTAACAAGGGAAATCAATGATAGTGTTAAATCCAAGGAAGAGGCATATAAATTGGCTAGAAAAAGCAGCAAACCTGAGGACTGGAAGAAATTTAGAATTCAGCAGAGGAGGACGAAGGGTTTAATTAGGAGGGGGAAAATAGAGTATGAGAGGAAGCTTGCTGGGAACATAAAAACTGACTGCAAAAGCTTCTATAGATACGTGAAGAGAAAAAGATTAGTGAAGATAAAGGTCCCTTGCAGTCAGAATCAGGTGAATTTTTAATGGGGAACAAAGAAATGGCAGACCAATTGAACAAACATTTTGGTTCTGTCTTCACGAAGGAAGACACAAATAACCTTCCAGAAATACAAGGGGACCGAGGGTCTAGAGAGAAGGAGGAACTGAAGGAAATCCTTATTAGGCGGGAAATTCTGTTAGGGAAATTGATGGGATTGAAGGCCAATAAATCCCCAGGCATGATAGTCTGCATCCCAGAGTACTTAAGGAAGTGGCCCTAGAAATAGTAGATGCATTGGTGATCATTTTCCAACAGTCTATCGACTTTGGATCAGTTCCTATGGATTGGAGGGTAGCTAATGTAACATCACTTTTTAAAAAAGGAGGGAGAGAGAAAACACGGAATTATAGACTGGTTAGCCTGACATCAGTAATGGGGAAAATGTTGGAATCAATTATTAAAGATGAAATAGCAGCGCATTTGGAAAGCAGTGACAGGATCGGTCCAAGTCAGCATGGATTTATGAAAAGGAAATCATGCTTGACAAATCTTCTGGAATTTTTTGAGGATGTAACTAGCAGAGTGGACAAGAGAGAACCAGTGGATGTGGTGTATTTGGACTTTCAAAAGGCTTTTGACAAGGTCCCACACAAGAGATTGATGTGCAAAATTAAGGCACAGGGTATTGGGGGTAATGTACTGACGTGGATAGAGAACTGGTTGGCAGACAGGAAGCAGAGAGTCAGAATAAATGGGTCCTTTTCAGAATGGCAGGCAGTGACTAGTGGGGTGTCACAGGGCTCAGTGCTGGGACCCCAGTAATATATACATTACTGATTTAGATGAAGGATTTGAATGTAATATCTCCAAGTTTGCAGATGACACTAAGCTGGATGATGGTGTGAGCTGTGAGGAGGACGCTAAGAGGCTGCAGGGTGACTTGGACAGGTTAGGTAAATGGGCAAATGCATGGCAGATGCAGTATAATGTGGATAAATGTGAGGTTATCCACTTTAGTGGCAAAAACACAAAGGCAGAATATTATCTGAATGGCGGTAGATTTGGAAAAGAGGAGGTGCAATGAGACCTGGGTGTCATGGTACATCAGTCATTGAAAGTTGGCATGCAGGTATAGCAGGCGGTGAAGAAGGCACATGGTATGTTGGCCTTCATAGCTATGGGTTTTGAGTATAGGAGCACGGAGGTCTTACTGTACTAGTACAGGGCCTTGGTGAGGCCTCACCTGGAATATTGTGTTCATTTTTTGTCTCCTAATCTGAGGAAGGACATTCTTGCTATTGAGGGAGTGCTGCGAAGGTTGATCAGACTGATTCCCGGGATGGCAGGACTGACAAATGAGGAGAGACTGGATCGACTGGGCCTGTATTCACTGGAGTTTAGAAGGATGAAAGGGGATCTTATAGAACCATATAACATTCTGACTGGACTGGACAGGTTAGATGCAGGAAGAATGTTCCCAATGCTGGGGAAGTCCAGAACCAGGGGACACAGTCTAAGGATAAGGGTTAAACCATTTAGGACTGAGATGAGGAGAAACTTCTTCACTCAGAGAGTTGTTAACTTGTGGAATTCTCTATCGCAGAGAGTTGTTGATGCCAGTTCATTGGATATATTCAAGAGGGAGTTAGATATGGCCCTTATGGCTAAAGGGATCAAGGTGTATGGAGAGAAAGCAGGAAAGGGGTAATGAGGTAAATGATCAGCCATGATGTATTGAATGCTGAGGCAGTCCACCTAAAGAGCAATGAATGGCATGTTTGGCCTGTGCCTTTGTTACTGGACTGTTCCTAGGGATAAAGGCTCCAACGAGTCTGGGTGGCCATATGGCTTCCTTTGCCTGAGGTTCCCGCGCTCCAGGGCTCTCGGTCATTTTGATGGCTTGAGCACTGATCAGTTTACCTGATCTCTCACTGATGGGTTCCCATTACATGTTAAAGGGTCATCCATCAGCTATCTTCCTGCGATTTCAGCCATTGACCCATCCCCACCCACCTGATGTGTATTCCGGTGGAACATGTCTGGACTTATCCTAGTCCGCTGTCTGCTCTTCTGTAGTAACAGAAAATATGGAAAAGCGAAGTCCAAAACTTAAAGTCCAAAATGTTTACGCTGATGCTGTCGATGTTTCTGCCGATTCTTACACTTCCACAAGGGTTTTCACAATAGTCCCTCGATCTTCCACCAAAGTATGGCTGAGGCATTAAAAGGTTTTAGTCAGCCAGATCGGTTGGTCCAATATGCGGACGACCTGTTGTTATTCTCCAAAAGTGTGGAGAACCACGGGCCATTAGTGAGTTAATTGTTGCATTTGTTGAAGGAAGCAGGTTTTAAAGTAAATCCCAAGAAAGCTCAAATAGGCAAAGAGGAGGTGCAGTTTCTAGGTTTGACCATTAGAGCAGGAGAGAGAACCATAGATGGAGCTAAGAGAAAGACAGTCCAGGAACTACCTGTTCCTAAGGTCATGTCTGGAGTAAGGTCTTGACTGGGAATAACGGGTTACTGCAGGGAATTCATAGAGGGATATGCAGTCATGTTGAGGCTTCTTAGGAAAGGAGTAGAGTGGGAATAGAGTGAGAATTGTCAGGAAACTTTTGTTCGGTTAAAAGAGGTGTCACAGACAGCACCAGCGTTGGAGCAGTAAATGGCGACCTGGACTTTAGTCTGGAGGTAGCAGCGACTGGAGAACACCCGGTAGGCGGGGACATCTATGTAGATGGGTTTAGTTCAGTAATAAAAGGAGAGAGAAAAACAGGCTGTGGGATTTATGATCCTGAGGCAGGGATAGAAAAAGCCATAAAACTCCCCAAAACTTTAAGTGCACAGCAAGCCGAACTGGCAGCGGTAGCGTACATAGTCACACACCTTAACGAATTCCCAACTCCTATACGATATGTTCAGACTCCATGTTCATGTGCAACTCATGTGCAGAGCATTTAGCCATATGGGCTAGGTGAGGGTTTAAGTCCTCAGAGGGCTCCTTTGTTAAAAGTCATTTTGGGCGTCGCGGGTAGGGACCAGAATGATTATTACATCCAAAAGGTCAAAGTAAACTCTAAGACAGAGCCCAAGTGAGATGGGAATGAGAAAGCTGACACACTGGCCAAAACAGGGGCAGGAGAAGGGACATCTTGGGACCCATATCACTGTGGATAGATCATGCTGTAACAGGCAGAGAGGGGCCCAAAGAAGTACTATTGCCGCCTGATTTAAAACAGGCTCAGCTACGAGATGCGGACCTTAGAGCAGCGATTAGAGACAAGATGGGCGGGAAGTCTGTAGCGGGACCTTTGGGAGCTGCAGACATAGCAGTAAGACAGGGAATGCTGTTTAAGGGAGACAGTTGGATCATGCCTGGGCAGTGCAGGGAAGAATTCTTGCAGCTAGCGCATGGGGGTCCAGGGGTTGGACATCCAGGGCCACAAACGACGTGGAATAAAGTATAAGCCATGGGATGGTGGCCAAGGCTTTGAAGTGATGTAAGAGATTATTGCCAGAATTGTATGGTACGTGCCCCAAACAATCCAGATCCCCACCGGAGGAAGGCTTCGTTGGGACACAGGAGGAAGGTAAAGGGGCCATGGCAGTTCATACAGATAGATTTCATAGGGCCACTGCCCACCTCAGGCAGAGGTAATAAATATTGCTTGGTTTAACAGATCTCTTTACAAAATGGGTAGAAGCTTTTCCTTGTAGGGCGGCCACCGCAGTAGTCACTGCAAAGATTCTGGTGTGAGAAGTATTTTCTCGATGGGAACTGCCCCTGATAGTGGAATCAGATCAAGGGAGTCATTTCACCGGAATGATAATGCAGGCCATCCTAAAGCTGTTCAGGATACAGGAGAAATGGCATGTGACGTATAACCCACAATGGTCAGGTCCAGGAGAAAGGACAAACCAGACCTTAAAAGAGAGGCTTAGAAAAGAGATAGGAAATAGCCCGAAGAAATGGGATGAGATTCTACCCCTAATACTGATGAGCCACTGAGCCAGTCTCTCTAAGATTACGGGACACTCCCCAGATGCGCTGATGACAGCGAGACTTATGAGGACCCCGACCCATATACTACATAAGAACATAAGAACATACATAAGAACATAAGTCCTGACCAAAACGCAGGTTAAAGAGGTCACATGGGACAGGTTTGTCAGAGATCTGTATGATACTCTGAAGGGGCTGCATTGGGAAGCAGCTCACAATATGGGCAGACAGCACCAGCAGAATAAACTGCTGCTGGAACCTGGGTTATACAGGAATGGAGGGTATGGGATCAGGTAATGGTCAGGAATTATGCCAGAATAGGGTTTGTAATCGCCACAGATTCTGACAGTGCCGTCTCCCTTGAGGTCTGGGACAATAAGACTGGCCCACTCGCTGAACTCGATCGGTGAAATGATGCCCTCCCTTTGCAGCCGGTCTAGCTCAGTCTCTACCCTTTCTCTCATCATATACGGTATTGCTCTCGCCTTGTGATGGATGGGTCGCGCCCCCGGAATTAGGTGGATCTGCACTTTTGCTCCTTGTAATTTCCCGATGCCTGGTTCGAACAGCGAAGAAAATTTGTTTAAGACCTGGGCACACAAAGTGTCGTCAGCGGGTGGTAGTGCTCGGACGTCGTCCCAGTTCCAGTGTACCTTTCCCAGCCAGCTCCTGCCGAGCAGCGTGGGACCATCGCCCGGTACCACCCAGAGTGGTAGCTTGTGCACCATCGTAGGAGACCTTTACGGCACTGCCGTTTACAGGAATCAGTTCTTTCGTGTAAGTTCTTAGTATCGTACCAACTTGAGTTAAGACTGGCCAAAACTGGCCTTGAGGCCTTGTTGCACCACAACCTTTCAAAAGTCTTTTTGCCCATGATGGACTGGCTCGCGCCCGTGTCCAGCTCCATTGACACTGGGAGCCCATTTATTTTAACATTCAGCATTATCTGGGGACAATTTGTGGTGAATGTGTGCACCCCATGTACATCTGCCTCCTCTTTCTGAGGCTCTGGTTCATCGTGATCCTCTGTGGATCTGTCCTTCTCTGCAACATGGTAGTTTGCAGGTTTAACAAGCTTAGCAGCTCGCCTGCACACTCGTTGGAGGTGTCCCATTATTCCACAGCCCTTGCAAACGTACTCTTTGAATCGGCATGAATGGAAATGATGATCACCCCCGCAGCGCCAACAAGGTGTTAATGGCCTTGCATTCATCACCCTTGATGGTGGACTCTGAGTCATCAGCGGACGTGTAGCTACAGGTATGTGTGACCTGCCCTGTACGTTATGATTCGAAAACAACATCACTTTGTTCACAGTACTTGTAGCAGCACTTGTGTGCTGAGAGATTTGTTTCGTATCGTCACTGGTGGCAATGAACGCCTGGGCTATCGCTATGGCCTTACTCAAGGTTGGGGTCTCTACAGTCAAAAGTTTGCGAAGTATGGTTTCGTGGCCAATGCCAAGTGCGAAAAAGTCTCTGAGCATGTGCTCCAAATGTCCTTCAAATTCGCAATGTCCTGCAAGGCGTCTTAGCTCGGCGATATAATTCGCCACTTCCTGGCCTTCAGACCTTTTGTAGGTGTGGAACTGGTACCTCGCCATCAGAACGTTTTCATTCAGGTTCAAATGCTCTCGGACCAGTGTGCACAAATCATCATACGATTTCTCTGTGGGTTTCGCTGGAGTGAGCAGATTCTTCATGAAACCATATGTTGGTGCCCCACAGACAGTGAGGAGGATCGCCCTTCGTTTGGCAGTGCTCTCTTCCCCATCTAGCTCATTGGCCACGAAGTATTGGTCGAGTCGCTCCACAAAAGTTTCCCAATCATCTCCCTCCGAAAATTTCCCCAGGATGCCCACCGTTCTCTGCATCTTTGGGTTCGCTATCTGTATTTCGTCGCCAGTTGTTGTGTATAGAGAAAGAGTCAGACTGAACACTGTGAGCTCAAAGTAAAGTGTGACCTTAGTCTTTTATTGCAGGTCTCCAGAGTGCCTCTCCAACCTGTGAAGCCTCCTTAAATACCTGTGCTCCCAAGGGATTATGGGATTCCTTGGGACTCCAGGGGATGAGCCCTTTGGTGGCTGTACAGAGTAAATACAAGTCCACATATACAACAGAGACCCTTTCTGTCCGGTCTCCAACCCTACAATGCTGCTTGAATTTCTGAGAGGCTCCCAAAATGGCGGGTACACTGGACCTATGGCTGCAGGAAGTGTAGGCCCAGCATTAGCATGTACCTGAGATGGTAGATGGAATTCCTGACTGTCCCACCTCACTTTCCTCTGAGTGCGCCCTTAGGGAACCCCAAAAAGAGAGTCGTAGAGTGTGCAATGGGAACCTCCACAGACTGGAGAAAGGAACAGAGTTAACGTCTCAGATCGAGATGCTACCTGACCTGCTGAGTATTTCCAGCATTTTCTGCTTTTATTTCAGATTTCCAGCATCTGTTCACAGAGGGAAGAAGAAGATGTAGAAGAGTAAGATGCAGAAGAAGAGGAAGAAGAAGGTAATCCAGACAGCCCCTTTTTAGCCAGAATATCTGGGATGGAATCATCCGCCTGCGATACCAGTGACCACAACTCCAATGCCCCTTTCAATATTAGTCCCACACCTTACCGTCCCTCTGTTACTGACCATCACAACATTCTCTTGGCCATGATGCTGAAATAAAAGCCACCACAAAGCAAACTTTCCAATCCAACTTTATACATCTATCCATCCAATATGACATCAAGAAATCAACTCATCACCCTCATGCATTCACTTCGCCACTATCTGGTGTGTGCCTTTGCCTATCCTACTGATGTCATGCAGTGCTACCCCAGTAGCTGCAGCATGGCTGGTGGAAGGCTGCTGACTTTCAATGGGCGATGCTGCAAATGGCTTTGCTGGTTGATCTGGAGGTGCTGGTGGCTGGAAGTATGAAACTGAGTAACAGTGTTTCTTCTTCTTCTTCTTCATTCTCCTCTCCCTCTTCTTGGTCAACCACTGGCTGGGCAGGCTGCATTTCTTGGGTGTGTGAAATGAGGAAGGTACAAGGGGGAAGTTGTGGTGAGGAAAGGGCGGGAAAGCAAGAGGTGCATGCGAAAAGGAGGATAACGTATGAGGATACCAACATCTTGTATGAGTGATGGTAGTGGGGGGGCGGGAGGGCGGGGGGTGGTGTCATCCACTGAGAAGTGTGTGAGGCTAGTGGTGCAGTTGGTAGGAGACAGCTTTTGAAGATACACTCAATGACCATGACCAGTGGTCTGAGATCTTTCGGCACTGGAGCCAGGTGGTGGGTGTGACACTGCTGGCAGTGATAGCCTCGGTAATATGGTCCCACATTATTCTTTCTGGATGCCCTCCTAGCCCCTGTTGGTAGAGGACCTCTCTTGCAGTGTTGGCCCCCTACAGAAAGCTGCATGCAAAATGTTGGGTGCCCCTTCCCTGGTTTGCTGAGCCATTTGTGTTAGTGCTATAATACTTTTCCTATTTTTTTCGGTGTGGAAGGCAATTCAGTTTTAAGAGCCGATGACTGTCATTTGAGAATTTGTTTTAATGTTAATTTTTTTTTCAGAAGGCAGTTGAGTTGCAAGGGTTAAAAACTGCCTATTTTTACATGATTTAAATTTTTTTCATTTCAGAAGGCAGTTCCCTTTACGGGACTGCACTGCTTTCTGCATTGATAGCCTTGCTTTAAGGGAAGGCTGTTTTTGCTGCAATGACACTGTGGCAATGCTACATTGGGTCTGCTACTGGGACTAATGCCACCAGAACGGCCTTGCGCTGTTAGTTTAGCACTGAGCTCATGTTAATTAGCCACCAGCACCAATTTACTGGTCATGCCAGCTCCATCAATTTCGGCGGCCATTAAATTGGCCCACTGTGGCAGCGGGCGGTTTTTAGCGATGCCGTATCTTTAGGCCAAAAAATCCAGTCCAAAAGCTTAAATACAAACTCACCTGAAAGATGTGTGTGTTCCTTTAAGAAGTGTTGACAGCGTCTCTGTCGGTTTGCTGCATGCTCGCTTTTCAGAACGAGCTTAGGACTCAGCGCTAAACTCAGTGCAATGATCCAGGTTCGTAGAGCCTGGCATTAAGTTGGCGTGCACACCGACTGATGTCACGCTCCCCAGATGTGCATGTCCAGGGCCAGCGCTGCTAATGGCAGTGCTGTGGCCCTCACCAAAATGGCGGCCGCAGAGTGCTGTGCCAGAGGTGAGCATTAGAGCAGTGGCTGCCATTTCTTTCCAGGAATCTGCCACTAACAGGTGGCGGTAAGTAGCTCAATTTCTAGGCCTTTTAGTCTGCTGATGAACTAAAAATAGGAGCAAGACTGCAAGGTGACTGAATTGAAGTTTTGAAGATTATAAACGGAATTTAAAAAAAATTTGTTCCTGGGATGTGGGTGGCACTGGCAAGGCCAACATTTATTGTCCATCCCTAATTGCCCTTGAGAAGGTGGAGGTGAGCCGTCACCTTGAACTGCTGCAATCCTTGTAGTGAAGGTTCTCCCACAGTGCTGTTACGGAGGAAATTCTATAATTTTGACCCCGTGACAATGAAGGAATGATGACATATTTCCAAATCAGGATGGTGTGTGACTTGGAGGTGGCTGTGTTCCCATGCGCCTGCTGCCCTTGTCTTTCTTGGAGGTAGAGGTCGCGGGTTTGGGAGGTGCTGCCGAAGAAGCCTTGGCAAGTTGCTGCAGTGCATCTTGTAGATGGTACACACTGCAGTCACGGTGCACTGGTGGTGGAGTAAGTGAATGTTCAATTAACACTGTCAATCCAAGTGCCTTGTTCACTGTGGTGAAGCATTCAATTATGAGGATACAAGTTAAAAGTTAGAAAATTGGATTAAGGAGGGAAGTCGGGCAGAACTTATTATCCACAGGGTGATTTGACTTGTGGAATAAATTACCAGGGAAACACATTGAATTAAACATTATAAATAGATGCAAGGCATCATTGGATGGATTTCTGGGAAGAGGAGGTTTTGAGGAATGTTAAGCATCTTTGTACGTTTTACTACATTAGAGGTGCTGTATAAATGCAATTTGTTGTTGTTCAATGTGGTGCAGAGATGGGAAGGTGGGATTGAGATCCATCAAAAGGGACAACCTTATTGGTCCTGATGGCCTTTTCCTATTCCCCAAAACCCTTATTTTGTGCTCATACATTGACCCAGCTGAAAGCTGCTTAGTATTTAGACAGGATGGCGAGGGTATATAAATTACTGGGCAGTTATATGGAAGGGTTTAATAGTAAAGGTCTTATCGCAGCAGGTTTATCGGAAACACTTGTTGAGAGTATTCACAGCAATGTTAATTGCTAAACAGTGGTAGACTTGCTCTTTCGCCTATCATCTCATTTCACTTGCAGTACCATGGGGGATGGGTTGGGAGAGTGAAATTCCTGTCTCCACTAATTTAGGAAAAAAAGTAGATGTGAATTAAATACGATATTTCATCATTTTACATGAAATAGCATTTTTTACTCACATCTTTTTTCCCCTCTAAAATTGGCAGACAGGAAATTCATTCTCCTTATCCCCAATTTTGTTGTCAACCGGAATTAATCACTGGCAGACAAAAAAAGCTGATGAGACCGACACTTTAAAACACAAGTTAAAGGTATTGATATGGACTGGTACAGCCTCTTACAACATGCTGTTGTAATATTTCAGAGGAACATACACAGCCTGATAGAGCAAGTGACTCACTAAACATCTCCCCTCTCCTGAATATTTCCAAGTGTTCTGTGCATGTTTTGACCAGTCTTCTGATTAATAGTTACGAGCTTGCCTTCACTTATTTTGTCTGGAATGTGGATCACTTCCTGCAAAAATGTTTGCCTTGATTAGTCTCTGTGATTCAAGGCATATTTTACTATAACATCATTTAAAAGGGAACTGGGTAAGTATTTGAGAAACAGCATCAGAAAAGGATAGGGGGAAAGGTCAGCCCAGTGGGACTAGGGTAGGTAACTCATGTTGAAAAGCTAGCACTGGCACAGGTGCGATGGGCCGACTGACCTCCTTATGTGCAGTAATTCGACTCGATACAAATTTCTGACTGCTGAATGTCCAGTCATGGGTGAGCTGCAGTTTCCTTCAATTAAACATTTAAAGACTGAGGCCATCATCTTCATTCCCACCATAAGTTCCATAACTTTGCTGCCGAATCCATTCCCCCACCTCCACAACCCGGCCACTGTTTCCAAGTTGAACCAGACTGTTTGCAATATGAGTGTTCTATTTGACCCTGAGTTGAGCTTCCGACCCCATATCCTCTCCATCACAAAGACCACCTACTTCCACTTCCCTAATATCGCATGTCTCCGCCCAACCCTATCCATGCATGTTTCACCTCCAGCCTCGACTATTCCAATGCTCTCCTGGCCAGAATTCTATCCTACAGCCTCATCCCAATCTCTGCTACCTCTGTGCTTGCTAACCTACAGTGGCTCCTGGCCTCCTAATGTCTATAATTTAAAATGCTCATCCTTGTGTTTAAATCCCTAAAGAATCTCGCCCTTCGTTATCTCTGTAACCTTCACCCAGCCCTACAATCCCCTTTCCCCCATGAACTGTCTGTTTCTCTGATTCTAGGCTGTTGTGAATCCCCCACTCCTTTCACCCCACCTAGGCTCTAAGCTCTGGAATTTCTTCCCTAAACCACTCCATCTCGCTACCTCTCTCTCCTTCTTTACGATTCTTATTAAAACCCACCTCTTTGACCAAGCTTTTAGCCACTCCTCCTACACCTTCAACTTTAGCTCTGTGTCAATTTTTGTCTGATTGCGTTCCTGTGAAGTGCCTTGGGTCATTTTTCTACATAAAAGGCGCTATATAAATGTTATTGAACACTAAGGGAGGGTGTTCCTTCTTTATCAGAAAAATATGATAAGAATACCTGTTTTTTTTCTCCATAATTAGTGGCTCACTGATGGAATCATAGGGCTAGAACCTCCACTTTTTTTGCTTGCTTAACGCCCACTTAACGCCCATTTTACCGCTGAAATGACGTATAATGCCCATATATCGCCCATTTTGGCATACAATGAAAACTGACGGACTTTTTTCGGAGACTTATCACCGAGTGTTATTTTCCCAATGTGCTTAACGGCGGGAAAAAATATTACCGCCCGTCCACTTTTTTTGGGTGGAATCAACTGAATGGGCGAAATCAACGCACATAATATCGCCCAGTGTTACTTTCCGCACGGAATTAAGGCCGAGATTCAATATGAATGCCAGCCTACTGCTTTTGTCATAAAGAGCATATTTACCTAAATTAGTGGCCATGGAGATCGCCCCTCGTCAATTTCACCACCTCGCACACATATCGCCCACAATATCGCTCGCTCAAAAAACCGCCCACAAAAAGTGAAACTAAACGGAACGAATGCCAGCAGTGTGGTTGGCATTTGTTAAATACCACTCTTACGTGAAGAGCTGATATCTGAAAGATTTGCCTGAAGGAGCGCTGATGTGAGTGACAACGCTGACACACTGCTGAGTGTATGCAGGTCAGACATTACAATCTTGGTGCCAGTTAAAGTTTACGTTGATTGATGTTAAGTTGTATTTAACCCTTTCATGTTAAGGAATCACCAGTGTGTAATGGTCCAGCTATCTGAGAAAATCTGAACAAGGTTAAGTTCAGTAACAAAGGTTTAATACCAACATTGGTCTGAAATCATAAGTATCACGGCCAATGTCACCCCACTTTTTCCACCATTGACATAAATCACATGTTCAACATGTCCAGCAACACACAATACAAAGGCAAAGCAGGAGTGTGGTCCCCAGCCCCCATACATTGCAACAACTTGCACACACCCAGATGGAGATATAACACAGCCATCACCTGCAGACATGCACCTCACTTTCCTTCCCCCCTCTCCTTCTCCCCACCTCCACCCCTTCCCCTTCTCGCTCCACAGCACCTGGCTGAGGAGCTCCTCAGGCGATGCCTCATTGCGGGGGATGAAGGCAGATGCGTTTGTAGCACGGGTACGGGAGTGAGGGATGCTGAGGGGACAAATTCTCTGATGCAGAAGCAGGATCTTGGTCCTTGCTCTCATTTGTCGTTCGCAGTGATGGTGCGGAACCTAGGGGTGCAGTGCCGCGCTCCGGGACCACTGGAAACCCTCTGCCACCAGTGTTCCTAGCTACCAGCTTCCGGGCCTCCTTCATCCCTTCCATGTTACATCTTATTTGTTGGACAAAAACTCGTTGCCAACTATGATCTTGGTGCTTAGTAGGCTTTTTACTACTGGTGCCTCCCACAACAGCCAGACAAGCACTCACCACAGCCACACACGCTTTCAGTGCCCCTGAGCTCCCTCTCGCTCTCTGTCTCCTCTGCAGTGTATGTCATGATGACCCTTGACCTCCAGAATCGCGGGAATCGAGTGTTGCCATGCCGTTGTTGAGGACGGCCACACTTTACGGCAGAAGGTCAAAAAACTTTAACGTTACCGCCCATTTGATATCGCTCACGGTAACGCCCATTTTCAAAAATGTAAACTAGGTGTTTTGAGAATGGGCGAGAAGCCGGCGATCTGAAAACCCTTTTTTACCGCCCACGCCGGAAATAACGCCCATTTTTGGGCGATAACCACAAAAGTGGAGGTTCTAGCACATAGGCTTTGAAAAGTGTGATTTCTGAGAATATGATTTAGTTACTGAGTTGAATAGTATAGTGAAAAATAGGCATTCTCTCGTTTTCCATTAAAAGAAGAATTTCACCCTCAGTGTGTGTTCAAACTCACTGAGTAGTCAAGCCTAACTGAATAAAGAACACACTGACATTAGAAATCCCTCACCTCTGCCCTCTGGAATTCGCTCCCAAATCCATTTCCCTTCCCTGCCTTCAGCAGACTGCTAAAAATCCGCTCTTTGAACAGTCTTTGTTCCCCTGTTGCTAAATCTTTCCTCCATGCGCTGCTCGGTACCCACTTGTTTATCTTGTTATGTGCTCTGAGAAGATTTCTTTTTCTGTAGGAGTACTATATAAATGCAATTTGTTGTTGTTTTTCATCAACGTAAAAATTCACTCCTCTCTCCCAAGGGAAATTTACAAAAAAAGGCAAAACTCTTCCTGTAGATAATTAAATCAAAAAATTGGCGAGCACAAAACAGAAACTCCTATTTGTACTGACATGGACTTTTCTGCTTAAATTATTGGCAGCAGGAACTCCCGTCCCCCGCCCCAGGTAATAGAGTGGACTCCAGTGTTAGGATTGGGGGTAGCCAAAAGCCATGGTCAAAAAGAAGGTTGCTAAGGAGGTTTCTGAAGGCAGGGAAAGAGATAGCGAGGCAAAGTGGTCATGGGAGAGAATTCCAGATGGCTCGGATGCAGTGACTATAAGGTTAAGGAATGTCTAATGTAAACTCAAGGCATTCTGAGTTCAGAAAAAAGGGCACATTGTTCATGAAAAGGCATGCAGCGCTTATCATTGTTCGAGCTGCTTTATTTAAAAAAAGGAAACATTGAAGGTTAATTTTCCATTTTACCAATTTTCTTCCTTCCTCTCTTGAAGGAGATGACTCACACTGAGGTACAGTTGCATGGAAGCCAGCCACTCTCATGTACCTCAGCTAATTGACCATTCTTCATGTGTGAGCCTAGACAATAATGAATGTTAAGTCCGGGAGCCATCACTTGTCTTGATCTTGCCATCTGTGTACACATGTTGCAACAAGGGGTCTTTGGATAGCAACCAGGAGTAGGAATTCTGGCTGATTTTTATACTCCCTATCCCAAGGATGCAGAAGCCAATTGTAACACAGCTGATGCTGCCTGGCTGAGATCAGTTATCTCAGCATAGACCACAGATGGACCTTCTAGATGACATGCTTCAGTACTACTACCAGACAGTAAATCATCAACTGAGCCATTGAGGGAATAGAGCTACCACCGTTTTGTATTAACTATTTCATTGGGAACAAAAATATATATATATATTTCATGAAGTTTCTGCACAATTTGACATGTGGCATTTTCACAAAAATACATAGGGTTATCAGTACAACTATTCATGCACTGGAAATAAACTGTTGTAAAGGGGTACAGGTCCTTCAGGGTTGGCTGGGTCAGGGGATGTCAAAGATCCTGCCTACATAGTGAGGAGGTTTAGCAGAGTTGAGCCAGTGCTCTATATGAAACTTTGGGCATGAGGAAGGGGTGGGAGGTGGGGGGGCGGGGGTGCGGCGGAGAGGCTTACATGTAGCCATATTTCTTGGTGACATATTCTTTGAGGTTTGACCAGATGTTTTTGGAATTAACTTGGTTCGGAAAATTTCCAGGAAAGCTCTGAGGACTGCCTGGCACCTGCAGAGCACCAGGCCAAAGTCACACATTATTCACTTGGGGAGAAGAGATCCATTTCCAGGTTCGGGGTGGAGGGGGATGGGGCAGGGGCAAGATTTTAGAATGTGTCCGAGTCTGGAGGAAATGTTTAAATCTATATCATGTTGGATGAGAAAACATTTATCTAGCAATCATTGGAAGGAGTGAATCCAGCTCCTTTTGCAGCATTGGCCTAACTTGCCAATGTTTTTCTTGTGGCAGGTGATGAATCCATTCATGGTGAATGCACCTGGAAGTTCCTTTTTGTGCCAGATGGGAGCGATACCAATTCCTTTCAGTGAGTAACCACCGTATGAAGAGAGCACTAGGATCTTAGCCATCACACCCTTCTTATATTAATCAACATTGCTTGACATATGTGAGCCCTTGCTCTTATGCCGTAGGTTTAATTAGGCCATTGTCTGGCTTGTGCTAAAGCCAGCCAGTTATTGCTGTAAATCATGAATCAAATTAACAAAACAGTTGAGTAATCTCTTAAGATTTACTTCAACACCACTGCAGAACTCCATTCGTTGCCAGAGATGGACATGCACGTAGTTCTCAGATATTTATCTTATTTTAGAGCAAGTAACCGTGGCTCAACAAGGGAAATTAGGGATAGGCATATAAATTGTTCAGAAAAAGCAGCAAACCTGAGGACTGGGAGAAATCTAGAATTCAGCAGAGGAGGACAAAGGGTTTAATTAGGAGGGGGAAAATAGAATATGAGAGTAAGCTTGCAGGGAACATAAAAACTGACTGCAAAAGCTTCTATAGATATGTGAAGAGAAAAAGATTAGTGAAGACAAATGTAGGTTCCTTGCAGTCAGAATCAGGTGAAGTTATAATGGGGAACAAAGAAATGGCAGACCAATTGAACAAATACTTTGATTCTGTCTCCACTAAGGAAGCCACAAATAACCTTCCGGAAATACTAGGGGACCGAGGGTCTTGCAACAAGGAGGAACTGAAGGAAATTCTTGTTAGTCAGAAAATTATGTTAGGGAAATTGGTGAGATTGAAGACCGATAATTCCCCAGGGCCTGATAGTCTGCATCCCAGAGTATTTAAGGATGTGGCCCTAGAAATAGTAGATGCATTGGTGGTCATTTTCCAACATTCTATCGACTCTGGATCAGTTCCTATAGATTGGAGGGTAGCTAATGTAACCCCACTTTTTTAAAAAGGAGGGAGAGAGAAAACAGGGAATTATAGACCGGTTAGTCTGACATCGGTTGTGGGGAAAATTTTGGAAATAATTATTAAAGATGTAATAGCAGCGCATTTGGAAAGCAGTGGCAGGATCAGTCCAAGTCAGCATGGATTTTTGAAAGGGAAATCATGCTTGACAAATCTTCTGGAATATTTTGAGGATGTAACTAATAGAGTGGGCAAGGGAGAACCAGTGGATGTGGTGTATTTGGACATTCAAAAGGCTTTTGACAAGGTCCCACACAAGAGTTTATTGTGCAAAATTAAAGCACATGGAATTGTGGGTAATGTATTGATGTGGATAGAAAACTGGTTGGCAGACAGGAAACAAAGAGTAGGAATAAGCGGGTCCTTTTCAGAATGGCAGGCAGTGACTAGTGTGGTACCGCAAGGTTCAGTGCTGGGCCTCCAGCTATTTACAATATATATTAATGATTTAGATGAAGGAATTGAGTGTAATATCTCCAAGTTTGCAGATGATATTAAGCTGGGTGGTGGTGTGAGCTGTGAGGAGAATGCTAAGAGGCTGCAGGGTGATTGGACAGGTTAGGTGAGTGGGAAAATGCATGGCAGACGCAGTATAATGCAGATAAATGTGAGGTTATCCACTTTGGTGGAAAAAACAGGAAGGCAGAATATTATCTGAATGGTGACAGATTAGGAAAAGGGGAGGTGCAGCGAGACCTGGGTGTCATGGTATATCAATGATTGAAAGTTGGCATGCAGGTACAGCAGGCGGCGAAGAAGGCAAATGGCATGTTGGCATTCATAGAGAGAGGATTTGAGTAAAGGAGCAGGGAGGTCTTACTGCAGTTGTTCAAGGCCTTGGTGAGGCAACACCTTGAATATTGTGTACAGTTTTGGTCTCCTAATCTGAGGAAGGACATTCTTGCTATTGAGGGAGTGCAACGAAGGTTCACCAGACTGATTTCCAGAATGGCAGGACTGACATATGAAGAAAGAGTGGATTGACTCGGCTTATATTCACTCGAATTTAGAAGAATGAGAGGGAATCTCATAGAAACATATAAAATTCTGACAGGATTGGACAGGTTAGATGCAAGAATGTTCCCAATGTTGGGGAAGTCCAGAACCAGGGGTCACAGTCTAAGGATAAGGGGTAAGCCATTTAGGACCGAGATGAGGAGAAACTTCTTCACTCAGAGAATTGTGAACCTGTGGAAATCTCTACCACAGAAAGTTGTTGGGACCAGTTCGTTAGATATATTCAAAAGGGAGTTAGATGTGGCCCTTACAGCTAAAGGGATCAAGGGGTATGGAGAGAAAGCAGGAATGGGGTACTAAAGTTGCATGATCAGGCATGATCATATTAAATGGTGGTGCAGGCTCGAAGGGCTGAATGGCCTACTCCTGCACCTATTTTCTATGTTTCTATGTAAGTCACTGAAATACCCAAGCCTTTTGTCTCAAATTTCACTCCCATCATAAATTGTAATTTTCTGAAACAAAAAACAACTCATCTTGAAAATGATAAAAAGGCAGCAAAACTGGTTAGGTTTGTTCAGAATATTCAGTGATTAATGGAAAGCACTGGCCTTACACTTTAACTATTAGCACAGAATAACATCATCATCATAGGCAGTCCCTCGAAATCCAGGAAGACTTGGTGAGTTCTTAGGTGACTGAACAGTCCAATATGGGAATTTCAGTCTCTGTCACAGGTGGGAAAGACAGTCGTTGAAGGAAAGGGTGGGTGGGGAGTCTGGTTTGCCACACGCTCCTTCCGCTGCCTGCGCTTGTTTTCTGCATGCTCTCGGTGACGAGACTCAAGGTGCTGAGCGCCATCCCAGATGCTCTTCATCAACTTAAGGTGGTCTTTGGCTAGGGACTCCCAGGTGTTGGTGGGGATGTTGCATTTTTTCAATGAGGCTTTGAGGGTGTCCTTGAAATGTTTCCTTTGTCCACCTGGAACTTGCCGTGTAGGAGTTCCGAGTAGAGCGCTTGCTTTGGCCTGCCCAACAGAGCTGGTCGAGTTTGGTCAGTGCTTCGATGCTGGGGATGTTGGCCTGATCAAGGACACTAATGTTGGTCCGTCTGTCCTCCCAGGGGATTTGCAGGATCTTGCGGAGACATTGTTAGAAACATAGAAACATAGAAAATAGGTGCAGGAGGAGACCATTCGGCCCTTCGAGCCTGCACCACCATTCAATAAAATCATGGCTGATCATCCACCTTGTTGGTGGTATTTCTCCAGCAATTTGAGGTGTCTACTGTATATGGTCCACATCTCTGAGCCATACAGGAGGGCGGGTATCACTACAACCCTGTAGACCATGAGCTTGATGCCAGATTTGAGGGCCTGATCTTCAAATCTTCTGTTCCTCAGGCGGCCGAAGGTTGTGCTGGCGCACTGGAGGCAGTGTTTAACCTCATCGTCAATGTCTGCCCTTGCTGATAATAGGCCCCCGAGGTATGGAAAGTGGTCCACGCCATGGATCTTGATGACGGGGGGGCAGTGTTGTGTGGCGGGGTTGGTGGAGGACCTCTGTCTTACGGATGTTTAGTGCAAGACCCATGCTTTCGTATGCCTCGGTGAAGATGTTGACTATGACTTGGAGTTCAGTCTCTGAATGTGCGCAAACGCAAGCGTCGTCCGCGTACTGCAGCTCGACGACAGATGATGGGACGGTCTTGGATCTGGCCTGGAGATGATGAAGGTTGAACTGGTTCTCATTGGTTCTCTAGTTTAGTTCCAGTGCAGCGGGGAGCTTGTTGAGTGTGAGGTGGAGCATTTCAGTAAGGAAGATCAAGAAGAGGGTTGACGCGATGACACAGCCCTGCTTGAACCCGGTCCGGACGTGGATTGGGTCTGTGGTGAATCCGTTGGTCAGGATCACGGCCTGCATGTCATCATGGAGCAGGCGGAGGATGGCGACAAACTTTTGGGGGCAGCCGAAACAGAGGAGAACGCTCCATATTCCCTCGCGGTTAACAGTGTCAAAGGCCTTTGTAAGGTCAAAGAAGGCCATGTACAAGGGTTAGTGATGTTCTCTGCATTTCTCTTGCAGTTGTCGCGCTGTAAAGATCATGCCTGTTGTACCCCGTAGTGGACGAAATATGCACTGTGACTCCGGGAGGAGCTCCTCAGCCACAGGGAGAAGACGGTTGAGGAGGATTCTAGTGATGACTTTCGCAGTGGCTGATAACTGAGATTCTGCTGTCATTGCCGCAGTTGGACTTGTCCCCTTTTTGAAACATGGTCACGATTACTGCATCTCTGAGATCTCCTGGCATGCTCTCCTCTTTTCAGATAAAAGAGATGAGATCATGCAGGTGGATTCAGGATTTTCCCTCATGCTTTGTCCTAACACTTTTCTGAACGCCTCAGAACTGGATTATTGTCATGGAATTTATTAAGAGGTGTCTAGTGAAGCTAACAATGATTAAGTATAAGTGCATTATGAAGCAACATACAAAAGCAGAGAATTTTGGCTGTGAAATTCGGTACTAACCATGAGACGGGAGTTCCTGCACCAGGCGCGGAAATCCCAGCCCGCGACCTATATTCGGGCCACCATCCCTGGGAGCGAGAGAGGCTTTCAAAGCCTTCATTAAAGGGGAGGACCAAGTGGCTGATTCTGCAGGCGGGAAATGGGGCCATCCCTGAATGCCGTGTGGGGTGCCGTGGTAGCAGCCTGGCACACAAGCAGAGCGGCAGGCTGAAAGATCATAGTACAGACCCCGCAGTCGACTAGCAAGAAGGCCGTGAGCAGTATGTCAGCCATTTTTTTCTTGCCACACCGCCCCTTTAATTATTGCCCCGTGAGCGACTTACATCCTGGTTCACACCCCGTGAAGTTGTTGCGGGCATCACGACGGCAGCTTCAGGGGGCACTACTGAATTTTCGCTCTGGGGTGAAAATGCGTTGCTGCAAACGGTGATGACGTTGTCCTACCGGCGCAACAGAACGGGGCGCTACCGGTTACCGCCGCCGCGAAACACCCGTGGAAATTTGCGGGAGTCGGTCACTGTGCCACGCCCAGGAAAAATGTAATTTACGCCCCATAAATGGCCCCCGGAGGTGCTAACAGGAGGCACAAACACCACAAATTTTTCTCCTTGTCTTTTGATTAATCTTAATGGGTTACGATCAATATAAAGTGAAATTGAGCCCTCTTCGTGAGCCCCTCCATCTATCTCCCACCTCCGCCCCCCCCCCGCCCCCCGCCAGATGATAGTTTCTATCATTTTAGTCTCCTTCCCCATTTGACGACATCCATTTGGAAAATCAGCACTTAAAGGTCTTTTAGGTAAAAGTAATTAGAATTGTACATGCTGCCTTTACTCAGCATTATTATTATTGCCACATTTCAGGATGTTTTGACCATTTTTTCACAGAAAGGATTTGGAAAAAAATGTTACCTTTAAGGGTCATGTTTTAAAGCAAAGCATATCCACACAAGTTAAACAAAAAGGGCACTGAAATTAAATATCATTTAAAAAAAAACGAATGAGTTACAGTTTGATATTGTTTCTCCAAAGACTATAAATGATTAGTAATTCATTAAACTGTCTTTTGATAAACAGCTCACACCCATTTAGCTGGGAAGACCCTAGTCCCAGGCATTTGGCAGGGATTGACTGATGGACCCTCCTTTTGGAAGGTAAAAAAACAAAGCGACAGATACCGATGATCAGTCATGTTCTTAAACAGTATGTGACGGGGCAAGCTTTCATGTGCAGGAGTTATTTTAGGTCAATCAAGATAACCTACTGATGTGGGAAACTGTAGTGTGTTCTTTATTTTTGTATTATTGCACAAAGAGAAGTTATATTGGTTCAATTAAGTGATCATAACTGTTGCTCTGGAAGATCACTTGCTATGAATAAAAAAAAGGTTTCATGATTCATTTCTATCTTTGTCTTACGAAGTGTTTTCTTAGTTTTCCTTTAAAAAAATTGAAAAAACACACTTGAGGAAACATGCAAAAGCCACAATATCAAGTTTATTTTTATAATCGCTGGGTTATGCTATCATAGAAACATAGAAACATAGAAAATAGGTGCAGGAGTAGGTCATTCGGCCCTTCTAGCCTGCACTACCATTCAATGAGTTCATGGCTGAACATGCAACTTCAGTACCCCATTCCTGCTTTCCCGCCATACCCCTTGATCTCCCTAGTAGTAAGGACTTCATCTAACTCCCTTTTG
This sequence comes from Pristiophorus japonicus, assembly GCF_044704955.1. Lineage (NCBI taxonomy): Eukaryota > Metazoa > Chordata > Chondrichthyes > Pristiophoridae > Pristiophorus > Pristiophorus japonicus. The sequence continues at coordinate 175,828,602 of NC_091979.1, read as the reverse complement.
AATATATTTAGTGAATTGGCCTCAACAACTTTCTGTGGTAGAGAATTCCACAGGTTCACCACTCTCTGGGTGAAGAAGTTTCTCCTCATCTCGGTCCTAAATGGCTTACCCCTTATCCTTAGACTGTGTCCAATGGTTCTGGACTTCCCCAACATTTGGAACATTCTTCCTGCATCTAACCTGTCTAAACCCATCAGAATTTTAAACGTTTCTATGAGGTCCCCTCTCATTCTTCTGAACTCCAGTGAATACAAGCCCAGTTGATCCAGTCTTTCTTGATATGTCAGTCCCGCCATCCCGGGAATCAGTCTGGTGAACCTTCGCTGCACTCCCTCAACAGCAAGAATGTCCTTCCTCAAGTTAGGAGACCAAAACTGTACACAATACTCCAGATGTGGCCTCACCAAGGCCCTGTACAACTGTAGTAACACCTCCCTGCCCCTGTACTCAAATCCCCTCGCTATGAAGGCCAACATGCCATTTGCCTTCGTAACTGCCTGCTGTACCTGCATGCCAACCTTCAATGACTGATGTACCATGACACCCAGGTCTCATTGCACCTCCCCTTTTCCTAATCTGTCACCATTCAGATAATAGTCTGTCTCTCTGTTTTTACCACCAAAGTGGATAACCTCACATTTATCCACATTATACTTCATCTGCCATGCATTTGCCCACTCACCTAACCTATCCAAGTCACTCTGCAGCCTCATAGCATCCTCCTCGCAGCTCACACTGCCAACCAACTTAGTGTCATCCGCAAATGTGGAGATACTACATTTAATCCCCTCGTCTAAATCATTAATGCACAGTGTAAACAGCTGGGGCCCCAGCACAGAACCTTGTGGTACCCCACTAGTCACTGCCTGCCATTCTGAAAAGTCCCCATTTACTCCTACTCTTTGCTTCCTGTCTGACAATCAGTTCTCAATCCATTTCAGCACACTACCCCCAATCCCATGTGCTTTAACTTTGCACATTAATCTCTTGTGTGGGACCTTGTCGAAAGCCTTCTGAAAGTCCAAATATACCACATCAACTGGTTCTCCCTTGTCCACTCTACTGGAAACATCCTCAAAAAATTCCAGAAGATTTGTCAAGCATGATTTCCCTTTCACAAATCCATGCTGACTTGGACCTATCATGTCACCTCTTTCCAAATGCACTGCTATGACATCCTTAATAATTGATTGCATCATTTTACCCACTACCGATGTCAGGCTGACTGGTCTATAATTCCCTGTTTTCTCTCGCCCTCCTTTTTTAAAAAGTGGGGTTACATTGGCTACCCTCCACTCGATAGGAACTGATCCAGAATCAATGGAATGTTAGAAAATGACTGTCAATGCATCCGCTATTTCCAAGGCCACCTCCTTAAGTACTCTGGGATGTAGTCCATCAGGCCCTGGGGATTTATTGGCCTTTAATCCCATCAATTTCCCCAACACAATTTCCCGACAATAAGGATTTCCCTCAGTTCCTCCTCCTTACTAGACCCTCTGACCCCTTTTATATCCGGAAGGTTGTTTGTGTCCTCCTTAGTGAATACCGAACCAAAGTACTTGTTCAATTGGTCTGCCATTTCTCTGTTCCCCGTTATGACTTCACCTGATTCTGACTGCAGGGGACCTACGTTTGTCTTTACTAACCTTTTTCTCTTTACATATCTATAGAAACTTTTGCAATCCGTCTTAATGTTCCCTGCAAGCTTCTTCTCGTACTCCATTTTCTCTGCCCTAATCAAACCCTTTGTCCTCCTCTGCTGAGTTCTAAATTTCTCCCAGTCCCCGGGTTCGCTGCTATTTCTGGCCAATTTGTATGCCACTTCCTTGGCTTTAATACTATCCCTGATTTCCCTTGATAGCCACGGTTGAGCCACCTTCCCTTTTTTATTTTTACGCCAGACAGGAATGTACAATTGTTGTAGTTCATCCATGCGGTCTCTAAATGTCTGCCATTGCCCATCCACAGTCAACCCCTTAAGTATCATTCGCCAATCTATCCTAGCCAATTCACGCCTTATACCTTCAAAGTTAGCCTTCTTTAAGTTCTGGACCATGGTGGATATTGGGCAGTGTGAGTCAACTCTGATACACTGAACCTGAGAAGACATTTATAGATGACCCTAAACTTTCAACAGTTACACTAGATGATCTTGAGTGAACATTTCAATGGCAGGACTGAGTGTACCTTACGTAATGCATTTGGGAATCAATAACTGACCAGGTAACTTTCCTGCATGAATTTCTTAATAAATACATTTTGTATCAGTTTTATTTTATCTTTACCATGGATGGGAACTATTTCATGCAAAAGAACAATTATTTAGACCTATTGGAATGGACAGATAAGTATTGTCAGCTTTGACTTTGAGGCTAGCTTTACAATTATAATTTAACACAGTCAGAAGCTAAGCGACAGACAGAAGAAGGTTTCAAATAATGTTTGAAATATGTTTGAACTCATGGGGCTAGATTTTCCAGTTTTGTGCTTATCGCCCAAAAATGGGCGTTATTTCCGGTGTGAGCGGTAAAAAAGGGTTTTCAGATCGCCAGTTTCTCGCCCATTCTCAAAGCACCTAGTCTCCATTTTTGAAAATGGGCGTTACCGCGAGCGATATGAAATGGGCGGTAGCGTTAAATCTTGCTGACCTTCTGTCATAAAGTGTTGCCATCCTGAACAACGGCATGGCAACGCTCGATTCCCGCGATTCAGGAGGTCAAGGGTCATCATGACATGCGCAGAAGAGGAGACAGAGAGAGAGGGATCTCAGAGGGTCTGAAGGCGTGTGTGGGTGTGGTGTCTGCTTGTTTGGCTGTTGTGGGAGGCATGAGGGAGAGTCAACAGCAGCAAAAAGCCTATTAAGCACCAAGAACATAGTTGGCACTGAGTTTTTGTCCAACAAATAAGATATAACATGGAAGGGATGAAGGAGGCCCTGGAGCTGGCAGCCAGGGGCTTCCAGTGGTCCCGGAGTGCGGCACTGCAACCCTAGGTGCCGCACTCTCATTGCCAACCACACATGAGAGCCAGCAGCAACATCTTGCTTCTGGCTCGGAGCACGTTCCCACCTCGGGACCCTCCTCGCCCATATCCATCCAAGCAGCGCTTCGTCCGTCACCCCCCTCCCCCCCCCCCCAGCAATGAAACAGTGCCTCCTCCTCCTGAGGTGGAAGCATTTCCTTGGCCAGGCTGCCTGGAGTCAGGAGGGGAAGTGGAAGGGGTAAAGGTGTGGAGGAGAAGTGGGGGGGGGGAGTGGGGTGAGAGTTGGGTGTTACAGAAATACTGATGATTTCAGACAAATGTTCGGTTTAAATGTTTTTTATTTACAAAACCTTGTTGCGCATTGGCTCAGATAGCTGCACCGTTACACGCTGGTGATTCCTTAGCATCAAAGGGTATAATGACATTTAACTTCAATCAACTTAAATTTTAACTGTCACCAAGGTGATGCTCATCATTGATGTATGACCTGCACACCCAGCAGTGTGTCAGCTTTGTAAATAACACCGACGTTCTTTCAGGCAAAGTGATCATTGATGAGCTCCTGACGTAAGGCTCTTGCAGCTATCATGCCACCATGGGCCCTTTCATGCGGTCTACAGGGGGTCAGGGGCATGGCTTCAGCGTCAGCCTGATTGTGTGAGCCGATTTCAGTGTCTGCCTCTTCGTCCTCCTCTTCCTCTCTCTGGTGAGGTTATCAGCCTCATCAGGCAAATCTTGTCACCTCCTGATAGCCAAGTTGTGCAGCATGGAGCACACTACCATGAATTGAGCTATCTGCTCAGGGTGGTATTGGAGCTCGCCTCCTGAGTGGTCCAGATATCTAAAGCGCTGCTTAAGCACTCCAATGGTTTTCTCCACGATATTGCGAGTTGCTCTGTGGCTCTCGTTGTATCGCCTCTCGGCTTCGGTGTGGGTGTCACGCGGGGAGGGGGGTGGTTGTCATCAGCCAGGTGACGAGGCCATATCCTTTGTCACCAAGCATCCAGCATTGACCTTATGGCTGATTGTTAAACAAGTCAGATACAGTGCTCTCGCGCAGGATGTGGGCATCATGGATGCTGACCGGAAATTGAGCGTTCACTGCCATAATAATTTGCTGGTGGTCGACAACGAGTTGCACATTCAGGAGTGGAATCCCTTGCAGTTCCTGAAGGTGCCCGCAGCGCGATGTGCGTACAGTCTATTGCTCCCTGCATCTTAGGGATGTTTATAATTCTGGAGAATCCTAGAGCCCTCTCACTCTGTGCTTCCCTGGTCATAGGGAAGCTGATCAAGTCCCTCCTGCATGCGTATAGGGCTTCAGTGTCCTGTCTAATGCAGCAATGTGTGGCTTGCTGAGAAAGTCCGCAAATGTCGCCAGCTTTGGTCTGAAAAGTACCTGAGGCATAGAACGACAGTGCCGCGGTGACTTTGACCTCGACAGACATTGCTGTACTGATGGTGTTGGCAGGCTGCAGATCTGCCCTTATCAGCTGGCATACCTCAGTGATAACCTCTTTGTGGAAACGCAGTCTCCAAAGGCAGGTGGTGTCGGGCAAGTTGAGGTAAGACTGTTTCTCCTTGTGCTTGCGGGAGGTGTAACGTCTGGTCCTCCTCATCAGTCTGTCACTTCTTACATTGGGCATATAATGCTGTGGAGCGTTCCTTCAGTGATCTCGAGTCTGCTGCATGTAATTGGTCATCAAGAAAGGGCGAGAAAGGATAGGTCCCATCGCAGTAGCTCTCTGTTTTCCATCGATTGGTCACAAACAATGAATGTCTCGACGAAGACACCTCTTCAATTCCAATCGGCCACAATGAGGTCAAGATGTTTGTACAGATGTTCACATCAACTCCAACAACTTCTAGATTGCATCCGAACTTCCCTGAGGTTGAAGCACAGCAGACTTTTAAAGGATGCGACATGTGATGTAGAACATGGTATCCATAACGCTGTGATTAGTTCCGGTTAGTTCCACTTTTTCTGGGCGTTTTTTTGGGCGAGCGATATTGTGGGCAATATGTGTGTGAGGTGGTGAAGGTGAAGCTGGTTTCGGTAAATATGCTCTTTATGACAAAAAAAAGTGGGCGGGCGGTTTTATTGAATCTCGCTGTTAAATCAGAGCGGAAATTAACGCTGGGCGATATTATGTGCATTGATTTTGCCCATTCTGATGATTCCGCCCCCAAAAAATGGGCGGGTGGTATTATTTTTTCCCGGCATTAAGCACATGGGGAAATTAACACTCGGTGATAAGTTTCTGAAAAATGGGCATCAGTTTCCATTTTGTGGTTAAATGGGCGATATCTGGGCATTATACGTCATTTCAGCGGTAAAATGGGCGTTAAGTGGGCGTTAAGCATGTAAAAAAAGTGGAGGTTCTAGCCCATGGAATAAAAGTATGACTTGATAATAAAAATGGACTAGGTGGTCTGGGGACAAACTTGGTGACATGGGGGTAACAAAAATTCAGAACATCTAAAGGATGCTTTAACTATTTGTGAACAGGTCTCAATTCAATATTTTAAGGCCATTTTATGGTCCCAGCAGTTGTCTGGGACAAAACCTGTGAGATGCCTGTCCTCATAGTTTTTTTTATTTGTTCCAAGGATGTGGGCATCGCTGGCAAGGCCAGCATGTATTGCCCATCCCTATTTGCCCTTGAGAAGGTGGTGGTGAGCTGCCTTCTTGAACTGCTGCAGTCCATGTGGTGGAGGTTCTCCACAGTGCAGTTAGGGAGAGAGTTCCAGCATTTTGACCAGTGACAATGAAGGATCGCTGATATATTACCAAGTCAGGATGGTGTGTAACTTAAAGGGGAACTTGGAGGTGATGGTCTTCCCATGCGCCTGCTGCCCTTATCCTTCTAGGTGGTAGAGGTCACGGATTTGGGAGGTGCTGTCGAAGAAGCCTTGGCGAGTTGTTGCAGTGCATCTTGTACATGGTACACACTGCAGCCACGGTGTGCCAATGTTGAAGGGAGTGACTGTTTAAGGTGGTGAATGGGGTGCCAATCAAGTTGCCACTGGCTGCGCATTGCAATACATCAGGCCAGAGTGGCCAAGGTTTTTGTCTTCTCGACCACTTAGGTGCATACTATAGAACCTTCGAGCCATCTAAAAAGTTTATTTCTATGTTGCTATTAATTTACATATATCCCAAGCTGCAGATACTAACAGACTTTGATTTAGGATTTAGTAGACAGAAGCACTAAGTCAATCACTTTCCAAATTTCCAGACCCATGTAATCAAATTGGAAAAGTATGAACAAGAAATACAAGCACAAATGGAACTGAGCTACTTAAGCTATATGGAGTGGATGGTAAGGGCTAAATGGCCAAAAATGGCCTGTAGGAGATAATTTGGACACAGTTAGGCATCTCTGCTAAAAGAAATACAACTCAATACATTGGAACAAACTCAAATGTGGCTGAAATAATCAAGCACTTTGTGATATATTCACAGAGCACAAGTACACACAGTTTCCAACATGGTAGGCAGCTCTCTCGGAAGCCTCCGGAATCTGCCTGGTTCTGTTTATTATTAACTATGCAGTTGCAGTACACAATACCTCCACATCCACAGCGTGGAGCTACAAACATTACAAGCTTACAGACATTACACTTCTCCCTCCTTAATGAAGAAGCCATCATAACAAACATTGTACGTAACTTTCATGTTCATACATAACACAGGATATAAACTTTTTTTTCCATATTTACAAATTTAACTTTACCACTTGTTTTCTGTTTTGAAGCCGATACCTTCGCTCTCGAACGGACCCTTCCAAACATGGTGTCGATTTCACACTCATTCGAGGCTCATCCTGAGGAACGTTTTCCTCCACAGAATTTCCTTGATTTTCATTTGAACTCACTCTAACTTCAGGCTCTTTGTTTTCCTGACTCGGACTCAGACTTTCATTCTGATTCTCTCCTGGAGTTGTTTCCAGTACATTGGATTTAGGATTTGCTACTGGTGTATCAAAACTATCTGATGAGTCAGAAATAATTGAATCATTCCCACCTTCAACTCCTTCCATGTCTGTAGGTAAAATATGATCAATATGAACAAACCTAACCTGTCCATTATCAAACATCTTTACCAAATATGTGCGAGGACCACAAATCTTCACCACTCTTCCTGGTAACCACTTTAACCATTCTTCACTCTCACCTTCTGGTTTAATTTCACACTTCTCTCTTTTATTCTACCTCTATCATGATTCTCTTTCTGTCTTAATTGTGTCTCTTCTACGGACTGTGCCAAATTTGGTTTTAACAACGAGAATCTGGTTCGTGACTGTCATTTGAGAAACAACTCTGCTGGTGTTCTAACAGTAGTTGTATGAGGAGTATTTCGATATGTAATCAAAAAATTTGCCAATTTGTGATTCAATGACAACTGTCGTTTCCTTGGATTTGGATCTAACATTTGTTTTATGAGGGCACGTTTTACAATTTGTACAGTGCGCTCTGCTGCACCATTTGAAGCACAATGGTATGATGGAACCTTGGTATGTTTCACACCATATTTTCCATATTGGAAACACGTCAACCCACTTCGAATGGCTATCAATCACAATGAACAATTGTTGTCCTTCTAACTCAGCAAAATCAATATGTAGCCTTTGCCACATCCTGGGAGGCCATTTCCATGGCTGTAATGGTACTGGTGGTGGTTGCTTGCTTACCGATTGACATGTCGTGCACTGACTCACGATGTACTCTATATCTTTATCAAGACCTAGCCACCATAAATAACTGCGTGCGAAACTCTTGGTCAAACACATTCCCAGGTGCTGGTCATGGAGGTCTCCTAATAATTTGTACCTGAATTTATTTGGTAGAACCACTCTTGCACATGATACAATCTTTATCGACTGATAATTCATTCCTATGAATGAAGAATGGATGTGTATCTTTGTCTGTTACCTGGTTTGGCCATCCATTTGCAATATACTCATACACCTTTGACATCACTGGGTCACGTTTGGTTGCTCTACCAATCTCTTCAGCTGTGACTGGCAGTTCATCAATGTATGAAAAATAAAACACTTCTTCCCTATCGGGTGTAACTTGTGATGGGGAAGGCAATCTAGACATTGCATCAGCATTACTGTGATCAGCTGATCGTCTATATTCAATATCATATGTATATGCTGACAAAATCAAAGCCCATCTCTGCATTCGGGCTGCAGCTAATGTTGGAACTGGGGACTTTGGATGGAGGATTGCTGTTAGAGGCTTATGGTCCGTAACGATGGTAAACTTACGACCATACAAGTATTTGTGAAACTTCTTGACCCCAAAAATTAATAGCAAAGCTTCCCTTTCAATTTGCGCATAATTACTCTCACTGGCACTGAGAGTGCGTGAATCAAAAGCAATTGGTCTCTCCTCCCCACTACGTGATACATGAGAGATCATTGCCCCAACTCCACATGGAGAGGCATCACATGCTAGCTTAATCTCCTTAGATATGTCATAGTGAACTAACATGGTGCTCTCTATCAATTTGCTTTTGCACTACTTGAATGCTGTATCGCATTCTTTTGACCACTTCCAATGGACCTGTTTTTTTCAAAAGTTCATTCAGTGGATGTAATACTGTAGCCAAATTTGGTAGGAACTTCCCATAATAGTTCAAAAGACCCAAGAATGAACGAAGTTCAGTAACATTCTTGGGAGTGGGTGCATTTCTAATTGCATCCAATTTTTCCATGGTTGGATGTAAACCATCTTTGTCTAATTTGTACCCTAATTACTCCACTGAGTTTTTAAAATAACTCACACTTACGAGCAGACACTCGTACTAAATGCTTCTCTAGCCGTTTGAGGACTTCATTCAATATGTTATTATGAATTTGCCTATTTGGTGCTGAAATTAGTATGTCATCCAAATAACATACTACCCCTTCAATATCTTGCAAAATCTGGTTCATCACCCCTTGGAATATGGCAGGGGCGGAAGACACTCCAAATGGTAGCCTATTAAATTGATATAGGCCTAGATGAGTATTTATAGTCAAACATGACTTGGACTCCTCATCTAGTTCAAGCTATAAGTAGGCATTCATAAAATCCAGTTTTGAGAAGATCTGACCACCTGTCAGTGTTGTGAACAAACCTTCTATATTCAGCAATGCATTGGGGACATTACCCTCCAGAACCTGGTTTACGGTTACTTTGTAATTACCACACAATCTTACCTTGCCATCTTAGGTACTTAGGTACAACAACAATGGGTGTAGCCCAATTACATCGATCTATCTTACAAATAATGTTCTCAGTCTCTAGTCTTTTGAGTTCTTGCTCAACTTTCTCCTTGAGTGCGTATGGTACGGAACGTGCCTTGTAGTAAACCGATCTAGCGTCCTTCTGTACCCTGACACTCGCCTTGAAGCCTTGGATCGGACTGCCCGTTTCGCAGAACACCTTTGGATACTTCTTGATAACCTCATCCGTTGATGAAAATCTCGCTTCCACACAGAAAATCTTACTCCAATCCAGCTTCAGTGAGCTCAACCAATTTCTTCCTAGTAAGGCAGACTTGTCTCCTTTCACTACTATTAGAGGCAATTTCTGAAATTGATCTTTATATTTCACCGGTACGGTGATACGACCTACCACAGGAATTTTCTCTCCCGAGTAGCCTCGCAGCTCTATCTTGGATTTCTCCAGTTGAAAATCACGCAATATGTCGCGGCATAGTGACTCCGGTACTACACTCATGGATGCACCCGTATCAATTTCCATTGGTATCTCGAATCCCGCAACATCTATGTAGATTTTGATGCTTTCCAAATCGCTGTCCATTAACCTCGTGCTCCTGATGACGTGTAACTCTAACATCTCCTCGTCCTGTTGTTGTTCTTCCATGCTATATAGTCTCTTGGGATTTCTACTCATAGCTTTGAACGCTGGACTCATAGCTTTAAAAACTGGTTTACCTTTCAGTCAGCATGCCTTTGCAAGATACCCAGTCTTTCTGCAGAAGAAACACTCTGCCTTCACGTATGGACAACTTTGAGCAATGTGTTGTCCCAGGCACCTATAGCACGACTTCGATGCTCTGTTAGAATTTCCAGTTTCTGAGACTTTGGGCCCCCACCATCTTTTTCCTTGAACCTGCAGGTGATTTACCTCGATTGACTGATGACCGTAATTATTATTTAATTCTCGGGAATATTGTTCGGCCATGCCCATCGACCTTGCTGTCTGACAAGCAATCTCAAAAGTCAAGTCATCCATCGTCAATAACTTCCTTCTGATCGCATCATTTTTCACCCCACAAACAAAACGATCCCATAATGTTTGGTTTTGAAAGTTTCCAAAATTACAGTGCATCGATAGCTTTTTTAATGCTATGTTGTAATAACTGGTACTTTCATCAGCCTTTTGATTCCAAATCCCAAAGCGATAGCTTTCAGCAATTTCTAACGGTTTGGGGTTATAGTGCCTTTCCAGCTTCATTAAAATCTCTTTAAGCATTGTGTCCTTGGCTCGTCAGGCATAAGCAGATTTACAAGGATTTTGTATAATGTTGGACTCGCCACCAATAAGAAGATCACTTTCTTACGTTCCAACACAGCCCGGTTCTGGATTGCATTGTCTGGAACTTCGATTATGCTGTTTGCAGTGAAATACATTTCTAGCCGATCCACATACGCTTTAAAACATTCCCGTTCATGTCTATATTCCCCCAAATGTCTGATTACACCTGCCATTTTAATCTCTAGCTGTTCACACCGTGTGCTGTATTTTACCTCGGATTTTGCAGCTTTTTCCAAAGACAGAAACTTCCAAAGTGTCTCTGTCGGCTGGCTGAATCCTTCCCCAACAAAATTTAAGCTTTAAATCATCCGAAAAATCCCATCTCAATCGCCAAATATGATATATTCACATAGCACAAGCACACACAGCTTCCAACATGCCAGGCAGCTCTCTCGGAAGCCTCCGGAAATCTGCCTGGTTCTGTTTATTATTAACTCTGCAGTTGCAGTACACAATACGTCCACATCCACAGTGTGGAGCTACAAACATTACAAGTTTACAGACATTACACACTTGAATCACAGCCAGGACTTCAAAATGTTCAACTTCCAAAGGGTTTAGTTGGTTCTAATCATATAAATTAAGCTTTAATGTCATTCTTTTAATTTACTAGCAAACCCTGTGTGCTTTAATTAGCCCCAAGATCATAAATTACTTCTAAAAATGTATTGCAGGACAGAACATGTCAGCCTGTTCAGGAAGCTTGTTAATCTGACACTGTATGAGGGAACAGACAGTGGATGTGGACCTGAAACAGAATCTCCAGTGGACTCATTTTAATTCAGCTGGGCCCCACCAACATTTTATTGTGCTACTGCAGAAGCATCATATTAATCTGCATCAAGAACAAGAGGAAGCACAATGGTCTCAATTCAATTCAATGTAATTATAGTTACAGTTTGCCTTTGGAGACATCAGCAAAAGATTTTGACTGCTTTCCAGATTGGTTTGTTGTTTGTTGTTCGTTGTTCTTGGCCCACGTACAGAGGTCTGGAATGATTTTTTTTTACATTGTCTGCATTGGCCGAGTCTTTTCCATATTCATGTTCACAAATTGATGGTTTCATCACTGAGTGTCCAGATTTTCCTCTCCAGTGGGACTGCCGGTGGAATGAAGGGTGTCAACTCGGGACTGATACCATTGAATTTTTGTAGTCAGCTTCATTTCAATATTTCAGATGGGGAGGCGTGAAATGGTGTGCTGTGGAGGGATTCAAACACCTACGGGGTGATTTTGACTTAATGCAATGGACTGGCTGCAGGGAAGCTTCTAGAATATGTTGGATAGTATGTGTAGCATCGATACTCTAGTCAACCATGGACTATGTGGTCACCTCAATGGACACGGCAGCTGAGTCCACTCTGTAGGCGTCTCTGACACCAGTAATAGCATCTCTCATGGCTATTCACAATGGAGGCCTTGCTGGCTCTTGTCACAACCACCTTCTCCAGCTTGAACAGCTAGGAGAGTGAATGGATAGGAGGTTTAATCAGATCACGGATCTCTTAGAGAACATAAGAACATAAGAACATAAGAATTAGGAACAGGAGTAGGCCATCTAGCCCCTCGAGCCTGCTCCGCCATTCAACAAGATCATGGCTGATCATTCCCTCAGTACCCCTTTCCTGTTTTCTCTCGATACCCCTTGATCCCCTTAGCCGTAAGGGTCATATCTAACTCCCTCTTGAATATATCCAATGAACAGGCATCAACAACTCTCTGCGGTAGGGAATTCCACAGGTTAATAACTCTCTGAGTGAAGAAGTTTCTCCTCATCTCAGCTGTAAATGGCTTACCCCTTATCCTTAGACTATGTCCCCTGGTTCTGGACTTCCCCAACATCGGGAACATTCTTCCTGCATCTAACCTGTCCAGTCCTGTCAGAATTTTATATGTTTCTATGAGATCCCCTCTCATCCTTCTAAACTCCAGTAAATACAGGCCCTGTCAATCTCCTCATATATCAGTCCTGCCAACCCGGGAATTAGTGTGGTGAACCTTCGCTGCACTCCCTCAATAGCAGGAACGTCCTTCCTCAAAACTGAACACAATATTCCAGGTGAGACCTCAACAAGACCCTGTACAACTGCAGTATACCTATACTCAAATCCCCTAGCTATGAAGGCCAACATATCATTTGCCTTCTTCACCACCTGCTGTACCTGCATGCCAACTTTCAATGACTGATGTACCATGACACCCAGGTCTCGTTGCACCTCCCCTTTTCCAAATCTGCCACTATTCAGATAATATTCTGCCTTTGTGTTTTTGCAACCAAAGTGGATAACCTCACATTTATCCACATTATACTGCATCTGCTATGCTTTTGCCCTCTCACTTAACCTGTCCAAGTCACCTTGCAGCCTCTTAGCATCCTCCTCACAGCTCACACCACCACCCAGCTTAGTGTCATCTGCAAACTTGGAGATATTACACTCAATTCTTTCATCTAAATCATTAATGTATATCGTAAATAGCTGGGGTCCCAGCACTGAGCCCTGCGGCACTCCACTAGTCACTGCCTGCCATTCTGAAAAGGACCCGTTTATCCCGACTCTCTGCTTCCTGTCTGCCAACTAGTTCTCTATCCACGTCAGTACATTACCCCCAATACCATGTGCTTTAATTTTGCCTTTTATACCTGCTTGCCTGGGGTGTGCATGTGACCCTTGGGTCTCCAACACTTGCACCCCTTGGTGGCAAGTCTTGCACACTAGTAAAATTTACATACATAACATCACTCTCCCAAAGTCTTAGATACAAGTTATTTACAAGTTGAGGCGATCCAGGGCTCTACCTTCCCGGGTTGATCGCCTGAGTTGAAGCCCTGGCATGGGTGAGTTGGTCAGATCATTGCTGCAATGCAGCGCGGCTGGTCTGATCGGACTGTCGGGCATGGTGGTTTCATCCTCGTGGTTGACAGTGAGGTGTATGTTGGTGGATCAATGATGGTAATGTCCTCTTCAAACTGTTCTTGGTTGTCAGTGAATCGCAGTTTGGTCTGATCCAAATGCTTTCTGCACTTTTGTCTATTCAAAAGTTTGACAACAAACACTCTATTCCCCTCCTTGGCTAACACAGTGCCAACAACCCATTTGGTACCATGACCGTAATTAAGAACAAACACAGGGTCATTAACCTCAATGTCATGTGATACAGCTGCGCGATCATGGTACAGGTTATGCCGGTGACGCCGGGTTTCTACATGATGATTGAGATCCGGGTGGTCTCAGGAGAGCCTGGTTTTGAGTGCTCTCTTCATTAACAATTCTGCAGGGGGAACACCAGTAAGCGAGTGGGGTCGCGTCCGGTAGCTGAGCAGAACCCGAGATAACCGGGTCTGCAGGGAACCGTCCATCATGCGTTTCAAGCTCTGCTTGATAGTTTGGACTGCCCGTTCCGCTTGACCATTGGATGGTGGTTTAAATGGGGCAGACCTGACATGCTTGATGCCATTGCGGGTCATAAACTTGTTGAATTCTGAGCTGGTGAAACATGGTCCATTGTCACTAACAAGGATGTCGGGCAAACCATGGGTGGTGAACATGGCCCGGAGACTTTCAGTGGTGGCAGTGGACGTACATGATGATATTATTATACATTCAATACATTTAGAGTACGCGTCCACTGCTACTTGGAATATCTTTCCTAGAAAGGAGCCAGCGAAATCTACGTGGACCCTGGACCACGGTTTGGAGGGCCATGACCACAGATTCAGTGGGGCCTCCCTTGGTGCATTGCTCAACTGTGAGCAAGTGTTACATTGGTGTACGCATGACTCCAATTCCGAGTCAATGCCGGGCCACCAAACGTGTGACCTGGCTATGCCTGGGTGGGTATTGTGTAGGTCACGTATAAACGTTTTCCTGCCTTTTTTGGCAAAACCGTGCGATTCCCCTATAGGAGACAATGTTACTGGATGGACAGTTCATCCTTGCGTCGGGAAAACTGCTTAATTTCATCTTGCATTTCCCCAGGAACAGCCGACCAGCTCCAATTAAGGATGCAGCTTTTTACTAGTGATAGCACAGGATCCTGGCTAGTCCAGGTCCTGATCTGGTGAGCCGTGATGGGTGACCCCTCGCTCTCAAAAACATCCATTACAAGAAGCAAGTCTGCAGGTTGCACCATTTCCACCCCGGTGGTGGGCAATGGTAGCCGACTGAGGGCATCAGCACAGTTCTCAATGCCTGGTCTGTGGCGGATTACATAGTCATACGAAGATAATGTTAGTGCCCATCTTTGGATGCGGGACAAAGTATTGGTGTTAATACCTTTTCTTTCTGAGAACAGTGAAATAAACGGTTTGTGGTCAGTTTCGAACTCAAACCGGAGTCCAAATAGGTATTGGTGCATTTTCTTAACCACGTATACGCATGCCAATTATTCTTTCTCAACCATACTATCGGCTATTTCAGCCTTAGATAAACTTCTGGACGCATATGCAACCAGTTGCAGTTTGCCTGACACATTGGCTTGCTGTGACACACAACTGACCCCGTACGAAGATGCATCACAAGCTAGTACTAAACGTTTACACGGGTCATACAATACAAGTAATTTGTTAGAACATAGCAGGTTTCTGGCCTTATTAAAGGCTGTCTCTTGAGATTTACCTCAAACCCAGTCGTCACCCTTGCATAGCAATAAATGCAAAGGTTCCAGAAAAGTGCTCAACTCAGGTAGAAAGCTACCAAAATAGTTGAGGAGTCCCAGGAACGAACGTAGCTCCGTCACATTCTGTGGTCTGTGTGCATTCTTGATGGCCTCCATCTTGCAGTTCGTGGGTCTGATGCTGTCCGTTGCAATCTTTCTCCCCCAAAATTTGACCTCTGGCACCAGGAAAATACACTTGAAGCGTTTCAGCCTGAGTCCCACTCTGTCCAGTCGCTTTAGAACCTCTTTCAGGTTGTGCAAGTGTTCGGTGGTGTTGCAACCAATGATCAAGATGTCGTCTTGAAACACCACGGAGCACGGAACTGATTTCAGCAGACTCTCCATGTTCCTCTGGAAGTTGGCCACAGTCGAGTGAATCCCAAAAGAGCATCTGTGGTATATGAACAGTCCTTTGTACGTGTTGATGCACGTCAATGTTTTCGAAGGTTCAGCAAGCTCCTGTGTCATGTAAGCAGAGGTTAGATCCAGCTTGATGAACGACTTCCCCCCTGCTAGCGTTGCGAACAGGTCATCTGCTTTGTTTAGTGGGTACTTGTCCTGTAACGAGACTCTGTTGGTTGTTACCTTGTAGATTGTTACCTGCAGATTCTTACTGTCCCATCGCTTTTCAACACCGGAACAATTGGACTAGCCTACTCGTTGAACTCGACTGGCGATATGATTCCCTCTCGTTGAAGTCTGTCTAGCTCAATCTCGACTTTCTCTCACATCATATATATGGAACCGCTTGGGCCTTGTGATGTACGGGCTGTGCATCAGAGACTAGATGGATCTGCACTTTGGCACCTGTGAAGTTGACGATGCCTAGCTCAAATAGCGGCGGGAATTTGTTTAGCACTCGGGCGCACGAGGCGTCATCCACCGAAGACAATGCTTTGATGTCGTACCAGTTCCATCGGATCTTTCCGAGCCAGCTTCTGCCAAACAGCGTTGGGTCATCGCCTGGTACAATCCATAGTGATAAATCATGCACAGTTCCATCGTACGATACCTTCACTGCTGCACTGCCAATGACTGGTATGAGCTCTTTGGTGTAAGTGCGCAGCTTTGTGTGAATCAGGCTTAGTTTTGGCCTTTGTGCCTTGTTGCCCCAGTTTCTCAAAAGCCTTCTGGCTCATAATTGACTGACTCGCCCCCATGTCCAATTCCATGGAAACTGGAATGCCTTTTAATTTGACTTTCAACATTATCGGAGGACTTTTGGTGGTGAAGGTGTGTACCCATACACTTCCTCTTCAGCCTCGGGTTGAGTTGCCTCTCTTGCTCATGCAGTGTGATCCACGCCAGATCGGTCGTCTTCTGCCGACTCTGCCACGTGGTGAGTCACAGCACGTCTGCACATTCGCTGGAGGTGCCACATTGTTCCACAGCCCTTGCACATGTAGTGCTTGGATCAACATTGATGGGCTCGATGATTACCCCCGCAGCACCAACATGGTGTTAATGGATTCGCATTCATGCCCCACAGCAGACTCTGAGTCATCCTAGGTCTGGCCTCTGCAGGCGTGTAGACCCTGCCATGTACAGTTCTGCCTGCTGAAGGCGTTATTTTATGCACAGTACTTGCTGGTGAGCTTCAATGCTGCAAACATATCTGTTTAGTGTTATCATTCGTGGACATGAAAGCCTGGGCTATCATGATGGCCTTGCTCAAATCTGGGGATTCAGCAGACAGCAGTTTGTGAAGAATGACCTCGTGGCCAATTCCAAGCATGAAAAAGTCCCGCAACATTTCCCGCAAAAATCCAGCAAATATGCACAGTCCCACATGTCGTCTTAGGTCAGCGACATAGCTCGCCACGTTCTGGCCCTCTGAGCGATGGTGCGTGTAAAAGCAATACCTGGCCATTAAGATGCTCTCCTTCGGCTTGAGGTGTTTCCGAACCAGCGTGCACAACTCTGCATATGTCTTGTCCATTGGTTTCGTCGGTGCTAGCAGATTTTTGACGAGGCCATATATCATGGACCCACTAACGGTGAGGAGAATCCCCTGCGCTTAACCGCGGTATCTTCCGTATCCAGCTCGTTGGCCACGAAGTACTGGTCAAGATGCTCAATGAAGGCATCCCATCATCACCCTCAACAAATCTCTCAAGAATACGAACAGCAGCCATAACCAGGTGAAAGTTAGTGATCTGTTACTCGTCGCCAATTGTTATGTTCAGAATAACTCCTGAAGACTGTATACTGTAAGCTCAAACTGTTGTGACCTTGGTCTCTTTAATGTAACTCCAGAGTGAGGAAGCAGCATGGTAGACTGCCTTTTATACGGGCTTGCCCGGGGTGTCTCAAACAGGTGCGTCCCCTGGTGGCAAGTCTTACACACTAGTAAAGTTTACATACATAACATTATCCACTTTGGCAGAAAAAATAAAACAGCAAATTATTATTTAAATGGAGAAAAATTACAAAGTGATGCAGTACAGAGGGACCTGGGGGTCCTTGTACATGAAACACAAAAAGTTAGTATGCAGGGACAGCAAGTAATCAGGAAGGCAAATGTAATGTTGGCCTTAATTGCAAGGGGGATAGAGTATAAAACCAGAGAAGTCCTGCTACAACTGTACAGGGTATTGGTGAGGCCACACCTAGAGTACTGCGTACAGTTTTGGTCTCCGTATTTAAGGAGGGATATGCTTGCACTGGAGGCAGTTCAGTGAAAGATCACTAGGTTTATTGCTGAAATGAAGGGGTTGACTTATGAAGAAAGGTTGAGTAGATTTGGCCTATACTCATTGGAGTTCAGAAGAATGAGAGGTGATCTTATTGAAACATATAAGATAATGAGGGGCTCGACAAGGTAGATGCAGAGAGGATGTTTCCACTCATGGGGGTATCTAGAATTAGGAGGCATAGTTTCAGAATAAGGGGCAGCCCATTTAAAACTGAGATGAGAAGGAATTTCTTCTCTCAGAGGGTTGTAAAACTATGGAATTTTCTACCCCAGAGAGCTGGAGGTTGGGTCATTGAATATATTTAAGGCAGAGCTGGACAGATTTTTGAGTGAAGGGAGTAAAGTGTTCTGGGGAGCGGGCAGGAAAGTGGAGAACTCACTTCAGGAGTGGAAGCAAGTCTTCCTCGATTCGGAGGGACTGACTATGATGATGATGATGATGGAGCTGAGCCCATGATCAGTTCAGCCATGAACTTATTAAATGGCGGAGCAGGCTCGAGGTATCAAATGGCCTACTCCTGCTCCTATTTCTTATATTCTTATTCTTATGTTCTCTTTTCAAGAGAAAAGAGACCCAGCCTGTTCATCCTTTCAGAGAAACATAGAAACATACAAAATAGGTGCAGGAGTAGGCCATTCAGCCCTACGAGCCTGCACCACCATTCAATAAGACCATGGCTGATCATTCACCTCAGTACCACTTTCCTGCTTTCTCTCCATACCCCTTGATCCCCTTAACCGTAAGGGCCATATCTAACTCCTTCTTGAATATATCCAATGAACTGGCATCAACAACTCTCTGCGGCAGGGAAATCCACAGATTAACAACTCTCTGAGTGAAGAAGTTTCTCCTCATCTCAGTCCTAAATGGCCTACCCCTTATCCTAAGACTATATCCTGGATCTGGACTTCCCCAACATCGGGAACATTCTTCCTGCATCTAACCTGTCCAGTCCCGTCAGAATGTTATAAGTTTCTATGAGATTCCCTCTCATCCTTCTAAACTCCAGTGATTAAAGGCCCAGGTGATCCAGTCTCTCCTCATATGACAGCCCAGCCATCTCTGGAATCAGTCGGGTGAACTTTCGCTGCACTCCCTCAATAGAAAGAATGTCCTTTCTCAGATTAGGAGACCAAAATTGAACATAATATTCCAGGTGAGACCTCACCAAGGCCTTGTACAATTGCATTATGACCTCCCTGCTCCTATACTCAAATCCTCTAGCTATGAAGGCCAACATACAATTTGCCTTCTTTACTGCCTGCTGTATCTGCATGCCCACTTTCAGTGACTGATGAACCATGACACCCAGGTCTCGTTGCATCTCCCCTTTTCCTAATCTGCCGCCATTCAGATAATATTCTGCCTTTGTGTTTTTGCCCCCAAATGGATAACCTCACATTTATCCACATTATACTGCATCTGTCATGCATTTGCCCACTCACCTAACCTGTCCAAGTTACCCTGCAGCCTCTTAGCGTCCTCCTCACAGCTCACACCGCCACCCAGTTTAGTGTCATCCGCAAACTTGAAGATATTACACTCAATTCCTTCATCTAAATCATTGATGTATATTGTAAATAGCTGGGGTCCCAGGACTGAGCCCTGCGGCACCCCACTAGTCACTGCCTGCCATTCTGAAAAGGACCCGTTTATCCCGAATTTCTGCTTCCTGTCTGCCAACCAGTTCTCTATCCACGTCAATACATTACTCCCAATACCATGCGCTTTGATTTTGCACATCAATCTCTTGTGCGGGACCTTGTCAAAAGCCTTTTGAAAGTCCAAATACACCACATCCACTGATTCTCCCTTGTCCACTCTGCTAGTTACATCCTCAAAAAATTCCAGAAGATTCGGCAAGCATGATTTCCCTTTCATAAATCCATGCTGACTTGGTCCGATCCTGTCACTGCTTTCCAAATGCGTTGCGATTTCATCCTTAATGATTGATTCCAACATTTTCCCCACTACTGATGTCAGACTAACCGGTCTATAATTACCCGTTTTCTCTCTCCCTCCTTTTTTAAAAAGTGGTGTTACATTAGCTACCCTCCAGTCCATAGGAACTGAACCAGAGTTGATGGACTGTTGGAAAATGATCACCAATGCATCCACTATTTCTAGTGCAACTTTCTTAAGTACTCTGGGATGCAGACAATCAGGCCCCGGGGATTTATCGGCCTTCAATCCCATCAATTACCCTAATACAATTTCCTGCCTAATAAGGATATCCTTCAGTTCCTCCTTCTCACTCGACCCACTGTCCCCTAGTACATTCGGAAGGTTATTTGTATCTTCCTTCGTGAAGACAGAACCAAAGTGTTGGTTCAATTGGTCTGCCATTTCTTTGTTCCACATTATAAATTCATCTGAATCCGACTGCAAGGGACCTACGTTTGTCTTTACTAATCTTTTTCTCTTCACCCATTTATAGAAGCTTTTGCAGTCAGTTTTTATGTTCCCTGCAAGCTTCTTCTCGTACTCTATTTTCACCCTCTTAATTAAACCCTTAGTCCTCTTATGTTGAATTCTAAATTTCTATGAGTACTCAGGTTTGTTGCTTTTTCTAGCCAATTTATATGCCTCTTCCTTGGCTTTAACACTATCCTTAATTTCCCTTGTTAGCCATGGCTGAGCCACCTTCCCAGTTTTATTTTTACTCCAGACTTGCTGAAGTTCATCCATGTGATCTTGAAATGTTTGCCATTGCTTATCCACCGTCAACCTTTTAAGTATCCTTTGCCAGTCTATTCTAGCCAATTCACGCCTCATACCGTCGAAGTTACCTTTCCTTAAGTTCAGGACCCTAGTTTCCTCATTTACTTTGTCACTCTCCATCTTGATAAGGAATTCTACCATATTATGGACACTCTTCCCCAAGGGGCCTCGCACAACAAGATTGCTAATTAGTCCCTTCTCATTACACATCACCCAGTCTAGGATGGCCAGCTCCCTGGTTGGTTCCTCGACATATTGGTCTAGAAAACCATCCCTAATACACTCCAGGAAATCCTCCTCCACCGCATTGCTACCAGTTAGGTTAGCCCAATCAATATGTAGATTAAAGTCGCCCATGATTACTGCTGTAACTTATTACACTCATCCCTTATTTCTTGTTTGATGCTGTCCCCAACCTCACTACTACTATTTGGTGGTCTGTACACAACTCCCACTAGCGTTTTCTGCCCTTTGGAATTCCGCAGCTCCACCCATACAGGTTACACATCATCCAGGCTAATGCCCTTCCTTACAATTGCATTGATTTCCTCTTTAACCAGCAATGCCACCCCGCCTCCTTTTCCTTTCTGTCTATCCTTCCTAAATGCTGAATACCCTTGGATGTTGAGTTCCCAGCCTTGGTCACCCTGGAGCCATTTCTCCGTGATGCCAATCACATCGTATCTGTTAACTGCTTTCTGCGCAGTTAATTCAACCACCTTATTCCGAATACTCCTCGCTTTGAGGCACAGAGCCTTCAGGCTTGTCTTTTTAACAGACTTTGCCCCTTTAGAATTTTGCTGTAATGTGGCCCTTTTTATTTTTTGCCTTGGTTTTCTCTGCCCTCCACTTTTACTATTCTCCTTTGTATCTTTTGCTTCTGCCTCCATTTTATTTCCCTCTGTCTCCCTGCATAGGTTCCCATCCCCTGCCATATTAGTTTAACCCCTCCCAAACAGCACTAGCAAACACTCCCCCTAGGACATTGGTTCCGGTCCTGCCCAGGTGCAGACTGTCCAGTTTGTACTAGTCCCACCTCCCCCAGAACCGGTTTCAATACCCCAGGAATTTGAATCCCTCCCTTGTGCACCACTCCTGAAGCCACGTATTTATCTGAGCTATCCTGAGATTCTGACTCTGACTAGCACGTGGCACTAGTAGCAATCTTGAGATTACTACTTTTGACGTCCTACTTTTTCCCTAAATTCGTCTCGTAGGACCTCATCCCGTTTTTTACCTATATCATTGGTACCTATATGCACCACGACAACTGGCTGTTCACCCTCCCTTTTCAGAATGTCCTGCACTCGCTCCGAGACATCCTTGACCCTTGCACCAGGGAGGCAACATATCATCCTGGAGTCTCGGTTGCGGCCGCAGAAACGCCTATCTATTCCCCTTACAATTGAATCCCCTATCACGATCGCTCTCCCACTCTTTTTCCTTCCCTCCTGTGCAGCATGCCCTCATGGTGCCATGAACTTGGCTGCTGCTGCCCTCCCCTGATGAGTCATCCCCCTGAACAGTACTTAAAGCGGTGTATCTGTTTTGCAGGGTGAGGACCGCAGGGGACCCAGCACTACCTTCCTTGCACTGCTCTTCCTGTTCATCTTCCATTCACTATCTGGCTGTGTACCCTTTACCTGTGGTAAGACCAACTCGCTAAACGTGCTATTCACGTCATTCTCAGCATCGTGGGTGCTCCAAAGTGAATCCACCTGCAGCTCCAGTGCCGCAATGCGGTCTGTCAGGATCTACAGGCGGATACACTTCCCGCACACGTAGTCGTCAGGGACACCGGAAGCATCCCTGAGTTCCCACATAGTACAGGAGGAGCATAACACATGTCCAAGCTGTCCTGCCATGACTTAACCCTTAGATTAACCGAATTGGGCAACAACAATGTTAAACGGTTACTTACTGATAATGAAAAAGAAAAGCTACTTACCAATCACCAGCCAATCACTTACCCCCTTGGATGTGACGTCACCTTTCGATTTCTTTCTACTTCTTTTTTGCCTCCCTGCTGCAGCTGCACCAGTAGGCCTCACCAACAAACTCCCTGAATTGTCGCCGCATTGGGCCTTATATTGGCCTTCCTCAGCGATCTCCCGCCTCACCAATGGGTTCCCTGTCAATCTCAGACCCCACTCCACCTCCTCTCACAGACGGGCCCAGCAGTTCCTGGTCATTGTCATTTCACAGATTCAGGGGGAAGAGTCTCTGTGAGACGGTGGTACTGGCGGTGATACCCCGCCTCACAACTCAAACCCCAAACACCAGATTCTCCAACTGGTAGTAACTGGTAACCTGCAATGTTATTTGACATGAATATCAATTTTAGTCTTTGGGCAGATGTTGTATTTGAGGATGAAAGGGCTGAGACAGTTGTTGGACATGACTGTTGATGCAGCGAAGCATGGATTGTTTGGCTGAAGTGCTCTTCAATGAACACCTGCTGAAAAGCTCTGGCTACAGGGCTTGTGTTGGAGCCCTACCACTTCCTTGTTTTCTTGATTTCATCAGTACTCTCTGCCTCATCATGCTGGAGCTCCTCTCCAATGGTCAATCCATGTGTTGCCACCAGTGCAGAGCAAAGTAATGCAGCATATAGCAAACCAGCCACAGCTCTCTTCCTCCTCCTCTTCCTCCTCCTCACAGAGTTTAATTGCTGGAAGGAACCACGTCAGGGAATAATTGTAATGCCAGAAGCCCCATTAACAGTTCAGAAAACCTTCATAAGCACTTTCAAATCCTTTAAAGTCAGAAAAACACCAAGCTGCTGCAAGAAAAATGTCTCCAAAAGCTTGATATGGCTTTATCTGGGGGCAGCCGAGGATCCCTGTAAACAGCGTTAGAAATAGCCGCCTATGATTGGTGGGTGGGAGCAGGAACTGGCTGGAGTCAGGTGCTAAAGTCAGATAATGGTGTCGATGTGGCGACATAACTTGTTCCCGATTTGAAGACATTCAAGAGGCCCATGCCTGCTTCAGATGGGAGTTCTGGTCACCAGGATTAATGTACACTACAAAAACTAACCAGCTGTGAAACAGCGGTAAGTGCACCGCACACTACCAACTCAATTTTGAGCATAAATGGGGTGGCAAGGAGCCCGCTGCCCCCCCCCCCCCCCCACCCCCTCGTCACCTCCTTCAGCAGAGTAAAGGGTCAGGTATCATCAGTGGCCATTTTATTTGACAAACAGGATTGAAAATCATTGCATAAGTCTGTGATGTCTGTTCCAAGGAACAGACTGGATCGCGAAGACTTCCCTTTACACATAGTCTTACAAGCGGTTACTGCACTAAAAGACTCACATGGACTCTAATTGCATGGTGTATTACAGACTGCTTACTGACATCTGAGTTTTGCAGACTGTCATGGAACTAAATGATCATTCTAACTTTTTCCATACTTTTTCAGGGAGAAGACAGCCAATAATAACAGGGTGAGAGATGCTACAATTGGCACCCCACCCCACTGCCAGTGCATTGATGCCGACCTTCAACCTAATCTTGACATATCCCGTCCTCTGGTGTGCCAGTTTTTCCTTCAAGAAGTGTGAGAGTATGTTAGTATGTGGCCTGTCAAAGGGTTCAGAATATGTACAGCAGCTTAGCAGAGTGTGCATGCTGAGAGGAAGAAGCGGCAGGTGTTGGGAAGAGCGGGACGTAGGTCTGAAGGCAATAGCAGGTCCTGCGCGTGCAAGTGAAAGAAGAAGGAGATGCAGTGAAATGTTGTGATTGGAGGAGCAGGATGGGAAAGAGGGGAGCGAAGGCTTGATAGCACTGGGGCTAAGGTCGGATGGTGCAGGGCTATGCAGAGAGTTAGACAGATGTCGGTAAGGGTGGAATCATTTTCATTGCTTTTAATTTACTCTGTCTTCCCAAAAAGAAAGAGGGCTGGGTCCATAGGAATTTGTAATCCTATTGCTCCAGTCATGAATCAAAACTGCTGACAGTATTAATTAGGAATATAGATCACTTCCATATGACATGCAAAATGTCATGCTTGTTCCCAACTCCAGCACATCTCAGTGTCAGTGACACTTACATTTTTTAAAACAACAGCTATCAACTGCCTGCAGGGCTTTTAAATGAATTCACTTTGTTCTCCCTTTCCTGTGCAGACATGTGGACTCTCCTCCAGACTTCTCACCATTGTGTTAGAGGTAGATCGGCATACAAATCAATCTCCTGCCATCCTGAAAACCTTGTGGTACAACTAGGCTGATATTGTGTTTTTCTGGAATATTATATTGTTTAAAGTGTTTGTGTGTGTGTGTGATTATATATGTGTGATTTTGTATATGTGACTGTGTGTAATGTTGTATGTGTGTAATTGTGTGATTGTGTATGTGTGATTGTGTATGTGTGACTGTGTATATGTGTGCATGTGTATGTGATTGAGTGTACACTACTATAGTTTTCAAATCACACAGCTAGGAAGTCTACCACCACAGTAATCCAGCATTGGAAAGAAGAATGATGCTGAATACAAAAGTTTCCCTCTTTCTAGATCTCCTCACACCGAGAAGCCTGGGTACAGGCATGTATCTGCAGATAAGTGAGCCAGCAAACCAGTGGCCCACCCCCTGTTTGAAATCTGCTTAAATTGAGGTGGTGTTGCACCAGGTATTTGCAAGGAGGGTTGTGCTCACTGCCACCCCATGGCACCATTCCCATAGGTCGGCACTGCGGTATGACTGTACCGAGATGTAGCCAAGTTTCAACGCCCAACTGACTATTACTGTCCCTACAGATGCCTGGTCCATGTTGCAAGGCTGCTGCAGGTGTCGATATTACAGCTCTGTATCTGCCTCTCGGCTGGCCCAGACCCTGAAAAGCCAGGCCCCTCCACCATTCCTTGGTAGATCTGGCAAAGTTGAACTGATTGGAGTCATTTTAGTGGTTGCAGCCAATGAGGCAATGCCGATTCTTGATCACCCTGCCTTACAGTACCATGGTACACTTGGCACGCTCTGAGTAAGATGCTTCTGAAGAACCATCTCGCATAATGGTCAGTTAGGCACTCACACCCCACAGCAATGCCACTCGAAGTTAGCTGTCACCTTCTCCTTCAAGAAGAGGAGTACGTATCACTATCATGTCTTCTAGAGAGGTCATGATGCTAGTGGGATGGCACAGAACATCTCGACCACTCTGATCTGCCTGGCAACTCTTTGCAAGTCTTCCTCTACCTCCGACAATGCCAGCTCAGAGAATCCCTATTGGAAAATGCTCGAGTTCCAGAAAAGGGAGCTGGAGGAAAAAGAAATAAAGCACAAATGGATAAAAACTCATGAAAGCCTAAATACCAGCAGAATAAAAAATCAAAACAAATTACTCATAAGGGCTCAGAAATTCTGACATTTAACATCTGTGTGTCCTTTAAAATCCCGTGCCTGCTGAAAGTCC
The DNA here is from genome assembly GCF_044704955.1 of Pristiophorus japonicus. NCBI lineage: Eukaryota > Metazoa > Chordata > Chondrichthyes > Pristiophoridae > Pristiophorus > Pristiophorus japonicus. The sequence continues at coordinate 175,802,569 of NC_091979.1, read as the reverse complement.
CGATTCCTTGTTGAAATTCCCGCTGCTTGTCTTTTGAAAGCCCCTATCCTCGTTCTTTGTTTTCAATTCCACTCCCAATTCCTTTTCCGGTGAAAATCCCACTGCCTGTTCTCTGTCTGAAAGAAGGATATTATCTGAGCACTAGTTTCTAGGAGATGACACAACTGTGCCACTGTCTTTCAAATGAAAATGCAGTCTACAAAGACTGTCATCCTCAGTCAGATCGCAAGTGGCACTTTGACCAAGCTTTTAGTCACTTGTCCTTTTGGCCCAATGTCAGTTTTTGCCTGATAACATTTCTGTGAAGCTCTTTGGGATGTTTTATGACCAGTGCCTGGTGTGACTACAGGCTGAAGCCTTGCAGAGAAGGTTGAGAGGAGATTTAATAGAGGTGTTCAAAATCAAGATGGGTCTAGAGAGAGTAGAGTCTAGAGAGAATATTTTCCCATTGGCGGAAGGGTCGATAACCAGGGGACACAGATTTAAGGTGATTGGTAGAAGAACCAAAGACGACATGAGGGAAAACTTTTTTACGCAGTGAGTAGTTAGGATCTGGAATACACTTCCTGAGAGGGCGGTGGTGGCAGACACAATCACTGCTTTCAAAAAGGAATTGGATAAGTACCTGAAGGAAAAAAAAAGCAGGGCCACAGGGGGAAAGGGTAGGGGAATGGAACTAGCTGAAGTGCTCTTGCAGAGAGCCAGCACAGGCTTGACGGGCTGAATGACCTCCTTCTGTACTGTAGCCATTCTAGGATTCTATCGGGGAGAAATACGGTATCGACTTGTTTGGGGGCGGTAACACTTGGGAGGCACGAGACTTAGCGCCAGGCGCAGATCTCGCCCTCTCGATGAATTCGGGTTACCAGCCCCAGAAGGAAGTGGAGCTCTAAATCCAGTGTTCCACTTCCTTCCTGGGGCAGTAACGGGACGAATACCTCAGCAGCGCTACACACTTGACCACACAGCACTGCCGTGTCCGAGGGTCCCTTCCCTCAATAAAGGGAAGGGCCCATGCTGCCGACTCTGCAAGTTAAAAGCCACCTACCTGGATCACCAGGGAGTGGGGGTGCCACGTGATCAGCCCAGCACTCAAGCAAGTGCTTGGCTGAGCGATCGCGGCTACGACCCCGCGAATAAACCACAAAAGGTAAGTTTTTTTTGTACGCGGAAACTTCCCCTTTATATTCCGCAGTGGTAGCGGCCGGCCGCCTGATACACATCCCCTGAAGCTGTTGGTGTAATCGCCCAACCCTGCTGCAGGGGACGAAAGCCAATTTCGAGACCGGGCCGCTAAAGGGACAATGCGCATGGCGATGGCGTCATGATCTCTGGGTCCAAGAGATTTGGGCACAATGCCATAGCGCCACCGTTAAATTCCCACCCAATATGGCAGGAGTCGTTAGCAGCACCACGCCCGGTCGCAAACTCATTCACCCACCTCCCCCCCCCCCCCGCCCAGGGCGCTAACTGGAGGTGCAAAGTAGCCCAATTTCGCCCCCTATGATTCTAAATGGAAGTTGTTGTTGCTATGACTGCTTCGAATCACAGCCATGATTGATATAATGAGGGAAGAGACTTGAGGGACTGAATGACATACTCCTGTTCCTTTGTTTTCCTTCATTTGCCATTATAGTGAAAAAGCTGCATCTCTTGGTAATTAAAAAAAAATGATTTCAATCAATATAAATCACTTGTAAAAGGTGATCTCACATCAGGAGGGATGAAATGATGCCATGCCAGAAGAGTTAAAGCAGTCTCTTCCAACTGCTCAACCACCAGCCACATTTTAATGACTGAAGCAATGAAAAATCTGGTAGCTGATTTCAGTCATTGCACTATTGGGAGTCTCATGACTCGTGAATAGTGTATAGTGCCTGGTGCGAGTACACATTGAAGCCCGGCTGGTGAACACTACTCTCTGTGCCTTTTCTTAATAAAATAATAAGGAAATGCTGGGTTGGCCCAGTGTCATCAAACAAAAAAACCTAACAAAGGTGTCCCCCATTTAGAAAACTAAATTATAAAAAACAAAGGCAACTTATCAAATGAAATAATAATATTGCCACCGGTGTCCAATATGCCGTTCAGTCCCTGCGGTGCCCACCAGCTGCAGAAGGCCTGAAGCATACTGGTGGACAGCACGTGCTCCCTCCTCAATGGCAATGCCCTGTATGTGGCTCGAGTCCTACTGGTCATCAGTACATTCATAAACAATTTGAGTTTCACTCCACTGGTTTCTGAAGGACATCAGGAAAACTAATTTGAATTCCAGAGTTTCTGCCTCCATTCCTCAGAAACCATTCCAGTTATTACTTGTGTTGCATGAAGCAGTGCTTCCTAACATTAGGCTAAAAAACCTATCGACTCCCTCTGTGCCTATGTCCCCTTATCTTGCAGTCAAGCGTTAACTTAAAATGGAGCTTAGTATTAACCTGTTGAATGCTGGCACAATGATGCTGTTCACACTGCTAATGTATAGTTATAAAATTATCCTCAAACACAGATTTGTAATGTTTTTTGTAAGGGGAAAACAAATGGAATAAGATTGCTTCCCTTGTGGTAGAGAGAATCAGTATTATTTCTCTTAATTTCTCCAAAGGGTAAGGGTGGGGTGTGGGTGGAGTGGGTGGGTGGGGGGTCATACAATTCCCAACTACTTGGAATGGAATGACATATTCATGAGATCCTGGCTGGGATACTCCTCTTTGGGATGGAGTTCTGGCAAGTTATGACTTCTGCCAACACCCCTTCAAATCCTCCCCAACAGCGACCCATTTCCTTAGGGCAGGGCTTATCAGAGATGCATAGTGGGCTCTCAGCGGTACTTCTGCCACCAAGAGTGAGCAAAGCGGAGAATTCTCAATGATGCTACTGCAGCAGCACCAGAATAGCCGGCGAAGAGGCAGAAGAGCCCTGCAGATCTGAACCGCTGTCCCATTGAAGAACTTGGCCAAGACTGGAGCCTTGAATGGATAAGTGTTGCAGGTCAGAATGGAGGGAAAGGAGGCTGCTACAACGCCCTCTCTCAGCCATGAAGGGATCTCTGGGCTGTGCCGGCGGTTTGTAGATTTACGTGAAGTGAGTAGGGATTTTTTGCTGATTGAGGCGCAATTCCCGGGCGCAAACTTTACCGTCCCGCCGCCATTACTGCCCTGAAATAAGCAGAACTGAAAACCCAGTCCACAGTTTTTACTAATTAGGCATAATACAGTTGGAACGTCTGAGCAGGGCTCCCACCCCACAGCACCACACCACTGTACCCCAGTGATTATCACCACTGTACCCCAGTGATTATCACCACTGTACCCCAGTGAATATCACCACTGTACCCCAGTGTATATCACCACTCTACCCCCAGTGATTATCACCACTGTACCCCAGTGATTATCATCACTGTACCCCCAGTGATTATCACCACAATACCCCAGTGATTATCACCACTGTACCCCAGTGATTATCACCACTGTACCCCAGTGATTATCACCACAATACCCCAGTGATTATCACCACTGTACCCCAGTGATTATCACCACAATACCCCAGTGATTATCACCACAATACCCCAGTGATTATCACCACTGTACCCCAGTGATTATCACCACTGTACCCCCAGTGATTATCACCACTGTACCCCAGTGATTATCACCACTGTACCCCCAGTGATTATCACCACTGTACCCCCAGTGATTATCACCATTGTACCCCCAGTGATTATCACCACTGTACCCCCGTGATTATCACCACTGTACCCCCAGTGATTATCACCACTGTACCCCAGTGATTATCACCACTGTACCCCAGTGATTATCACCACAGTACTCCAGTGATTATTACCACTGTACCCCAGTGATTATCACCACTGTACCCCCAGTGATTATCAACACTGTACGCCAGTGATTATCACCACTGTACCCCCAGTGTTTATCACCACTGTACCCCAGTGATTATCACCGCATTCTCCAGTGATTATTATCACCACAGTACTCCAGTGATTATCACCACTGTACCTCCAGTGATTATCACCACTTTACCCCAGTGATTATCACCACAGTACTCCAGTGATTATCACCACTGTACCCCCAGTGATTATCACCATTGTACTCCATTGTGCTGAGAATGCCATGAATAGCACGTTTAGTGAGTTGGTCCTACCGCAGCTAAAGATTATGCAGCCAGATAGGGGATGGGTGACCAACAGGAAGAGCAGTGGAAGGAAGGTAGTGCAGGGGTCCCCTGCGGTCATCCCCCTGCAAAACAGATACATCACTTTGGGTACTGTTGAGGGGGATGATTCATCAGGGGAGGGCAGCAGCAGCCAAGTCCATGGCACTGTGGGTGGCTCTGCTGCACAGGAGGGCAGGAAAAAGAATGGGAGAGCTATAGTGATAGGGGATTCTATTGTAAGGGGAATAGATAGACGTTTCTGCAGCTGCAACCGAGACTCCAGGATGGTATGTTGCCACCCTGGTGCAAGGGTCAAGGATGTCTCGGAACAGGTGCAGGACATTTTGAAAGGAGAGGGTCAACAGCCAGTTGTCGTGGTGCATATAGGTACCAACGATATAGGTAAAAAATGGGATGAAGTCCTACAAGACAAATTTAGGGAGCTAGGAGCTAAATTAAAAAGTAGGACCTCAAAAGTAGTAATCTCAGGATTGCTACCAGTGCCACGTGCTCGTCAGAGTAGGAATCGCAGGATAGCTCAGCTGAATACGTGGCTTGAGGAGTGGTGCAGAAGGGAGGGATTCAAATTCCTGGGACATTGGAACCGGTTCTAGGGGAGTTGGGACCAGTACAAACCGGACGGTCTGCATCTGGGCAGGACCGGAACCAATGTCCTAGGGGGAGTGTTTGCTAGCGCTGTTGGGAAGGAGATAAACTAATATGGCAGGGGGATGGGAACCTATGCAGAAAGTCAGAGGAAAGTAGAATGGGGGCAGAAGCAAAAAATAGAAAGAGGAAAAGTAAAAGTGGAGGGCAGTGAAACCCAAGGCAAAAAGCAAAAAGGACCACATCACAGCAAAATTCTAAAGGGAAAAGGGTGTTAAAAAGAAAAGCCTGAAGGCTCTGTGCCTCAATGCGAGGAGTATTTGCAAAAGGTGGACGAATTAACTGCGCAGATAGCAGTTAATGGGTATGATGCAATTGGGATTACGGAGAAATGGCTCCAGGGTGACCAAGGCTGGGAACTCAACATCCAAGGGTATTCAACATTCAGGAAGGATAGACAGAAAGGAAAAGGAGGTGGGGTGGTGTTGCTGGTTAAAGAGGAAATTAATGCAATATTAAGGAAGCACATTAGCTTGGATGATGTGGAATCGGTATGAGTGGCGCTACGGAATAGCAAAGGGCAGAAAATGCTAGTGGGAGTTGTGTACAGACCACCAAACAGTAGTAGTGAGGTTGGGGACAGCATCAAACAAGAAATTAGGGATGCGTGCAATAAAGGTACAGCAGTTACCATGGGCGACTTTAATCTACATATTGATTGGGCTAACCAAACTGGTAGCAATGCGGTGGAGGAGGATTTCCTGGAGTGTATTAGGAATGGTTTTCTAGACCAATATGTCGAGGAGCCAACTAGAGGGCTGGCTATCCTAGACAGGGTGATGTGTAATGAGAAAGGACTAATTAGCAATCTTGTTGTGCGAGGCCCCTTGGGGAAGAGTGACAATAATATGGTAGAATTCTGTATTAAGATGGAGAGTGACACAGTTAATTCAGAGACTAGGGTCCTGAACTTAAGGAAAGGTAACTTTGATGGTATGAGATGTGAATTGGCTAGAATAGACTGGCGAGTGATACTTAAAGGTGGATAGGCAATGGCAAACATTTAAAGATCACATGGATGAACTTCAACAATTGGACATCCATGTCTGGAGTAAAAATAAAACGGGGAAGGTGGCTCAACCGTGGCTAACAAGTTAAATTAAAGATAGTGATAAATCCAAGGAAGAGGCATATAAATTGGCCAGAAAAAGCAGCAAACCTGAGGACAGGGATAAATTTAGAATTCAGCAGAGGAGGGCAAAGGATTTAATTAGGAGGGGGAAATATAGTATGAGAGGACGCTTGCTGGGAACATAAAAACTGACTGCAAAAGCTTCTATAGATATGTGAAGAGAAAAAGAGTAGTGAAGACAAACATAGGTCCCTTGCAGTCAGATTCAGGTGGGGAACAGAGAAATGGCGGACCAGTTAAACAAATACTTTGGTTCTGTCTTCACGAAGGATGATACGAATAACGTTCCGGAAATACTAGGGGACCGAGGGTCTAGTGAGAAGGAGGAACTGAATGTAATCCTTTTTAGGCGGTACATTGTATTAGGGAAATTGATGGGATTGAAGGCCGATAAATACCTGGGGCCTGATTGTCTGCATCACAGAGTATTTAAGGAAGTAGCCCTAGAAATAATGGATGCATTGGTGATCATTTTCCAACATTCTATTGACTCTGGATCGGTTCCTATGGATTGGAGGGTAGCAAATGTAACACCACTTTTTGAGAAGGGAGGGAGCGAGAAGGCGGGTAATTATAGACTGATTAGCCTGACATCAGTAGTGGGGAAAATGTTGGAATCAATTATTAAAAATGAAATAGCAGCACATTTGGAAAGCAGCGACGGGATCGGTCCAAGTCAGCATGGATTTATGAAAGGGAAATCCTGCTTGACAAATCTTCTAGAATATTCTGAGGATGTAACTGGCAGAGTGGACAAGGGAGAACCAGTGGATGTGGTGTATTTGGACTTTCAAAAGGCTTTTGACAAGGTCCCACACAAGAGATTTGTGTGCAAAATTAAAGCACATTGTATTGGGGTAATGTACTGACGTGGATAGAGAACTGGTTGGCAGACAGGAAGCAGAGAGTCGGGATAAACGGGTTATTTTCAGAATGGCAGGCTTTGACTAGTGGGGTGCTACAGGGCTCAGTGCTGGGACCCCAGGTATTTACAATATACATTCATGATTTCGATGAGGGAATTGAGTTTAATATCTCCAAGTTTGCAGATGACACTAAGCTGGGTGGCGGTGTGTGCTGTGAGGAGGATGCTAAAAGGCTGCAGGGTGACTTGGACAGGTTAGATGAGCGGGCAAACGAGTGGCAGATGCAGTATAATGTGGATAAATGTGAAGTTATCCACTTTGGTGGCAAAAACACAAAGGCAGAATATTATCTGAATGGTGGCAGATTAAGAAAAGGGGAGGTGCAACAGTGGAGTGGAGAGGCTGATAGGCTAGTGCATGTAGGGGTAGGGGAGACTCTGGGTATCATGGTACATCAGTCATTGAAAGTTGGCATACAGGTACAGCAGGCGGTGAAGAAGGCAAATGGTATGTTTGCCTTCATAGCTAGGGGATTTGAGTATAGGAGCACGGAGTCTTACTGCAGTTGTACAGGGCCTTAGTGAAGCCTCACCTGGAATATTGTGTTCAGTTTTGGTCTCCTAATCTGAGAAAGGACGTTCTTGCTATTGAGGGAGTGCAGTGAAGGTTCACCAGACTGATTCCCAGGATGGCAGGACTGACATATGAGGAGAGACTGGATCGACTGGGCCTTTATTCACTGGAGTTTAGAAGAATGAGAGGACATCTCATTGAAACATATAAAATTCTGATGGGACTGGACAGGTTAGATGTGGGAAGAATGTTCACGATGTTGAGGAAGTCCAGAAACAGGGGACATAGTCGAAGGATAAGGGGTAAGCCATTTAGGACTGAGATGAGGAGAAACTTCTTCACTCAGAGAGTTGTTAACTTGTGGAATTCCCTGCCGCAGAGAGTCGTCAATGCCAGATCATTGGATATATTCAAGAGTGGGTTAGATGTGGCCCTTACGACTAAAGGGATGAAGGGATATGGAGAGAAAGCAGGAAAGGGGTACTGAGGGAATGATCAGCCATGATCTTATTGAATGGCGGTGCAGGCTCGAAGGGCCGAATGGCCTACTCCTGCACCTATTTTCTATGTTTCTATGTTTATCACTGTACCCCCAGTGATTATCACCAAACCATTTCCTTGACCACTCATCTGGAATTTCCACCATTGGTGGCTGTGCCTTCAGCTGCTGTAGTCCTAAACTTTGGAATTCACTCCCTAGTCCTCTCCACCTCTCTACCCCTCTCTCCTGCTTTAAGATGCTCTTTAAAACCGACCTCTTTGACCAAACTTTTGGTCATCTTCCCTAATATCTTCTTATGTTGTTCAGTTTCAAATTTTGTTTGCTAACAGTCCTGTGAAACACCTTGGAATGTTTTACTTTGTTAAAGACACTATGTAAATATAAGTTGTTATTATTGCCAACAATGAACACAATGAATCTGGAGCGTGAAATTCCCCAGTGCCCCGATTGTGGTCAGTAACCGACTCGGGACGGGACTTCCTGCGCTTGCCGCAGAAGTCCCGCCCTGGCCGCGGAATTGCGGTTACCGCCCCTCAGAGGAAGTGGAGCACAATCTCGCGCGCTCCACTTCCTCTTGGGGCGGTTTCTGGGGCGGTACTGGGGCACGATTGGCAGTGCTACATGGACACTCGTGGCAGCATCGCGGTGTGCAGGGCAATATCCGTTGCGGGGCGGAAAGGGGTCGACGTGTAGAGCTAAGTGGTCACCACGGCGCTACCAGCGGGGCATGGCACTACCATGGCAACGACTCCGCCAATTCCCGCTCAATTTTGCGGGAGCTGGTAGCACCTACCCCATCCCTTCGCCGCCCCTCCCCACCCCGGCGAAAAGTGTTTCATGCCCCATTAGCCCCCAGCCCCAGAGGCACTGACTGGTTTTGCAAAAAGGGCCAATTTTGAACCCTAGTCTTCACACAAGGTTGTGTTTAAATCCTTCCTTGACTCTCCCTTCTCCAGTGCCACAGCTGCCTTGTCTGAACTTTCCAGTCCTCTAACTCTGGCTTCTCAAGTATTTTCCCTCCCTTTGTCCCACCTTTGAGGTTTGTGTCTTAAGCCACCTAGGACCAACAGTCTGAAATTCCCTCCTTAAACCTCTCCACCTTTCTCAACTCCTTTAAGAACCTCTTTAAAATGGACCTCTTTGACCAAGCTTTTGATGATCCTGTCTAATATTTCTTTCTTTGCCTCCACGCCCATTTCTCCCCCTAATCCCTCTGCAAATCACTTTGGGAGGTTGCCTGTGTCAAAGCCACTGCATAAAATGCAAGACTGACATGATCAGAGCCATTAAAATGATCAGTGCTCAATCTACAGAGAGTATGTGAAAACTTAAATGTCTTTAATTCGTTCTGCTGGAATCTTTACTCCAGGAATAGGAAATCCTGTTTCCTTCATTTAACTTGGGAATGCCTGATCATAGTTTCCTGTGTATGACATGGAATCGCCTTCTTTTTCAGCACTACTCCCATTGCCTCAACAGTGGAATGGAGAGGCTGATGGGCTAGTGCATGTAGGGGTAGGGGAGACTCTGGCAGAAGGAAGCTTTGATAAGGTTCCAGGCTGTGCAGAGACATGATTCATCTAGAAAACTTATTTCAGCATCCGACCACATCTGTAAACTTATTGCAGAGGTTCAATAGAGTATGTTCTAAATATAACCAGCAAAAAGGACAGAGAGGCTCACTGCTAGAGCTCACTTTGATACAAGGCATTACACTATCAGTCCATTATTTCTACGGGAAATCTCATCCTTTTAAAATATACATTAACTGAGTTATATAATACACACTGACTTCATTATAATATAATGCAATATAATGTAAAATACATAACTGAGTTATATAATGCACACTGACTTCATTATAATATAATACAATATTATATAAACACATAACTGAGTTATATAATACACACTAATGGAGCAGTAAGGCTCCTTTGTTCAGCATCCCTGGGCAGGTCGGCACAGAAGATGTGCTTGTAATGGTACAAGTGCCTGCCACCCCTATTTAAATGAGGTGACTTCCCATTGACTCACATATTCCAGCGGGGTCAGCACCTAAGGTCACTAGCTAGTGTGATCCGCCATATTTGCTGGTATTAAAGCCCCAGTATTTTAACATACAATATAATGTGTAGGTTGTTACTGACTGTGTTATACCGTATGTTGACTGTGTTATTCTGTATGCTGACGGTGGTATACAAGGTAAGTCAGACTGACTAATATAACAAACACTAAAATGCTAGTTGTGTTTTAATGTAATTCATTCTAGCTATGTGATATAAGTGCATTGACCATGGTCTGTAATCATACATACTCAGTGATTAAATTCACTGATGCTGCACCCCAGCGGAGAGTTCTGTTCAATGGCAGCATTGTCTGCCCTTCTCTTCCTTTGGACATGCTCCTCATCAATGAATTTACCCTCTGAGGTCTATTGACGATTAAATTTTAATATATACTGAACGTGTATGATACACTGGTTTATCCTGTTTGAATTGCATTAGCCTCGAGGTTTGGAAAGGCATGTTTTTAGCACTGTTGCCTCATTGCTGGTTAACCTCAATCAAAACACCAAAATCAGTTAGCATCAACAATCCAAGTTAATAGAAGATTAATGTTGCACACTGATTGACGTCACTATCTGCCTCTTTTGAATTCTACTGCTGAATGCAGGCCACAGATGCGCAACCAACCTGCCCAAAATGGTGGCCACCGTGGCCCACACCGAAAGTGGTTGGAAGCGAGGTGGCTGCCATTTTTCTGCCAAAACCGGCCTTGAATGCCTTTGCTATGAATGGAAATTTGCGGCCCACTTGTTCTGCACCATGCTTCAATAGACACCTCCCAGAGGCTGCAGCACTTCCCAAGTTAGGCTGATAGGTCCCACAGCGAATGTGTCCAAATGTAAGGACAACACTTACCTGGCTCCCAATAGCAGAACACTTCTTCCAATTTGTAGGCAGGTGCAAGATTTATAGGTGATTGCATTGACTTGGTCAGTAACCTTCGTTCGTGCATCTGGCATGGCTCTGCGAGCGAGAAAGAAAGAAAGAAAGAGAGGCAGAAAAAAGAAAGAAAGAAAGAGAGAGAAAGAGGGAGAGAAAGAGAGAGTGAAAGAAATAAAGAAAAAAGATAGAAAGAGAGAAAGAAAGAAAGAAAGAAAGACTTGCATTTATATAGCACCTTTCACAACCACCGGATGTCCCAAAGTGCTTCATAGCCAATGAAGTACTTTTGAAATGTAGTCACTGCTGTAATATAAGAAACACGGCAGCCAATTTGAGCACAGCAAGTTCCCACAAACAGCAATGTGATAATGACCAGATAATCTGTTTTTGTCATGTTGATTGAGGGATAAATATTGGCCAGGATACTGGTGATAACTCCCCTGCTCTTCTTTGAAATAGTGCCATGGGATCTTTTACATCCACTTGAGAGGGCAGACGGGCCTCGGTTTAATGCCTCATCTGATAGACGGCACCTCTGACAATGCAGCACTCCCTCAGCACTGTACTGGAGTGTCAGCCTAGACTTGACTCCGCAACCTCCTGACTCAGAGGCAAGCGTACTACCCACTGAGCCACAGCTGATTTTCCTGGAGCGTGCCAGGATTGCAAAAGCTGAACTATAATCTTTAAATTTGATACATGACCTGCCATTTAGGATGTTGCCGCTCCATTCAACGCCCTCCTCTAAACATAAACATATGAATGTGCATTCAGCTGCATGAGGGACCACCCCCACCTCCACCAGCGATATTTAAAGGGATCATCAACAACTTTCTGGTAACTTGCTTTTTGATTTCTACTGGCTCTGTGTAAGTTTTTGGAAATATTTGGAGCTTTCTACAGTTATTTAAAGTTGGTGAGGTGACAGGAGTGGTGCTGCAAGTGAATAAGGCCTTGCTTCTGAATTTAAGGGTTCGGGTCAGACTACTAACTCTCAGTCTACTTGAGGAAGCGATGGAAGAAGAGGAGGAGGAAGAGGAGGGAGGTAGGGAGGACGCAGGCAGCAAATCCCCATTTCGGACAGGCTGTCTGTGAGCACCTTATCAGACTCCAGTTTCAATGAATGAAACCTCAGATCCCCAGTTACTGAACACTTCCACCTTACCATCCCTCTGTCATGGAACATCACAGTATCCTCTTGGGCACAAAGCGAAAATGAAAGCCACCTCAAAATAAACATTCCAAACATAATTTATGAATGAATATTTTGAATCCCACATAATAAAGTCTATTAATTATCCTTGTGCATTCCTTAGTGTCTGTCTTTCATATTCCTTTGCCTATTCTCGTGCTCATTTGCAGTGCGACCCCAGTGGCTGCAGCATGACTGATGGAAGGCCGTTGAGTTTCCATAGGGGACACTGCAGACGGCCTTGCAGGATGACCTCAGCAGCTCTGGGCCTAGACAGCCCAGCTGTATCACCTCAACATGGGCGGCAGCAGTCTGGGCTGACTGGCTGACAGGCAGCAGCAAGGGCACTGGCGGAGTAGCAGGAATTATGTAATCCTGAGAGAGGACAGCATGTTCTTGCTCCATGGAGCCACTGCCACTCCCCTGGGGCGGTCCCTCAGCATTCCTAGCCATCTGTTGGAGTACAGACTGCTGGACTACTGTGACACCCTGCAAGCCCCTTTCCACACTCATAAACCCAGCCATGATGGCCGCAGTTTGAGCTGGTGTGGCAGAAAGCTGAGAGTGCATGAGAGAAGTCTACAATTGTGTGGCAGCAAGCTGGGCTTCCACTCAGACAGTGGGCTGCTACCATTTGTGTTGCAATGGAAGCTACGACATTGCTCATTACAACCAACATCATGGTTGGGTCCACAAGTTCGCCAATAGAGTTGCCCATCACTTCCATCCTGGAAATCATGGGCTCCAAGCTCAGCGCAGACCCCTGTGCAATGTTGGAGTCGGACTCCTCCATGCTCCTTGACAGTTACTAGAGGCTCTCTGGCAGGCCTGCCATTGCACCAAGCAGTTCTGTGTGCATGCCCCTTCTGAAGGTCGTCCTTTCGAAATCCTCATCTGAGTTCTGTGCAGCAGAACGTGTGTGTGAACTCTGGGGAGCTGGCACCTGAGTTAACCCTTTCCCCCTGGCTTGGCTGTAGCCCACCTGTGCCCAGTGACTCACCACATGCTGTTCCTGCCTCTATACTACCCCCTAAAGTTTGTGCAGCGCCATCTTCTGAGCTGGTGACTGGCAGTGTCAGATCGACTGATGGTGCCTCTTCTTCTCCATCACACTCCTCTACTTAGTCGGGGATAGGTTGGGTTGCTGGAAGTTCTTGGCTGTCTGAAAGGAGAAAAGCACAATGGTTGGGTTGTGTTGAGGGGTGGGGAGAGGGGGAGCAAGATGTGTATGCTTACACTATCAGCAGCTTGTAATTGAGAAGAAATTTTCCAATGAGGCGGAAGGAGGATGTGAGAAGAAGGATTAGGGATGAGTATACCGTCATCATCAAAGCTTTCGACCTCACTGCTCACCACGGCCTCAGTGATGGCCCCTTCTTTCAATGTTCCCCCTAATTAGAAGTGAGATGCCCTTTCTCTCCCCCTGTTGTGACATTGTGAAGGGGTGCAAAATTCACCAGAACCACCACCCACCTCCCGCCCCCCCCCCCGCCACACACCAGTGTTTGGGTTCATTCATAGAAACATAGAAACATAGAAAATAGGTGCAGGAATAGGCCATTCGGCCCTTCGAGCCTGCACCGCCATTCAATGGGTTCATGGCTGAACATGCAACTTCAGTACCCCATTCCTGCTTTCTCACCATACCCCTTGATCCCCCTAGTAGTAAGGACTATATCTAACTCCTTTTTGACTATATTTAATGAATTGGCCTCAACAACTTTCTGTGGTAGAGAATTCCACAGGTTCACCACTCTCTGGGTGAAGAAGTTTCTCCTCATCTCGGTCCTAAATGGCTTACCCCTTATCATAGAAACATAGAAACATAGAAAATAGGTGCAGGAGTAGGCCACTCGGCCCTTCGAGCCTGCACCGCCATTCAATGAGTTCATGGCTGAACATGCAACTTCAGTACCCCATTCCTGCTTTCTCGCCATATCCCTTGATCCCCCTAGTAGTAAGGACAACATCTAACTCCTTTTTGAATATATTTAGTGATTTTATCCTTAGACTGTTACCCCTGGTTCTGGACTTCCCCAACATTGGGAACATTCTTCCTGCATCTAACCTGTCTAAACCCATCAAAATTTTAAATGTTTCTATGAGGTCCCCTCTCATTCTTCTGAACTCCAGTGAATACAAGCCCAGTTGATCCAGTCTTTCTTGATAGGTCAGTCCCGCCATCCCGGGAACCAGTCTGGTGAACCTTCGCTGCACTCCCTCAATAGCAAGAATGTCCTTCCTCAGGTAAGGAGACCAAAACTGTTCACAATACTCCAGGTGTGGCCTCACCAAGGCCCTGTACAACTGTAGCAACACCTCCCTGCCCCTGTACTCAAATCCCCTCGCTATGAAGGCCAACATGCCATTTGCTTTCTTAACCGCCTGCTGTACCTGCATGCCAACCTTCAATGACTGATGTACCATGACACCCAGGTCTCGTTGCACCTCCTCTTTTCCTAATCTGTCACCATTCAGTTCAAAGTCTGTCTCTCTGTTTTTACCACCAAAGTGAATAACCTCACATTTATCCATATTATACTTCATCTGCCATGCATTTGTCCACTCACCTAACCTATCCAAGTCGCTCTGCAGCCTCATACCATCTCCTCACAGCTCACACTGCCACCCAACTTAGTGTCATCCGCAAATTTGGAGATACTACATTTAATCCCCTCGTCTAAATCATTAATGTACAGTGTAAACAGCTGGGGCCCCAGCACAGAACCTTGCGGTAGCCCACTAGTCACTGCCTGCCATTCTGAAAAGTCCCCATTTACTCCTACTCTTTGCTTCCTGTCTGACAACCAGTTTTCAATCCATGTCAGCACACTACCCCCAATCCCATGTGCTTTAACTTTGCACATTAATCTCTTGTGTGGGACCTTGTTGAAAGCCTTCTGAAAGTCCAAATATACCACATCAACTGGTTCTCCCTTGTCCACTCTACTGGAAACATCCTCAAAAAATTCCAGTAGGTTTGTCAAGCATGATTTCCCTTTCACAAATCCATGCTGACTTGGACCTATCATGTCACCACTTTCCAAATGCGCTGCTATGACATCCTTAATAATTGATTCCATCATTTTACCCACTACCGATGTCAGGCTGACCGGTCTATAATTCCCTGTTTTCTCTCTCCCTCCTTTTTTAAAAAGTGGGGTTACATTGGCTACCCTCCACTCGATAGGAACTGATCCAGAGTCAATGGAATGTTGGAAAATGATTGTCAATGCATCCGCTATTTCCAAGGCCACCTCCTAAGTACTCTGGGATGCAGTCCATCAGGCCCTGGGGATTTATCGGCCTTCAATCCCATCAATTTCCCCAACACAATTTCCAGACTAATAAGGATTTCCCTCAGTTCCTCCCCCTTACTAGACCCTCTGACCCCTTTTATATCCGGAAGGTTGTTTGTGTCCTCCTTAGTGAATACCGAACCAAAGTACTTGTTCAATTGGTCCGCCATTTCTTTGTTCCCCGTTATGACTTCCCCTGATTCTGACTGCAGGGGACCTACGTTTGTCTTTACTAACCTTTTTCTCTTTACATATCTATAGAAACTTTTGCAATCCGTCTTAATGTTCCCTGCAAGCTTCTTCTCGTACTCCATTTTCCCTGCCCGAATCAAACCCTTTGTCCTCCTCTGCTGAGTTCTAAATTTCTCCCAGTCTCCCAAACCCTTATCCTTAGACTGTGACCCCTGTTGTGGACTTCCCCAACATTGGGAACATGCTTCCTGCATCTAACCTGTCTAAACCCGTCAGAAGTTTAAATGTTTCTATGAGATCCCCTCTCATTCTTCTGAACTCCAGTGAATACAAGCCCAGTTGATCCAGTCTTTCTTGATATGTCAGTCCCGCCATCCCGGGAATCATTCTGGTGAACCTTCGCTGCACTCCTTCAATAGCAAGAATGTCCTTCCTCAAGTTAGGAGACCAAAACTGTACACAATACTCCAGGTGTGGCCTCACCAAGGCCCTGTACAACTGTAGTCACACCTCCCTGCCCCTGTACTCAAATCCCCTCGCTATGAAGGCCAACATGCCATTTGCTTTCTTAACCGCCTGCTGTACCTGCATGCCAACCTTCAATGACTGATGTACCATGACACCCAGGTCTCGTTGCACCTCCCATTTTCCTAATCTGTCACCATTCAGATAATAGTCTGTCTCTCTGTTTTTACAACCAAAGTGGATAACCTCACATTTATTCACATTATACTTCATCTGCCATGCATTTGCCCACTCACCTAACCTATCCAAGTCACTCTGCAGCCTCATAGCATCCTCCTCGTAGCTCACACTGCCTCCCAACTTAGTGTCATCCGCAAATTTGGAGATACTACATTTAATCCCCTCGTCTAAATCATTAATGTTCAATTCGAAAGGAAATTTAATTTGGGACTATCTGCTGAAAAGTTTGGAACTCTAATGTCCTTATGGAAGAAATTATGAACTTTAAGAGAATTTTGAACCTTTACAAGACAAATTCAAGGCTGTGGACAGGCCTAAGGAACTAACAGGAGACAATCTGATTAAGTGAGACTGCCTGGGTGTGAGGACTAAAGTAACCTGTCTAGAGAAAGGAGTATTTGAGAATCCTTCTCCACCAGAGACATTAACATTACAACACGACCCAGAGATAGCTAACCATCAACTTGAAACTGGAAAACCATTTCAGCATATGCATCACAAAGAGGCCCAATCCAGCCTGTATGCGAAAAACTAAGCACAAAAGGACATTGCAATTACCAAACTAATATTTCCATCAGGGAACAGTTTTCGAACATCAACCCACCCAAAAATATCAACTTTTAACGAGTCCGTCAAAATATTACAAATAAGAGTCAAGCCCGCCAAATTTAAACAAAGGATTTTGAACTGATTTGGCGCCAAGATTAGAACCACTGAAATCGTATAACTGGCCACTGTTTTCAACAGAGGTTAGGGTTGCTAAGTAGCTACAAGGTCGCTACTACCTCATCAAGACAAGGAGAGAAACCAACGCGACAGTTGTAAATTAACTTCTCCAGCCTCGAAGTCCTGAAGTCCTGGAGGAAGGAAGAACATCACCATCACGGCAGCAACCGACCACAACCAACATGGTATCAACGAAAAACCACTGCGATCGACCAAACTCGAAACAAAACTCCAACGGGGAAAAACTGAAAAATCGAAAAGTTTCCACTCTACAATCTAATCCTGACCTACCAACGGGTAAAACATTACCTAAAAGACTGTAGAAACTTATTTCTAATGAAGAAAACTGGGTACTTACTCCATAGATCCAAAACACGCTTTACCGCATCAATGGATTCAACCCAACTTAAGATTGCGCAGCAAAAAGTCTTCTCCGACATTCGGGGTACGGCAAGCAGACCCTACCGCATCCAGCGAATCCCGAAACTGCGATCTATCGCTAACTGTCAAAAGGATTGGTAAGCATTGTCCCTGCCTGCCCTGGAGTCCAACCTCGCTAGAATTAGGTATTGGGAGGTGGGAGATATAATTTTACTGTAACCCCCTTTGAATGTAATGTGTTGTTCTCTATTAGAGTCATTATAAGCTATTGTAACCCCCTCTGAGTGTGTAAGGTATTGTTGTTTAATAAGCTTGAATAAGTTCTGACATTGTATTTTCTTATTAGAGTAATTATAAGTTTGTAATTTCTTGACTGTAATAAAATCAAAGTTCTTTTGTATCAAACCAGTGTCCTTTGCACTTTGTCACATCCCCCAAATAAATCCAGAGACTCAAACCCAAGGGAGTGGGAGCGATTCGAACCGCTTAAGTTGGTCAGAAGGGAACCTGACCCCCTCATAGAGACCACCCCCCTTACAATTGTTTTAGCTACCGTGATAATGTGGTACTTATACAACAAAGCTACTCCCCTTTAAGAAGTGCAGAGATACTTTCACTCTGCAGACAAACTTTAAGTGGACAGCAGACTGCCCCTGATATTAATCCCCTTGTTGAGCACTGAGCTAACCGGCAACGTGTTTAGCGCCGGGCTCAGCGCTGAAATCATGCTAATGGGCAGGCAGTACGAATTTTGAGTGCTGCCTGCACACCTTCCAACATGCGCGGGATGATCGCTGCGCCCGTTTTCAGACCTAATCCAATTTCACCCCGTGCCAAATCTGCACGGCACATTTTTGTGGCAGTGAGGATCACAGAACAGATGATGAGACATCAAGGCTGAGGCGCTCTTCCGCAGCTAGGGGCTTACTCAGTGGAATCAGCAGCAATGGATTTCGATCATAGTCCTGTTCTCCTCCGTGCTGTCCAGTCAGTGTATCTTCTCCTTCAAAGAGCATGGCCACTTTTAATTACTACAGAATGAAAGCTTCAGCTCTGCTTCCTGGATAAGAGTGCTAATGTGATGATGAGGTTCCTGAGATCACATATCACCTGAACATTAAGTGTCTTGTACTGAAAACCATGCTGTTGATATGAAGAGCCTCAGGGGCTGAAATTTGGAAGCGCCCCGTTTGGGGGCGGTAACGCTTGTGAGGCAGGACTTACTGTGCCTGGCGCAGAAGTCCCGCCCCGTGACCTAAATTTGGGTCACCGCCCCTGAGAGGAAGTGGAGTGCAATGTCCGGTGCTCCACTTCCTCGCAGGGTAGGATTGGGGACTTTAAGCAGGTGCAAAGCTGACACTTTCCTCGGGCCCAACCCTTCTGTTAAATTGGAGGGACGCTGCGAGCTCTGCATGGCTCTTAAATAAAGTAAACTACCAACGGGTAAAACATTACCTAAAAGACTGTAGAAACCTACTTCTAACGAAGAAAACCGGGTACTTACCCCATAGATCCAAAACGCGCCTTACCACATCAGTGACTCAACCCAACTGAAGATTGAGCAGCAAGAAATCTTCTCCGACATTCGAGGTATGGCAAGCAGACCCTACCGCATCCAGCACCGCGACATCAGCAGAGAAAGGTCCGACAGGTAAGTCGGCAAATAAAAAATGGCGGCGTGCAGTGGCGCGCACTTTTTCTTTAAATTGTGCCCCGTGAGCGGATTGTGGCATTGTTCACAACCCACAAGGCTGGCGCTGACATCGTCCACGGCAGCCTCACGGGGCGCTGCCTAATTTCTGTCGCTGGGCGAAAAGGGGCCGGAGGCGCAGTGGTCCAGGTCGCTACCAGTGGGGTGCACTGCTACTGGTTTCACCCCTCCACAATACCTGTACAATTTCATGGGAGCTGGTGGCACCCCCTTCCCCTCGGAGGCGCTAACACGAGGTGCACAAAAGGGGAATTTCGCCCCCTCAATATCCACATGGGTAACATGCATGACTCGTCATCTTGTCCCCTGCAACGTTATATATCGTATTTGAGTTACCCCGAGCCAATACGAGGGAGGCAACAAGCAAATTTGAGAGATTTCTCACAGAAAAAGCCGGCAAAAGAAGAGGAGGACATTTCAAAGACTGTCTCCTGTACACTGCAAACGGCGAGCCAGTGGAATTGCTGGGAGTTCAAAGCCAAGTGACAAAATGCTACCTTCTTGCTCGTAGACTCAGATATGATGAAAAGACCCTGTGCTTGATTATGAGGAGTTAAAAAAGTAGCTAATAATTAAAAAGAGAGATAACATACAGAGCCAAATTTTTGTTTTGTGCATACGGAAGGAAGCTGTCAGGCAGGGCGCTTTGCTGGAGATTTCCTATAATTATTACCTCCCACTGTTTTACAACATCCAGCATTTAGAGAAAATGAAAGGAATGTTTATGACATATTTATTAACATGAAGCAATATCTGTCCTAGACAAAACCCCCTCATGTAAATATTTCCGTCACTTACAGGAGAACCAGTTCACCTAAGGAGGGATGGTAAAACCTTATTTGCATCCAAGAAGCCCATCCATTTTGGGTTTTTCTAGGTCGCTACCTCCCTCAATCCCAGCAGAAGCAGATCCAGGGATTTAAATTCCTCTTTGAGGACACACATTAATATGTTCCATTGTGTGCGCAGTTGATGCAATTGCTCACCTTTTTTATGAAGTAACACACTAAGGAATTTTATGTGGACATATTAAATAGGGAGCTGCCTGATATAATTTTAGGTGAAGACATTCTGCCTGAATTCCCTCCTTTCTCCTCAATCCTTGCCTGCTTAATCTTATTTTCATATGTTTGGTTCTGTAAACTGTCAGCTGCTCCTGAGATCTATACCAGATCCTGTGCAGTGGGAAGGGAGGAAACATCCCGTTCATAGCACAGCATTACCAGCCTGCAACATCATGCCAGTCACCTCACAGAAAAGTGGTGCTCTGGATGCTCACCCTCTGTTTACACTACAGGAGAGGCTTGAAATAAAAAATCATCTATTCCCCAGGATGGCCCTCTCCTTCTAATAGAGTCACCCTTCCTTGCTGAAGCTCTCTTTGCTTGGCCTGCCTTGGACAATCCTTTAAAAGGTGGCACTGTGTCTCAAGAATTGTACAGAACATAAAATGGTGCAGGAAGCAGCCTTTAATAGCTAGAGGTGGCTGATCGGGTTGCCAACTCTGGTTCCACGTATTCTTGGAGGTTTCATCACATGAGCTCTCATCTCCAATTGTCCCATCCGGTCAAACAATCTTTTTTTCCCCATCGCCAATAATTCTATAACTAATAAAGAAAAGTGTTGAAAGAAAATGAAAAAAAACACATTATTTTGTTCGAATGTACCTATTATTTTTCCCCAGGGTTATTCCTTCAGTATCCTGAACATTAATTTTTAATTTCTGGAGACTCCAGGACAATCCAAGAAGGAAGGCTACCTGAACCACCACCCTTGTGCTACTTCCTGTGCTAAGTGCTGAGAGATCCATGGGACGAGATTTTACACTTTGGTGTAGTTTGCCCAAAAATGGGAGTTATTTCCGGCGTGGGTGGTAAATATGAGTTTTCAGATCGCCGCCTTGTCGCCCACTTTCAAACCCCCTAGTTTCCATTTAATAAAATGGGCGTTACCGCGAGCAATCTGAAATGGGTGTTAGTGTTAAATCTCTCTGACCTTCTGCTGTAAAGTGTCGTCCTCCTTAGCAACAGCATGGCAACGCTCGATTCCCACGATTCAGGAGGTCAAGGGTCATCATGATATGCGCATAAGAGGAGACAGAGAGCGAGGGAGCTGAGAGGGAGTGAAGGCATGTGTGGGTGTGATGTGGCTGTTTTGGGAGGAAGGAGGGAGAGTTCAGAGCTTTATAGCAAATTGTGCCAAAAAACTTAGCTGTTGCCAGCCAGATATTTTCCCGAATTTGGTGCCTATAATGGAGGGAGTGGAGGAGACGACACAGCACGCTGTGGAGACTGATGCTGGCAAGAGCAGGGAGGTGGGAGAGGAGCACATTGGAGGATGCAAAAGAGCGAGGAGGTTCTCGGACGAGGCTAATGCCTCTCTCCTGCAGGAGGTTGAGTCACGCTGGGGTGATTTGACACAAGGAGGGCGTGGGAAGGCCACCTCAAAGGCCTACCAGAGGGCATGGGCCGAGGAAGCAGAGGTGGTCTCGTCGGCGACCAACGAGGTACATGAGGGCAACCAATACTGCAAGCAATGGAACGACCTTGTCGGATCCGCAAGAGTAAGTATTACATTTATTTACATGTACTTATGTGTTTATATAATTTGATTTGTAAGAGTCATGAGTGGCTATCATCAGATGTGAGGTCTTTCACTTTTACCGGAAATGTTTTACTCAAAACCTGCGGTCACGGTGCACGTCTTTAGGTAAAGAATGATAATTATCATAATAATCATGATTACATCTGTCGGTTATGTGTTGTATCAGTCTCTGTGACAGTACCGAGCAATGATATCACACAATTATCTCATGCCATGTCATCCTGTCACCTTTTACAGAAGAAGCTATCGAGGAATAGGTCCGAGCAGAGGCGAACCGCAGGTGAAGGGTCCACAGCCAGATAGGGAATGGAAGACCAACAGGAAGAGCAGGGCAAGGAAGGTAGTGCAGGGGTCCCCTGCGGTCATCCCCCTGCAAAACAAATACACCGCTTTGAGTACTGTTGGGGGGGATGACTCACCAGGGGAGTGCAGCAGCAGCCAAGTTCAAGGCACCGTGGCTGGCTCTGCTGCACAGGAGGGCAGGAAAAAAAGTGGGAGAGCGATAGTGATAGGGGATTCAATTGTAAGGGGAATAGATAGGCATTTCTGCGGCCGCAACCGAGACTCCAGGATGGCATGTTGCCTCCCTGGTGCAAGGGTAAAGGATGTCTCGGAGCGGGTGCAGGACATTCTGAAAAGGGAGGGTGAACAGCCAGTTGTTGTGGTGCACATTGGTACCAACGATATAGGTAAAAAAAGGGATGAGGTCCTTTGAGCCGAATTTAAGGAACTAGGAGCTAAATTAAAAAGTAGGACCTCAAAAGAAGTAATCTCGAGATTGCGACCAGTGCCACGTGCTAGTCAGTGTAGGAATTTCAGGATAGCTCAGATGAATACGTGGCTTGAACAGTGGTGCAGCAGGGAGGGATTCAAATTCCTGGGGCATTGGAGCCGGTTCTGGGGGAGGTGGGACCAGTACAAACCAGACGGTCTGCACCTAGGCAGGACTGGAACCAATGTCCGAGGGGGAGTGTTTGCTAGTGCTGTGGGGGAGGAGTTAAACTAATATGGCAGGGGGATGGGAACCAATGCGGGGAGACAGAGGGAAACAAAATGGAGACAGAAGCAAAAGACAGAAAGGAGATGAGTAAAAGTGGAGGGCAGAGAACCCAAGGCAAAAAACAAAAAGGGCCACTTTACTGCAAAATTCTAAAGGGTCAAAGTGCAATTAAAAGACAAGCCTGAAGGCTCTGTGCCTCAATGCGAGGAGTATTTGGAATAAGGTGGATGAATTAACTGTGCAGATAGCAGTTAATGGATACAATGTGGTTGGCATCACGGAGACATGGCTCCAGGGTGACCAAGGCTGGGAACTCAACATCCAAGGTTATTCAACATTTAGGAAAGATAGACAGAAAGAAAAAGGAGGCGGGGTGGCGTTCCTGGTTAAAGAGGAAATTGATGCAATTGTAAGGAAGGACATTAGCTTAGATAATATGGACTCGGTATGGGTGGAGCTACGGAATACCAAAGGGCAGAAAACATGAGTGGGAGTTGTGTATAGACCTCCAAACAGTAGTAGTGATGTTGGGGAGGGCATCAGACAGCAAATTAGGGGTGCATGCAATAAAGGTGCAGCAGTTATCATGGGTGATTTTAATATGCATATAGATTGGGCTAACCAAACTGGAAACAATACGGTGGAGGAGGATTTCCTGGAGTGCATAAGGGATGGTTTTCTAGACCAATATGTCGAGGAACCAACTAAGGGGGAGGCCATCTTAGACTGGGTGTTGTGTAATGAGAGAGGATTAATTAGAAATCTCGTAGTGCGAGGCCCCTTTGGGAAGAGTGATCATAATATGGTGGAATTCTACATTACGATGGAGAAGGAAACAGTTAATTCAGAGACCATGGTCCAGAACTTAAAGAAGGGTAACTTTGAAGGTATGAGGCGCGAATTGGCTTGGATAGATTGGCGAATGATACTTAAGGGGTTGACAGCGGATGGGCAATGGCAGACATTTAGAGACTGCATGGATCAACTACAACAATTGTCCATCCCTGTCTGGCATAAAAATAAAAAAGGGAAGGTGGTTCAACCGTGGCTATCGAGGGAAATCAGGGATAATATTAAAGCCAAGGAAGTGGCATATAAATTGGCCAGAAATAGCAGCGAACCAGGGGACTGGGAGAAATTTAGAACTCAGCAGAGGAGGACAAAGCATTTGATTAGGGCAGAGAAAATAGAGTACGAGAGGAAGCTTGCAGGGAACATTAAAATGGACTGCAAAAGCTTCTATGGATATGTAAAGAGAAAAAGATTAGTAAAGACAACGTAGGTCCACTGCAGTCAGAATCAGGGGAAGTCATAACTGGGAACAAAGAAATGGCAGACCAATTGAACAAGTACTTTGGTTCGGTATTCACTAAGGACAACACAAACAACCTTCCGGATATAAAAGGGGTCAGAGGGTCTAGTAAGAAGGAGGAACTGAGGGAAATCCTTATTCGTCGGGAAATTGTGTTGGGAAATTGATGGGATTGAAGGCCGATAAATCCCCAGGGCCTGATGGTCTGTATCCCAGAGTACTTAAGGAGGTGGCCTTGGAAATAGCAGATGCATTGACAGTCATTTTCCAACATTCCATTGACTCTGGATCAGTTTCTATGGAGTGGAGGGTAGCCTATGTAACCCCACTTTTTAAAAAAGGAGGGAGAGAGAAAACAGGGAATTATAGGCCGGTCAGCCTGACATCGGTAGTGGGTAAAATGATGGAATCAATTATTAAGGATGTCATAGCAGCGCACTTGGAAAGAGGTGACATGATAGGTCCAAGTCAGCATGGATTTGTGAAAGGGAAATCATACTTGACAAATCTTCTGGAATTTTTTGAGGATGTTCCCAGTAGAGTGGACAAGGGAGAACCAATTGATGTGGTGTATTTGGACATTCAGAAGGTTTTCGACAAGGTCCCACACAAGAGATTAATGTGCAAAGTTAGAGCACATGGGATTGGGGATAGTGCGCTGAAATGGATTGAGAACTGGTTGGCAGACAGGAAGCAAAGAGTAGGAGTAAATGGGTACTTTTCAGAATGGCAGGCAGTGACTAGTGGGCTACCGCAAGGTTCTGTGCTGGGGCCCCAGCTGTTTACACTGTACATTAATGATTTAGACGAGGGGATTAAATGTAGTATCTTCAAATTTGCGGATAACACTAAGTTGGGTGGCAGTGTGAGCTGCGAGGAGGATGCCATGAGGCTGCAGAGTGACTTGGATAGGTTAGGGGAGTGGGCAAATGCATGACAGATGAAGTATAATGTGGATAAATGTGAGGTTATCCACTTTGATGGTAAAAACAGAGAGACAGACTATTATCTGAATGGTGACAGATTAGGAAAAGGGAAGGTGCAACGAGACCTGGGTGTCATGGTACATCAGTCATTGAAGGTTGGCATGCAGGTACAGCAGGCAGTTAAGAAGGCAAATGGCATGTTGGCCTTCATAGCGAGGTGATTTGAGTACAGGGGCAGGAAGGTGTTACTACAGTTGTACAGGGCCTTGGTGAGGCCACACCTGGAGTATTGTGTACAGTTTTGGTCTCCTAACTTGAGGAAGGACATTCTTGCTATTGAGGGAGTGCAGCGAAGGTTCACCAGATTGATTCCCGGGATGGCGGGACTGATATATCAAGAAAGATTGGATCAACTGGGCTTGTATTCAATGGAGTTCAGAAGAATGAGAGGGGATCTCATAGAAACGTTTAAAATTCTGACGGGTTTAGACAGGTTAGTTGCAGGAAGAATGTTCCCGATGTTGGGGAAGTCCAGAACCAGGGGTAACAGTCTAAGGATAAGGGGTAAGCCATTTAGAACCGAGATGAGGAGCAACTTCTTCACCCAGAGAGTGGTGAACCTGTGGAATTCTCTACCACAGAAAGTTGTTGAGGCCAATTCACTAAATATATTCAAAAAGGAGTTAGATGTAGTCCTTGCTACTAGGGGGATCAAGGGGTATGGCGAGAAAGCAGGAAGGGTGTACTAAAGTTTCACGTTCAGCCATGAACTCATTGAATGGTGGTGCTGGCTCGAAGGGCCGAATGACCTGCTCTTGCACCTATTTTCTATGCTTCTTTGTTGCTATGAACGGGGGGGGGCCACCAGTCATCAGCGACATCTATGACATTGAGGAGCATGTGCTCGTACTAGTGGGGAGCAATATCCAGATGGCCACGTAGGCAGCTGCAGACCCTGAAGTGATGCCACGTGAGTAAAGTATACCCTATTGCATGTTGTAATGTCAATAAATGCCACACCCACTCATATCTGAACAATAATATATGATAAATGATTTCTAAAAGTGTCCTATAAATAATGCTGACCTCATGAGGATCATTGCAATGCAAAATGTGTTGATGGTCATGAAAAGTAATGTCTGTGATGATTTTGATAGTGGTGGTGCTTTTGTCGTGCATATGTTGTGTGTAGCGCTGTAATCACCTTGTGACCCTAGCACCCCCTTCTCCTCATTTGTGTTTTGC
Organism: Pristiophorus japonicus; assembly: GCF_044704955.1. Taxonomy (NCBI): domain Eukaryota; kingdom Metazoa; phylum Chordata; class Chondrichthyes; family Pristiophoridae; genus Pristiophorus; species Pristiophorus japonicus. The sequence continues at coordinate 175,776,422 of NC_091979.1, read as the reverse complement.
AGCTCAGCCAGCAGCGCATCCCAAGGCAAGACCACAGAGGCCAGAAGGTGGGGGCGCAGGCCCGGACTCGGCAGACGATCCTACATCTGGTGCTGAAGAGCTGCGATTCTCGCCCGTCAATCCACTGGGTCTGTTCTCCACGGATGAGTGCACCGACTTTGAGGAGCCTGCGTAGCCAGGCTCCAGAAGGCATTCCGCCCCAAGGCCATCTAATGCTCCTCCGGCCATTCCCACCTCCACTCTGGACGTACCAGGCCCAATCACCTCGCCACAGGGCACCCCAGTTGTCCCCAGGACGGCGCTGACCCCGCGGAGGTTTCGTGGATGTGGCAGGTCTGCTTCACGAGTGCCATATGAGAGCAGAAAGATAGTACAGATGTACACAAGGACTGTTGACATAGGTGAGCAGATCATAGAGGCATTGGGGGGCGTATCTCAACAACTGGCCAAAATCTCCGGCACCATGACCGAGTACATGCCACGGATGACGGAGGCCCTGGAGGCGATAGCTGGGAATACTGATGATACAGGCCTCCCAGTGGTGCAGCACTCCACCCCTAGGCGCCGCACCCCCAGTGCCAATGACACATGAGAGGCAGAAGCAAGATCCTGCTTCTGGATCTGATAATGTTGCCACCTCGCTCCCGGATCCATGCGACCACTGGCTCTGCCTTCATCCCCCCCCAATGAGGCACCACCTGAGGAGCTCCTTGGCCAGGCGGCATGGAGCGAGGAGGGGAAGGTGTAGAGGTGGGGAGAAGAAGGGGAGGGTAGAAGGAAAGTGAGGTGCATGTCCGCAGGTCATGGCTGTCTTATATCTCCATCTGGGTGTATGCAATTTGTTGTAATGTAGCGGTGGAGGGGACCACCCTCCTGATTTGCATTTGTGTTCTGTGTTGCTGGACATATTGACCATTTGATTAATGTCAATGGTGGAAAAAGTGGGGTGGGAGTGGGGTGTCTTTGCCCGTGATACTTATGATTTCAGACCAATGGTCGTATTAAATGTTTTTTATTCAACATAATCTTGTTGCACATTGTCTCAGGTAGCTGGACCGTTACACACTGGTGATTCCTTTACATGAAAGGTTATAATTATACTTAACTTGAATCAAAATTAACTTAGCACCAAGGTGATGACCACCATTGATATCTGAGCTGCACACACAGCAGTGTGTCAGCTTTGTCAATAACAGCAACGTTCGCTCATTTATGAGCTGCTGACATAAGAATCTTGCAGCAATGTAGCCATCACAGGCCCTTTCCTGCGGTCTGGAGGGGAGTGTGGACATGGTTGCATAGCCAGCCTGATTGTCTGGCCCGAGGTCAGCATCCAGCCCTTCATTCTCCTCTTCCTCTCTCTCCTGAGGTGGGCCATCAGTCCCTTCTGGCAATTCTTGTCCCCTCCTGATAGCCAGGTTGTGCAGCATGGAGCACACGACCACAAATTTAGCTACCTGATCAGGGTGGTATTGTAGCTCGCCTCCTGAGTGCTCCAGGCATCTAAAGTATTGCTTAAACACATTCATTTTTTTCTGGACCACATTGTGTGTGGCTCTGTGGCTCTCGTTGTATCGCTTCTCGGTCACGCAGGGGGGTCATCAGCCAGGTGGCCAAGCCATATCGTTTGTCACCAAGCATCCAGCATTGACCTTGTGGCTGACTGGTAAACATGTCAGACATAGCGCTCTCATGCAGGATGTGAGCCTCATCGAAGCTACCCAGATATTTGGCATTCACTGCCATTATGATCTGGTTGTGGTCGACAACTAGTTGGACCTTCAGGGAGTGAAATCCTTTTCTGTTGCGAAAATCCTCTAGGTCCTGAGAAGGTGCCGCATGGCAATGTGCGTACAGTGTATTGCTCCCTGCACCTTGGGGAACTTAGCAATTCGCTGTCAGTCTGAGCCTCCGTGGTCATAGGGAAACTGATAAAGTCCATCCGATGTGCGTAAAGGGCCTCCGTGACCTGTCTAATCCAGCGATGTGTGGCATGCTGAGACTTAGGGGAAATGTCGACCGCAGAGGCCTGAAAGGAACCGGATGCGTAGAAAGACTTTGTCCTCGATGGATAGTGATGTCCTGAAGGTGCTGGCAGGCTGCAGATCTCGGCTGATGAACTGGCATATTTCAGTGATCATCACTTTGTGGAAGCGCAGTCTCCGAAGGCAGGTGTTCTCGGATATGTCGAACGAAGACTGCTTCTCCCTGTAAGTGCAGTGGGTGTATGGTCTGGACCTCCTCCTCAGTCTGGCACGTCTTAGATTGTGCACATAATGCTGTGGATTAGACATTGTGCCCTTTGCACTCTGCAGTATCTGCATTGTAATCAATGCAGGCTGAGAAATGGCTGGCCCATTCCAATAAAGTATAATACTGATTGTTCACAAGCAACAAATTTCCCTACTAAGACACCTACAGTAAAACCCAATCGCCACAGTATGAAAAGATGTCTGTTCAGATGGTCAAATCACCTGAGAAGAACTCCAGAGTAAATCCAAACTCCCCGAAGTTGAAGCAGCCTTTTAATGAAGCGACCTGCGATTTACTAAATGGCGTCCACACCACTGTGATTCGTTCAGAACAGTTCAACTTTTTCAGAGCGGTGTTTTCGGCGAGCGATATTGTGGGCGAGATGTGTGCGAGGTGCTGAAAGTGACGCTGGGTGATATACCAGGCGTTAGTTTCGGCAAATGTGATCTTTACGACAAAAAAATTGGGCGGTCGTTATTATTGAATCTCGCCATTAATTACATACCAAAAGTAACGCTGGGCGATATTATGGGCGTTGGGTTCGCTCATTCTGATGATTCCGCCCCAAAAAAGTGGGCGGGCAGTATTATTTTTTCCCACCGTTATGTACATGGCGAAAGTAACGCCCGGCGATAAGTGTCCGAGAAATGGGCGTCAGTTTCCATGTTGTGGCTAATATATGGGCGTTATGCATGCAGCGTTAAAATGGATGTTACGTGGGCGTTATGCATGCAAACATAATGGAAAATCTAACCCATGGACTTACTTCATTGACTGGAGCCCACATGATCAAGCGTGGCTGGGTCCGTGGACTGCAGGCCCACACAGCCCCGAGGTATCAGCAGTCTCAGCGACACCTCACCAGCCACATTACTGGCTCCAGTCAATAGAGCGTGTGCTACACAGTGGCCGTTTGACCTTATCAAGTAAATCCATCTTTGTTGAGGGTAGAGGGAGAAGTTAACATTATCTTCCCCGCCCTAGTTGATCAAGCTTCCTGTTCCTGAGTTGCAGAGAAATGTGTGCGGCCCAGGCTGGTGATTGCTTCCACCCAATGTCTTCTACCCACTCAGCTGAAGGATGATGTGAAGGGGCACACGGCTTAAAAGGGAGAAAAAAATAAAATTAAAACATAAAAGGACGAGGCTCAATTTCAGACTCTTTAAATTGCTGAACTTTGAGCGCACAGCCAGTCAGGCATTGAAGCTGGGGATATGTCATCTCCTCTCATACTCTATTCCCAGCCCCACCCAGTCATTTTTGTTATTGTACAGAAGCAGTGGAATGTTCATGGTAAAAGGAAATTGAAGCTGAAAGCAATTAAAGCTGCTTTTGACACAAGTGAAATGATTTTGCGAGATGCATTACATTGTAAGCAAGAATAGCTCAAAGGCAAATCTCCACAGAAGCCTCATTGAAAATTTGGAATTGACACCTCAAAAGATTCACAGTTTCAAGCCTTGGCTATATTGCAGGAGGCAGAGGCCCTTAAACCACATAACAATAATATGAATAAGTATTCAGATTTATTCATCTCGGGGTACTTGAGAGGTTGCATGGACATTACTGGAGATCTGACTAACAAGATGGTGTTGGGATGAATGTTTAACTGAGTGGGTAATGCAATTCATACTGGCTATGTTATATGAATGCACTGCAAATATGTTCTGTGATTCTCCTAAGTTTTGCAAATTCTGCTGATAAGGCAACTTGTCACTTAACACTTTGCCATAAAGACTCGGATTTGCTTGGGATTAGATGTTGTCGTAAATTAACACCCTGCCCCCTGCCTTTGATACGTGTTTTCCAGTTCAGCCCAACTGGTGGGATGGAAAATCTTCCCTCTCTGCTAACAGTGAGGGTCCTGTGTGAAAGAAGGTTGGGGAAGCCTCAGCATTCCAGAAGCTATGAATACACAAATATTCTAAATGTGGTAACAGGCCTTTATTGGCCGAGGCATAGAATTTAAGAGCAGGGAGGTTATGCTTAATTTGTATGATACTCTGGTTAGGCTACAGCTGGAGTACTGCGTGCAGTTCTGGTCGCTGTATTATAGGAAGGACGTGATTGAACTAGAGCGGGTGCAGGAGAGATTTACTAGGATGCTGCTTGGAATGGAGAATCTTAGTTATGAGGACAGATTGGGTTTGTTCTCATTGGAACAGAGGAGATTAAGAGGAGATCTTGTTGAGGTGTACAAAATTTTGAGGGGCCTGGATATAGTGGATAGTAAGGGCCTATTTCCCTTGGTGGAGGGGTCAATTACGAAGGGGCATAGTTTTAAGGTGGTTGGTAGAAGGTTCAGAGGGGATTTGAGGGGGGGGCGCTTCTTCACGCAGAGGGTTGTGGGGGTCTGGAACTCACAGCCTAGAAGGGTGGTGGATGCTGAAACCCTCACCACATTTAAGAGATGGTTGGATGGGCATTTAAAGTGCCGTAACCGGCAGGGTTACTGTTATGTATGCAAAAAGGTTCAAACTGTTTAACTAAACAAGGTACAACCTTGCCTCTGCTTTATTTAGGCCCAAAGTGCCTGACTCACAAAATGGCTGGCTTTTTATACCAGAACAGCATCATGTGCATGCTGCTCAGTGGTCTCCAACAATTACACCATCTGATGGCTACAAACAGCATGTACATACATCACAATACCCTTCTCTGAGATCTTATCACAGTATTTCACAGATTGAGACAGTCCGATGCTTTACGCTCCCGGGTTGACCATCTCAGTTCGATTCCGGCCTTGGGTGAATGTGCGGAGTCTGTTGTGGCTGGTGGCTGGATGACTGACTTGTTGGGGCTGGCAGTGGCCATGTCAGGAATTGCAAGTCCATGTCAGGAATTGCAAGTCCATTTTTATTGAACAAGCCAGTGATGGAAATTCCAGGTACACTGATGACCCTTGAGTCCACTGAAGGCTGCTGGTAGGTTGGTTAGTCGTCGATGGTTTCTTTGTCCGACTGCTCTGGCTCGTCTGTGTGCCTCAGCTTTGTTTGATCCATGTGTTTCCTGAAAATTTGCCCATTTTTGAGCTTAATATCAAATACTCTGTTGACCTCCTTGGCCATGACCATACCAGCGATCCATTTGGGATCCTGACCACAATTTAACACATATACAGGATCATTAACAGAAATCTCGCGTGACACAGTTGCATGATCGTGGTACCCTTGTTGACTCTGCCTTCTGTATTCAACATGATTACTTAAATCCGGATGTACAAGAGATAACTTGATCTAAAGACCTCTTTTCTTCATGAGTTCAGCAGGTGAGACCCCTGTGAATGTGTGGGGTCTTGTCTTGTAACTCAGCAGTATGCAAAACAAGCGGGTCTGCAGTGACCCTTGGGTTACTCTCCTCATGCTTTGCTTGATAATTTGTACTGCACGTTCTGCTTGCCCATTGGACACAGGTTTGAATGGTGCTGACCTTACATGTTTTATGCTGTTAAGTTTTACAAACTCCTGAAACTCCTGACTGGTGAAGCATGACCCATTTCCGCTCACCACTATGTCAGGCAGACCATGTGTCGTGAACATGACATTGAGATTCTCTCTGGTTGCCATGGACATACTGGACGACATGATTATGCATTCTATCCACTTCGAAGAAGCATCCACCACCACTAAAAACATCTTGCTCAGGAAGGGACCTGCAAAATCTACATGGATCCTGGACCAAGGTTTGGATGGCCATGACCACAGACTCAGTGGCGATTCCGCTGGTGCTTTGCTGAGCTGCATGCAGGTGTTGCACTGATGCACGCATGCTTTCAATTCCTGGCCACCATACATGGGACCTGGTGATGGCCTTCATCATCACTATATCAGGATGTGTGCTGTGTAACTCACGCACAAACTTTCCTTTCTTAGGCATTACAACTCGATTGCCACACAATTTCCCTTTCATAAATCCATGCTGACTTGGACCGATCCTGCCACTGCTTTCCAAATGCGCTGCTATTAATTGATTTCAGCATTTTCCCCACCACCGATGTCAGGCTAACCGGTCTATGATTTCCTGTTTTCTCTCTCCCTCCTTTTTTAAAAAGTGGGGTTACATTATCTACCCTCCAATCCATAGGTACTGATCCAGAGTCCATGGAATTTTGGAAAATGACCACCAATGCATCTACTATTTCTAGGGCCGCTTCCTTAAGTACTCTGGGATGCAGACTATCAGGCCCTGGGGATTTATCGGCCTTCAGTCCTATCAGTTTCCCTAACACATTTCCTAGAAACATAGAAACATAGAAACATAGAAAATAGGTGCAGGAGTAGGCCATTCGGCCCCTCGAGCCTGCACCACCATTCAATGAGTTCATGGCTGAACATGCAACTTCAGTACCCCATTCCTGCTTTCTCGCCATACCCCTTGATCTCCCTAGTAGTAAGGACTTCATCTAACTCCTTTTTGAATATATTTAGTGAATTGGCCTCAACAACTTTCTGTGGTAGAGAATTCCACAGGTTCACCACTCTCTGGGTGAAGAAGTTTCTCCTCATCTCGGTCCTAAATGGCTTACCCCTTATCCTTAGACTGTGACCCCTGGTTCTACATTTCCCCAACATTGGGAACATTCTTCCTGCATCTAACCTGTCTAAACCCATCAGAATTTTAAATGTTTCTATGAGGTCTCCTCTCATTCTTCTGAACTCCAGTGAATACAAGCCCAGTTGATCCAGTCTTTCTTGATAGGTCAGTCCCACCATCCCAAGAATCAGTCTGGTGAACCTTCGCTGCACTCCCTCAATAGCAAGAATGTCTTTCCTTAGGTTAGAAGACCAAAACTGTACACAATACTCCAGGTGTGGCCTCACCAAGGCCCTGTACAACTGTAGCAACACCTCCCTGCACCTGTACTCAAATCCCCTCGCTATGAAGGCCAACATGCCATTTGCTTTCTTAACCGCCTGCTGTACCTGCATGCCAACCTTCAATTTCTTGTTTTATCTTTGTTTGGGATTTTTCATCGCCCTCTCCCTGGATGCCACGAGCCCACTCGACCAGTTCATCATAATCCTGGGTTACAATTACTCCCATTTTTATAATGGTCTGGCGTGCAGCGGATAGTCCGTCCTTAAATGCCTGGATAAATGCTCGGTCGCCGCGGCCCGGGTTTCCCTGTCCAGAGCATTCTTGATATATCTGGAATAATCATTCCCCATACTCTGAGGCTCCTTCCCCCTTTTGTTTGGTTGTAGTAATTTTACTCCAATTTTACTCCAAATCACGTCTCATACCATCGAAGTTCCTGACTAATAAGTATTTCCCTCAGCTCCTTTTTCCTACTAGACCCTCGGTCCCCTTGTATTTTCGGGAGGTTATTCATGTATTCTTTAGTGAACATAGAAAACATAGAAAACATAGAAAATAGGTGCAGGAGTAGGCCATTCGGCCCTTCTAGCCTGCACCGCCATTCAATGAGTTCATGGCTGAACATGCAACTTCAGTACCCCATTCCTGCTTTCTCGCCATACCCCTTGATCCCCCTAGTAATAAGGACTACATCTAACTCCTTTTTGAATATAGAACCAAAGTATTTGTTCAATTTGTCTGCCAGTTCCTTGTTCCCCATTATGAATTCACCTGATTCTGACTGCAAGGGACCTAAATTAGTCTTCACATATCTATAGATGTTTTTGCAGTCAGTTTTTATGTTCCCTGCAAGCTTACTCTATTTTCCTCCTCCTAATTAAACCCTTCGTCCTCTCTGCTGAATTTTAAATTTCTCGCAGTCCTCAGGTTTGCTGCTCTTTCTGGCCAATTTATATGCCTCTTCCTTGGATTTAATATTATCCCTAATTTCTCTTGTTAGGCACAGTTGAGCCAGCTTTCCTGTTTTATTTTTACGCCAGACAGGGATGTACAATAGTTGTAATTCATCCATGTGCTCTTTAAATGTCTGCCATTGCCTATCCACCATCAACCCTTTAAGTATCATTTGCCAGTCTATCCTAGCCAAATCACGTCTCATACCATCGAAGTTTCCTTTCTTTAAGTTCAGGGCCCTAGTCTCTGAATTAATTGTGTCGCTCTCCATCTTGATGAAGAATTCTACCATATTATGGTCACTCTTCACCAAGGCACGACCAGATTGCTAATTAATCCTGTCTCGTTACACAAGACCCAGTCTAGGATGGCCTGCTCTCTTGTTGGTTCCTCGACATATTGGTCTCGAAAACCATCCCTTATACACTCCAGGAAATCCTCCTCTACAGTATTGCTATGCACTTAGATGAGAGGATAAAGTCCTTTTATGATCATTGGCACAAATTATCATGTGCGCAGGGATGTCTAAAGATGGGGCCTGAGAGTAGTCATTTCCAGTGCACTATGGGCCAAAGTCTTGAAGGAACATCTGATGAAGGGTCATTGACCTGAAACCTTAACTCTGTTTCTCTCCACCCGCTGAGATTTCCAGCATTTTCTGTTTTTATTTCAGATTCTAGCATCCGCTGTATTTTGCTGCTGTATCAAACATACGTTGGTAGCACCATATCATCCTGCTTCAAATGGTGCAGCTGAAAGGTCGGTCAGTATTGTCAAGAAGGCTTTGCAGAAACAAATTCTACAGACTGGATCATCGGTGAGCATGAAGCACAGCTTAGCAAATTTTCTTTTCAAATACAGAACTACGCACCTTTCTGCAACAGGGTACACACCTGCTGAATTATTGATGAAGCATCGGCTGAAGATGTGTCTCAGTTTATTGATAAGGTAGAGAAGGCACAATCAGTGTAGAAGCATCATTATTATTCCAGTACTAAAGAGCGGTGCTTTCAGGGGGGTGATCAGGTCAGAGTTCTCAGTCCATCGAAAAGGGCAAGTCCATGGAAATGGGCTATTGGTACATTTATTTGGCACCAAGCAGTACAAGATCAAAATTGGTGAATATATCAAGAAGGTTCATGTGGATCAAATGTTGAAATGTGTGATGCACCTTCAGTACCAATGTAAGGTTAGTAATCTTCAGAAAAATGCAGACCATGAACTAAAAATTGATTGATACAAGCTTTGGAATTAAACTGGACAACTAAGGACATCTTGTGGTCAGGAAACAAAACTGACTTCATGCATAACAACAATGGAGTTTTTAATGTGAGGCCCTGAACTTGATTGACCAGGGTGGGGAAAACAGCCACTGGAGACATCGAGTCATAAGATCAGACAACAAAGGACCCCACGAAGTGCAAATTTTGGGGCTAACGGCATTCAGCATAAGGAAATAATCGAATTTTGTCCCAGCGGGAAACTTATTCAAAACCTGGATATAAATATATGGACACAGACACACAAGCAGTTAAGCAGAGGCAGGAGGAAGAGCACAAGAAGCAACAGCAAGCAGAGAACACAGGAAGAAACACTGAAGCAGGAGGAAGAGACAGAAGGACACGAAAGGAACAGGCGCTGCAGAGAACGGACAGAAGGAGAACCAACTGGTCATGGAACCAATGACCATGAACCTACAATAGCTAAGCCAGGAATGGTGATTGTATGTCTAAAGTCAAATTTCTCTCAGCAATCTAGTCTTGTAGTTTTTCATCAGTTTTTTGTTGTGTAATAAAACGAACACTGGGTTAAGTCTAAAATTTTGTGTCACTTGTTGTCTTTTCCCACTATAAGATCCGAGGTCTAAGAATCAGGGTAGAGTGAACAAAACAAACACCCTACAGAATTGGCAACTGCAGCAGGACCTCAGCATTGCTAATAGGATCACGGACACAAAACCAAGGCAAGAATCCCGAGGGAGGCTTGGTTACGTGTAAGTTGGCTAAGGTAATCGAAAAATTATCTTCTCAGGGCAGCTAGGGCAGCCAGCAGAGGAAGGAAATAGTCTTGGGTAGGCTGGAGTAATTCTGGGTTGACTAGGGTAGCAACGGAGGAAAGAAGTTGCAGGTAGTCTGCGCAGGAGTCTGAGAAAGACCAAAAGTTATCTTCTCAAGGGCGGCGAGGGGACCAGGAGAGAAACAGTCTCTGACAGGCAGGAGTAATCACAGGTTGACTAGACTAGCCATCGAGGAAAGAAGTCGCAGGTAGTCTGCGCAAGTTATCTTCTCGGGGGCAGCTAGGGCAGCCAGCAGAGGAAGGAAACAGTCTTGGGTAAGCTGGAGTAATCCCGGGCTGACTAGGGTAGCCACAGAGAAAAGAAGTTGCAGGTAGTCTTAGCAGGGGTCTCAGGGAGACCATAGTAATCTCACGGACAGCCAGGGCAGCCAGAAGAAGGAAACAGTCTCGGATAGGCAGGAGCAATCCCGGTTGACTGGGGTAGTCACGGAGAGAAGCCAAAAGGTAGTTGCGGGGAGTCTGCGAAAAGGGTTCTCAGGGAGGCCAAGGGTGATATTAAGGGTGATCTCAAAGGCGACTAGGGGACCAGGAGTGAAACAGTCTCTGACAGACTGGAGTAGTCTCGGGTCAAATAAGGTAGCCAAAGAGAGATGCCAGAGTAACAGGCCGAGAAAAGAAAGGCAGGACCAGGGTAGGAAGGAAGAAACGGCGCGGAATCACTTTGAGTATTTACAGTGCCAGGTTACCGAGGCTAAGTTCAACGATTTAGTCCGCAGAGAAGAAAATTCCCGATGAGCAGAGAGAGCTGAGAAGGCCGAGGATCAGTTAAAAGATATCAGTAAGCTGACCCTAGCATTATCCGGAGCCAGGGGTATGGCTTATCTTATGACACCGGGGGAAGTTGGGGTAGATTGGGATGAAGAGAGAAAGGAGCCCGATGATGGGACCCAGTATAGTGAGGGTCGGCTGGCTCCCGAAGCACCGGGACCACTGAGACCAATCAATAACTGTGATGAGGACGGATTGGCAGCATTGAGCCGGGGATATAGGCCCCATTAACTCCACGGATAGTCCGTTGGATGTTAATAGACGCTGTACGGATTTTTGGATGGGTCACCCGGAGTTGGGGGATGTAACCTTGAAGCAGATCCTTCTCAGTAGCTGCAAAAGCAGTTTTAGAAATCTGAAAGCTGACAGTAAGGTAATGCAGGAAAATATAAAACAAGGTGAGCAGAAGGACCCTGCGGGATTCAAGAAAGGAAGCACAAAGTATGGCAGGAAAGCATTGTGTTTATGATAATAAACCATTTGTTTAAGAGATAAAAAAAATAGAAAAGCATTCTATGAATTTAAGAAAATAAAACATAGAATTTGCTACTATGGATGTTTGAAAAGTTATGAAATATACTGCGTGTGATGCTTCAGTATGAATGGTAAAGTTAAAAACAAATAGATGTTTATTTGTCTGTGTGTCTGTAGTTTTTTTTCAACTGGTACTGGTTAGTTTGAGATTGGTTTGGATTAATTTGGAGTTATAGAGGTTAATTAACCTGTGAAAACCAGATTTTTACTATGGCCATGGTGAATTTTTGATTGGTTTAAATTGTGTGAAAAACCTCGAGTTCCGGCCATGAGGCAATCACATATATTTGCTATTTTAAAAATAAAAATTTTCCAGCCAATTCAAGAATGTGTGACCAGTGGAGAAAAAGGGTGTGTACTGCTATTATGCGTGGAAAATCATTGTAATGTGTAATGTACCACGCATTGGTGTGCGTGTTTGTCGAACTTTTAAAATGCGAAAAAAGGTAACACTCTGTACAAGACTTCAGAAAGAAACACCTTGTGACGAGTCGAATAAATATTTTGAGCATTTGAAAATTTTAAAGAAAATGTTATGTTTGGAATTTGAGTGGATGTTTTCCCTCATTAACAGAAAGGGAAAATCAGAATTGATGAATTAGCCCATTGGGCAGGTAGGAAAGCCACAATGGATGTTCTTTTTCTTTTCTTTTAACCATCATCATCATAGGCGGTCCCTCGAAACGAGGATGACTTGCTTCCACGTCAAAAAAGATGAGTTCACAGGTGTTTCGAATGAAGAACCCGAACTACATCCTCGAGGGTGGAAGATGCCTGTGCGTGGATTTTTTTTAATGTGTGGTGGCCACCACACGGGCTTGACAGAGCTAGGTCTTTGTCCATTGGCAAGGATTCCCCAAGACAACTGAAGATCTGCTCTGCTGCACGGACCTAGTGTGTGCACATATCGCAGTGTGGGCGGGCCCGAACTCATGCCTCCCTGGGCCCTGATCACATCCCTCCACAATCTCTCACAGCTCCTTCGCCCCAATCTCGCCGCTCCTGTAGCAATTACCGAGAGAGGTCCTTTAATATAGAAATGACCTCAAGGTATTACCGAACATGAACTTTGATGGGACAGTGCTGTGTGAACTCCAGTAAGGTTAAATCACATAGGGTTTTGTGAAATTAAAATTTGACTTAGCTAAATTGATTTAAGGATGTACATATGTGAATAACTGAAGAAGGACCTGTGAGGGGGCGGCCCCAGCAGAGCAAAAGAATCTTCTTTCATTTTTTTGTCTTCATAGCGAATCGAGCCAAAGAAATGAGATTGTGTTGGGAAAAGTGATGGAAGGAGGAACAAGGGATTCATGTCTGTGTGGGTTTGAGTCCTACCATGTCTTGTCTGCATGGGTTTGAGGCCCAGCGTCTCTGTGTGTTTGAGGCCCAATGTCTCGTCTGTGTGAGTTTGAGGCCCCACGTACATTGTTTGTCTGTATGGTATTAAGTCCCAATGTCTCTGTGGTCCTAGATCCTCCAAAAACAGTCAATGCAACCGAGCTGATCGCGAGCAAATTAAAACCTCTCCCTAAAATGCAGGAGATTCCAAACAAAGAAATTCCATGTTCTGTCCTAAAACCTGGGCCGAAGAATGGGACGTTGTTGATCCCAACAGGGAAAATGTTATATCATTCTGTATATTATGAAGTAGCGTCGGTTATTTAAAATTTAACAGAGTTACAATTACCCTGGTGGTGCCTGCCAGAAATGGAAAAGTTATATAAAAAATTATTAAAGGAAATGTTTAAACAATTCTATCAAAAGAATTACGGCAATGAGAGTCAGGGGGAAGCATATAAACTGAGATGGAAAAGAGGCCTAATGAGTGATGTAGCGACAGCATTTAATATTGGGACATCACTGGTAAATAGTGTGGACAACGCGCAGTTGAAAGTCCAAGTGAATACCTTAAGGGACCAGTTAACGAAAATACGGAGGAGGGTAGTGACATAGAGTGTAATGAATTACAGGAGGACCAGGCAATGACAATTCATTTGAAAGAGATGGTAGCTGAGGTGGAAAAAAAAGCTCAAACCATCAATGGTTTAATCAAGGTGTGTAGAAACGCGTCAGATCAAGCTACTCAGAATGACGTGTGTGTCATGTACGGAGCTTGGTTGTTAAATGAAGGACGCAGTAATTTAGAGGATTTAAAACAAGGCCATGTACCGTCATGGGTCAGCAATAAGCATCTAAAAGCTTTGAGTGTCGATAACAACCTCCTGAATTCGTGCCAGCTACAGTCAGCCTCTGAAGCGTATCCAGTCTCGGTCAACTGTGGTCAAAGTAAACAATCCATAATGGGGATAGTGCTTCGAATACCAGTGTTGGATCAGTCACAACGACCTGTACTGGTACACCGGGTGAAAAACATTGGGGTAATTCAGAACGGGATACATGTTAGCTACATTGGTAGTGGGGAAAATGTTGGAATCAATTATTAAAGATGTAATAGCAGCGCATTTGGAAAGCAGTGACAGGATCGGTCCAAGTCAGTATGAATTTATGAAAGGGAAATCATGCTTGACAAATCTTCTAAACTTTTTTGAGGATGTAACTGGTAGAATGGACAAGGGAGAACCGGTGGATGTGGTGTATTTAGACTTTCAAAAGACTTTTGACAAAGTCCCACACAAGAGATTAGTGTACAAAATTAAATCTCATGGTATTGGGGGTAATGTATTGACGTGGATATAGAACTGGTTGGCAGACAGGAAGCAAATAGCAAGAATAAACGGCTCCTTTTCAGAATGGCAGGCAGTGACTAGTGGAGTACCACAACGTTCAGTGCTGGGACCCCAGCTATTTATAATATACATTAATGATTTAAATGAAGGAATTGAATGTAATAACTTCAAGTTTGCAGATGACACTAAGTTGGGTGGCAATGTGAGCTGTGAGAAGGATGCTAAGAGGCTCCAGGGTGACTTGGACAGGTTAGGTGAGTGGGCAAATGCATGGCAGATGCGGTATAATGTAGATAAATGTGAGTTTATCCACTTTGGCGGCAAAAACAGGAAGGAAGAATATTATCTGAACGGTGACAGATTAGGAAAAGGGGAAGTGCAACGAGACCTGGGTGTCATGGTACATCAGTCATTGAAAGTTGGCATGCAGGTATAGCAGGCGGTGAAGAAGGCAAATGGTATGTTGGCCTTCATGGCGAGAGGATTTGAGTATAGGAGCAGAGAGATCTTACTGCAGTTGTACAGGGCCTTGGTGAGGCCACACCTTGAATAATGTGTACAGTTTTGGTCTCCTAATCTGAGGAAGGGCATTCTTGCTATTGAGGAAGTGCAGCAAAGGTTCACTAGACTGATTCCCAGGATGGCAGGACTGACATATGAAGAAAGACTGGATTGACTGGGCCTGTATTCACTGTAATTTAGAAGAGTGAGAGGGGATCTCATAGAAACATAAAATTCTGACGGGATTGGACAGGTTAGATGCAGGAAAAATGTTCCCGATGTTGGGGAAGTCCAGAGCCAGGGGTCACAGTGTAAAGTAATGGGTAAGCCATTTAGGACCGAGATGAGGAGAAACTTCTTCATTCAGAGAATTGTGAACCCATGGAATTCTCTACCACAGAAAGTTGTTGAGGCCAGTTCGTTAGATATATTCAAAAGGGAGACTCAATAACCGGTGCTAATCTGGAGGGATGCCAGAGAGGGGGTACACATGTGATCTTTTGTGCTTATCATCTGAATCCTTTCGACTGGCCGCTATGTGGGTCCAAGTACGAGGACAGGCAGCCTATAAGCTGTATCGTGGAAGTGGCGGTTCACGACCATGTTCCGCCACAGGTTGTGTATAAGGGAAACGGGACATACTGTGTCACCACCAGCGAAAGTCGGTATTGAATACACCAGGGCACCTGTTGTCCAGTGAGGGAGTCAACCTTTTGTTTCAAACCCCAAGTAGAGACACAAGTAGCATAAGGAAGGATAATTCCTATTTCAGACCACAAACACATAAGTATCACAGTCAACGGTACTTTATCGAACCTCCAGGAATACATATCGCGCTTTGGATACGATATCCCATCGTTACCTGAACATCTGACTGAACTATTAAAGAACATCGAGCTGTCCCACAAACATTATTACACATTACACCAGGAGAATGATAAAGTAAGGGGAGAAATCGAGGAAATTATGGCCCCTCCACGATGGGATCTGGGACTCAATATTGAAATTCCCCTGGGTTCGAATCGTATCACACTCATTAGTAATTGTACAGTTGATAATAGTATTGTATCTACTTGTCCTGTCCTGTAAATTAAAGAAAAGGTTGAGGAAATGGAATCTGGAAGGTTTGTTAAAGTAAATGCAGGCCGAAGTGTTTGTAAAAACGGTATAAACCGATGTCAGAATAAGGCCAAACATGGTTTTGTTGTCAGAAACACTGTTGTATTGTAAAAACATTGGGTTTTTTGTGTAAAAAGAAATGTAATGGAGAGATTTGACTGAAGGTTGCAATCACCCAAAATGCTCGTTGAAAGAGAAGACTCTACCCAGAATAATGTGTCTGAGTTTATTATCAGACATTAAAAGTAAGGATTGTAAGGTTAGTAATCTTCAGAAAAATGCAGACCATGAACTAAAAATTGAGTGATTCAAGCTTTGGAATCAAACTGGACAACTAAGGACATCCTGTGGTCAGGAACCAAAACTGACTTCATGCATAACAACAATGGAGTTTTTAACGTGAGGCCCTGAATTTGATTGACCAGGGTGGGGAAAACAGCCACTGGACATCGAGTCTGTAATAAGATCAGACAACAAAGGACCCCCACGAAGTGCAAATTTTTGGGCTAACGGCATTCAGCATAAGGAAATAATCGAATATTGTCCCAGCGGGAAACTTATTCAAAACCTGGATATAAATATACGGACACAGACACACAAGCAGTTAAGCAGAAGCAGGAGGAAGAGCACAAGAAGTAACAGCAAGCAGAGAACACAGGAAGAAACACTGAAGCAGGAGGAAGAGACAGGTTCTGGGGGAGGTGGGACCAGTACAAACCGGACGGTCTGCACCTGGGCAGGACCGGAACCAATGTCCTCGGGGGAGTGTTTGCTAGTGCTGTTGGGGAGGAGTTAAACTAATATGGCAGGGGGATGGGAACCAATGCAGGGAGACAGAGGGAAACAAAAAGGAGACAAAAGCAAAAGACAGAAAGGAGATGAGGAAAAGTGGAGGGCAGAGAAACCCAAGGCAAAGAACAAAAAGGGCCACTGTACAGCAAAATTCTAAAAGGACGAAGGGTGTTAATGCAAGGAGTATCCGTAATAAGGTGGATGAATTAACTGTGCAAATAGATGTTAACAAATATGATGCAATTGGGATTACAGAGACGTGGCTCCAGGATGATCAGGGCTGGGAACTCAACATCCAGGGTATTCAACATTCAGGAGGGATAGAATAAAAGGAAAAGGAGATGGGGTAGCATTGCTGGTTAAAGAGGAGATTAATGCAATAGTTAGGAAGGACATTAGCTTGGATGATGTGGAATCTATATGGGTAGAGCTGCAGAACACCAAAGGGCAAAAAACATTCGTTGGAGTTGTGTACAGACCTCCAAACAGTAGTAGTGATGTTGGGGAGGGCATCAAACAGGAAATTAGGCATGCATGCAATAAAGGTGCAGCATTTATAATGGGTGACTTTAATATGCACATAGATTGGGCTAGCCAAACTGGAAGCAATACGGTAGAGGAGGATTTCCTGGAGTGCATAAGGGATGGTTTTCTAGACCAATATGTCAAGGAACCAGCTAGGGGGGAGGCCATCTTAGACTGGGTGTTGTGTAATGAGAGAGGATTAATTAGCAATCTTGTTGTGCGAGGCCCCTTGGGGAAGAGTGACCATAATATGGTGGAATTCTGCATTAGGATGGAGAATGAAACAGATAATTCAGAGACCATGGTCCAGAACTTAAAGAAGGGTAACGTTGAAGGTATGAGGCGTGAATTGGCTAGGATAGATTGGCGAATGATACTTAAGGCGTTGACTGTGGATGGGCAATGGCAGACATTTAGAGACCGCATGGATGAACTACAACAATTGTACATTCCTGTCTGCCGTAAAAATAAAAAAGGGAAGGTGGCTCAAACGTGGCTATCAAGGGAAATCAGGGATAGTATTAAAGCCCAGGAAGTGGCATACAAATTGGCCAGAAATAGCAGCGAGCCCGGGGACTGGGAGAAATTTAGAACTCAGCAGAGGAGGACAAAGGGTTTGATTAGGGCAGGGAAAATGGAGTACGAGAAGAAGCTTGCAGGGAACATTAAGACGGATTGCAAAACTTTCTATAGATATGTAAAGAGAAAAAGGTTAGTAAAGACAAACGTAGGTCCCCTGCAGTCAGAATCAGGTGAAGTCATAACTGGGCACAAAGAAATGGCAGACCAATTGAACAAGTACTTTGGTTCGGTATTCACTAAGGAGGACACAAACAACCTTCCGGATATAAAAGGGGTCAGAGGGTCTAGTAAGGAGGAGAAACTGAGGGAAATCCTTATTAGTCTGGAAATTGTGTTGGGGAAATTGATGGGATTGAAGGCCGATAAATCCCCAGGGCCTGATGGACTGCATCCCAGAGTACTTAAGGAGGTGGCCTTGGAAATAGCGGATGCATCGACAATCATTTTCCAACATTTCATAAACTCTGGATCAGTTCCTATGGAGTGGAGGGTAGCCAATGTAACCCCACTTTTTAAAAAAGGAGGGAGAGAGAAAACAGGGAATTATAGACCGGTCAGCCTGACCTCAGTAGTGGGTAAAATGATGGAATCAATTATTAAGGATGTCATAGCAGCGCATTTGGAAAGAGATGACATGATAGGCCCAAGTCAGCATGGATTTGTGAAAGGGAAATCATGCTTGACAAATCTTCTGGAATTTTTTGAGGATGTTTCCAGTAGAGTGGACAAGGGAGAACCAGTTGATGTGGTATATTTGGACTTTCAGAAGGCTTTCGACAAGGTCCCACACAAGAGATTAATGTGCAAAGTTAAAGCACATGGGATTGGGGGTAGTGTGCTGACATGGATTGAGAACTGGTTGTCAGACAGGAAGCAAAGAGTAGGAGTAAATGGGGACTTTTCAGAATGGCAGGCAGTGACTAGTGGGTACCACAAGGTTCTGTGCTGGGGCCCCAGCTGTTTACACTGTACATTAATGATTTAGATGAGGGGATTAAATGTAGTATCTCCAAATTTGCGGATGACACTTAGTTGGGTTGCAGTGTGAACTGCGAGGAAGATGCTATGAGGCTGCAGAGTGACTTGGATAGGTTAGGTGAGTGGGCAAATGCATGGCAGATGAAGTATAATGTGGATAAATGTGAGGTTATCCACTTTGGTGGTAAAAATAGAGAGACAGACTATTATCTTAATGGTGACAGATTAGGAAAAGGAGAGGTGCAACGAGACCTGGGTGTCATGGTACATCAGTCATTGAAGGTTGGCATGCAGGTACAGCAGGCGGTTAAGAAAGCAAATGGCATGTTGCCCTTCATAGCGAAGGGATTTGTGTACAGGGGCAGGAAGGTGTTACTACAGTTGTACAGGGCCTTGGTGAGGCCACACCTGGAGTATTGTGTACAGTTTTGGTCTCCTAACTTGAGGAAGGACATTCTTGCTACTGAGGGAGTGTAGCGAAGGTTCACCAGACTGATTCCCGGGATGACGGGACTGACCTATCAAGAAAGACTGGATCAACTGGGCTTGTATTCACTGGAGTTCAGAAGAATGAGAGGGGACCTCATAAAAACGTTTAAAATTCTGACGGGTTTAGACAGGTTGGATGCAGCAAGAATGTTCCCAATGTTGGGGAAGTCCAGAACCAGGGGTCTCAGTCTAAGGATAAGGGGTAAGCCATTTAGGACCGAGATGAGGAGCAACTTCTTCACCCAGAGACTGGTGAACCTGTGGAATTCTCTACCACAGAAAATAGTTGAGGCCAATTCACTAAATATATTCAAAAGGGAGTTAGATGAAGTCCTTACTACTAGGGGGATCAAGGGGTATGGCGAGAAAGCAGGAAGTGGGTACTGAATTTGCATGTTCAGCCATGAACTCATTGAATGGCGGTGCAGGCTAGAAGGGCTGCACCTATTTTCTATGTTTCTCTATGTTTCTATGTTTCTATGTTTCTAGAAGGACACAAAAGGAACAGGCTCTGCAGAGAACGGACAGAAGGAGAACCAACCGGTCACAGAACCAATGACCACGCACCTACAATTGCTGCAGCCAGGATTGGTGATTGTATGTCGAAAGCCAAATTTCTCTCAGCAGTCTCGTCCTGTAGTTTTTAGTCGTTTTTTTGTTGCATAATAAAACAAACACTGGGTTAAGCCTAAAATTTTGTGTCACATGTCCTTTCCCACGATAAGTTCCAAGGTCTAAGAATCAGAGTAGAGTGAACAACATCTTCCCTACACCATGAGTAGATGATTATGAGCCTGACTTGGATGGTGACCAGCGTCAGTTGGCAGGCCTAAGTACTTCAATGGACACAACAGTCACAATGTCCATATCCCCACCAGCTGACTGAAGGTGGTTCTGCACGTATGGGACAATCTCGCAGAGACTCTGGGTCTTCCGAGGGGGGAGGTGGAGTTGGGGTTCAGTTGAGAAGATTAATAAGGAAACGCAAACCAACTAGACAGGATATTGGTAACTGGGAATATCAAGATCTTAGGATGAAAAATAACATGAGGACGGATGTAGGGTTCCAAGGAAACTCAAGAGAACACAGGAAGATAGAAGTCAGGAATCCTGGGCGACACACCCTGAAAGCAGGAATTTCCCAAGATGGACTCCGGTGTCAAATATGAATATAGGAAATGGGCATAGCCAGCCAACTGCAAAGAAATGGAAGTCGGAGCAAGAGGAAGCTAAAAGCTTACAACAAGATACTCAGGCTCAGCAGTTGAATTTGTAAACTTGATAAGTAATCTTTTAAAGTGCAGCAGCTCAGAGTGGGAAAACAGAGTTTGGTAAGTGGGAGAGTTTGGTGAAGTGGGGGCGGGAGTTGTTGCTTTGCCTTGTTTTTCCTAACTTTTTTCACAGAGCGGCGGCG
Organism: Pristiophorus japonicus; assembly: GCF_044704955.1. NCBI lineage: Eukaryota > Metazoa > Chordata > Chondrichthyes > Pristiophoridae > Pristiophorus > Pristiophorus japonicus. The sequence goes on along the minus strand of NC_091979.1, from coordinate 175,755,929 downwards.
CACCTGAGCGGGAGCAGACCGAGGCCCGAGAGTGGGGATAAAAGTCATGACAGACCACAGCATACGGTCTGTGTGATCTCCTGGACTAGTTTTGATCGCCTGGTTGGGTCGGAGAGGAATTTTCCCAGATTTTTTTCCCCAATTGGCTCGGGTTTTTATCTGTTTTTTTGCCTCTCCCAGGGGATCGCATGGCTCCGGGTGGGGAGAACTCTGTTGTGTGACATCACAGGTAAGGCAGGTAAGTGATTGGTAGTGATTGTGGGCTCCGCTTTTCTTTTAAATTAACATATAGCATATATCTAAATTCTAAAAACTAACCTTTATTTGTTTAACTAATTTAATAAACTATATCGGGTAAATACTTGATTAACACTAAACTAATTAATTAAATAAAATAATGGGAAAACAGGAGATGTGTTGCTGCTGAAATATGTGGGAGCTTCTGGACGCTTTGATCCAGGGCGACTACATCTGCGTTAAGTGTCTGCGGCTCAACGAAATTCGGCTCCGAGTTGCGGAGCTGGAGTCCGAGCTGTAGACATTGCAAGACATCAGGGAGGGAGAAAGTTACCTGGACCTTTTGCTCCAGGAGGCGGCCACACCCTCTAGATTAAATACTTTAGAATTGCCACGTGGTCAGGGACAGGAGGGTGTGACTACGAGTGAAGCAGGTAAGGGGATCCAGGAGGTAGAGCCTCAGTCCCTGCATTTGTCCAGTAGATTTGAGGTTCTTGCAACCCATGTGGACAAGTGTGCAGACTGCGGGGTGGATGAGCAGACTGACCAAGGCACCATGGTTCAGAAAACCATTCAAGTAGGGGGAGTAAAGAGGCAGATGGTTGTCGTAGGAAGCAGTATAGTTAGGGGGATAGATAGGTTTCTCTGCAGCCGAGAGCGTGTGTCCTGAAGGCCAGGGTAAAGGACATCGACTCTGGGCTGGAGAACAACTTGGAGTGGGAGGGGGAGGATCCAGTTGTCGTGGTACACGTAGGTACCAATGACATAGGTAGGACTAAGAAAGAGGTTCTGCTGAGAGAGGTTGAACAGCTAGGGACTAAATTAAAAAGCAGAACCACAAACATAATAATCTCTGCATTATTACCTGAGCCACGAGCAAATTGGCATTTGGTCAATAGAATCAGGGAGATGAATACATGGCTCAGAGGTTAGTGTGGGAGAAGTGGGTTTCGATTCATGGGGCACAGGCACCAGTACTCGGGAAAGAGAGAGCTGTTCAGTGGGACGGACTACACCTGAACTATGCTGGGACCAGAGTTTTAGCGAACCGAATAACTAGGGAGGTAGACAGGGCTTTAAACTAAATAAGGGCGGGGTGGGGGATGGGGGGGTGGCGGGAAGGACGGTCGCAGTGGAGAGAAATCTAGAATGCTAAAGAGAAAAGAAAAGGAAGCAATGCAGGAAAGTGATTGTGGTAAGGATAACCAGATTATGTCAGGAAGGGACAGAGCATACAAATAAAAGAGTGCACTAACAAATCGGATCCAGGTAAGAAAAAAATAGCAGAAAGACAAATAGAGCTATAGTACAAAATAATGTTAAGATGTCTAATACTGTTAAAAAGACAAATCTAAACGCATTGTGTCTGAATGCACAAAGCATCTGTAATATGGTAGACGAATTAACAGCGCAAATAGATGTAAACGGATACGATATAGCTGCAATTACGGAGACATGGTTGCAGGGTGACCAGGGTTGGGAACTGAATATCCAAGGATATTCGATATTTAGGAAGGACAGGCAAAAAGGAAGAGGGGGTGGTGTAGCATTGTTAGTAAAGGATGAAATCAGAGCAATAGTGAGAAAGGATATTGGCTCAGAAAATCAAGATGTAGAATCAGTCTGGATGGAGCTCAGGAGCACCAAGCGGCAGAAAACATTGGTGGGAGTTGTCTCCAAACGGTAGTGGTAGTGTAGGGGACGGCATCAATCATGAAATTAGAGATGCATGTAACAACGGTACTACAATAATCGTAGGTGACTTTAATCTACATATAGACTGGCCAAACCAAATTAGTAATCATATTGTGGCAGATGAATTCCTGGAGTGTGTGTGAGATGGGTTTTTAGACCAGTATGTTGAGGAGCCTACTCGGGCTATCCTAGATTGGGTATTGTGAAATGAGAAGGGGTTAATTAACAGTCTTGTTGTGCGGGGTCCTTTAGGGAAGAGTGATCATAACATAATTGAATTCTTTATTAAGATGGAAAGTGAAGTAGTCCAATTAGAAATTTGTGTTCTAAATCTAAACAAAGGAAGCTACGAAGGTATGAGGAATAAATTGGCTATGATAGATTGGGAAGATTCATTAAAAAGCATGACGGTGGATAGACGATGGCTAACATTTAAGGAACGAATGCATGAATTGCAACAGTTATACATTCCTTTCTGGTGTAAAAGCACAAAAGAAATAGTGGCCCAACCATGGCTAACAAAAGAAATTAAGGACAGTATCAGATTCAAAGAGGTGTTGTACAAAGTTGCCAGAAAAAGTAGCAAGCCTGAGGATTGGGAGCAGTTTAGAATTCAGCAACAAAGAACCGAGATTGATTAAGAGGGGAAAAATAGAGTATGAGAGTAACCTTGCAAGGAACATAAAAACCGACTGCAAAAGTTTCTGCAAGTACGTAAAAAGATTAGTGAAGATAAATGTAGGTCCTTTACAGACAGAAACGCTCTGTCTGTCTCTCTCTCAGAGCCTCTTTTTAAAAATATATTCCAAAAAGCAACTACTGAGCAGAGGGAAAAGGGCCCCTCCCCAATTGTCAAAAGTTACGGAGAGGTGGGCCTCATTAAAGCACCCTCTGCTCATTAATGATGCCAATCAAGATCTATTCAGGCCTGTGACTTTGGGGTGAGTGTAGCCCTTAAAGGGACTCTGATTATGGCGAGTCCATCTTCGCCAGTAGCGGGGCCAACACAAACTTATGCGCGCGTGGCAGCAAAGGCCACAGCGGCTCCTGCTGCCCCGCCACCTTTCAGATTCATTACTAAAAAGAACGGGGTCAAGAGCTACACTCACCCCAACACGACCAACGAGGAGTGCGTGAGGGCAATGGCTGGGGTAATCGGGCCCTTCGGCTATTGTCGCCGCCTCCAAAATGTACGGGAAGGCTGTGTTCTTCCTGGGGTTGGTGTCCCTGGCCCTCAGTGAGAGGCTCACAGTGGGCGGGACCTTGCTGCCGGTGGATCCTCTCGAGGCCACCACGCGGAGGGTCTTCATCTCGAACGTCCCGCCCTTTGTTCCCAGTGAGCTCCTCCTCCCCCACCTACATCAACTGGGCGGTGAGGTCGGGGATAACGCCGATACCACTCGGCTTCAGGGAGGCCAGCCTCCGTCATGTGTTCTCCTTCCGGCGCTAGCTTTTCATTCAGCTGGCCCGGGAGGAGGTAACAGAGGGTACATTCAGTGTGGTCCACGAGGGGACTGCCTACCGCGTCTTCTGGATGTCGGACAGCGTGCGGTGCCATGCCTGTAAGGAGGTGGGGCAAGTCCGAAAGAACTGCCCCGCCTCCAAGGCAGGTAAAACAGCCAAAGCGGCCAAGGCTGGTGCCGCCGCCACTCCTCCCCCAATACCGTCTGTGTGCCGGGAGCCGTAGGTGCGCGGGCATCGTCGGAGGCCTTTGTCTTCGCGGCCTCCGGCGGGGGGGGGGAGGTAGAGCATCCGCGCGGAAGGAAGGCGCGGAAGAAAACAAATAAACACCCTCCGGATAGTCCCTGCAGTGGGCCACACAGCCCAATGAACGCACCCGCCCCTCCACTATCGCCGGTGAGTGCGGTGCATTCCGAGCCCGGGCCCGAACCCCTGACCGCACCCGCCTCTGCGGGGAGTTTGCCAACCTGTGGTCGGGCTCGGGCACGGGCAAGATAATCGGAAGGAGGGAGCGGAGGCGGGAGCCCCAGCAGACATCGAGAGTTCCCTGCCTCCGCGTCCCTCCAGTAAAAAAAGGAGGCACCATTCCAAGGAAGCAGAGGATGACCAGGGTTCCTCCGAGGAGGAATTGGTGCCCAGTGGGAATCCCGCATCTCCCACCAGTGCTCCCAATGCGCGCCGAAGGCAGGGGGAGTCTGTCCCTCGGCCCAGCCTGAGCCTCCTGGGGATGGGGAACAAGAACTGCCACTTGTGGGTGGTGCGGAGCCGCAAAAAGAAAATGTCGCCGCAGGGTCGAGCGTCCCGGGGACTGAGGCGGGCGGGGCCAATGAGGCCGAGTCCAAGCCCACCCAGCCAATTATTGACATCCCCGGGATCTGCTCGACCTGGCAGAAAAAGAACAAGATTTTAATGCACTTCATGAACATCCACCCGCTGGGCCAGGGAGTGGTAGCGGGGAGGGTGTGGAACCACAATTATCATCCCTGACGTTGGAGCCGGGGGACTTGGAAGACCTGGAGCAGTTTTCGGCCTGGTCTCTCCATGCTCCCCGGTGCCTGGGGCAGAGGGGGAACCCGTCCACTGCTGCTTCCCGACCCGGCATCCCAGGGGGAGCCCAGGGAGGACTCCTCTGCCAACGATCCTGGGGGTGGGATCGTGACAGAGGTAGGGCCGGATGGTGCGGCCGGGCAGTTTGCCGTACCCCGTGCGGTTGATGGACCGGCTGCTGGTGGCGACCTCCCGGAGGGGACGGCGACTCGGTGGAGGGTGCGGGAGAAGATCTGGAGTCCATCACCAGTGAGGTGGTGGATCTCCTCGTGCCCGACGCTGGGTCCCCCCTCATTCCTGCCAAGGAACTCCGGGACTTTTTGGCGCAATGCCAGGGTCGCCGCAATAGAGCCCATCTCGCCCGGGACAAATGGTCCGAGCCGGCGCTGCTCATCAGGTCTGTCCGTGCCACCGTCAAAACAATGGGCGTGGACAGGACCCTATCTAAACCAGAAATCCTTGAGCTGCGCAGGATCAGAATCTTCCTCGCTGGGCTGCTGAGGGAGTGGAGGTCATCAAGCGACTCTGCCCCCCAACCCCCACCGTAGTTAAAGTTAGAGGTTGCACTATGCTCTTGTCATGAAGATAACCATAACCAGCCTCAACATCAACGGCAGCAGAGAGGCACGCCGTAGATTTAACAATTTTTCGCTCCTGCGGGAGGGGAAATATGCGGTGTGCTTCCTGTAAGAAACCCACACCATTCCGGGGGATGAAGCCATGTGGCTCCTGGAATGGCAAGGAAAGGTCCGCATTCGCCACCTCACCGCCACTTCTTGTGGGGTGGCTGGCTATCTTGCTGGCCCCACATTTTCAGCCGGAGATCTTGGCCGCTTGCTCCATGTCATGGTTTGCCTGGGGGACGTGCCGCTCCATTTAGTGAACGTATACGCCCCCCAGCCCGGCCCGCAGCAAGTGCGCTTCTTCAAAGAAGTGTTCACTCTTCTAGGCTCTCTCAATGTCGGCAACTGCATTGTCCTCGGGGTTGATTTTAACTGCACCTTCGAGGTGAGGAACCGCTCCGGTGCCCACAAAACATGACGGTGATGGAGAAGTTGAGGGACCTGGTTGGGTCCTTCGACTTGGTGGACGTCTGGCGAAATCTCCTTCCCGGCTCTAGCACCTACATAAGGACTGGCGCCCGGTCTCCCTCCTCAGCACGGATTACAAAATTGTTGCCAGAGTGATGTCTGCTCGCCTTGGCGCCGTGCTGGACCACATGGTCCACCCTGACCAGTCCTACATGGTCCCGGGCCGGACAATCCACGACAACATCCATCTGGTCCGGGACCTGGTTCACCATTCCCATGAGGCTGGTCTGGCAGGAGCTGGAGGCCAAAGTCACCGCTCGCCTAGGGCGCTGGACAGGACTGCTCCGAGTGCTGTCCTACAGGGGTCGAGCCCTAGTCATAAACCAGCTGGTGGCTGCTATGATGTGGTACCGGCTGGTCACTTTGACCCCTCCCTCTGCGTTTGTCGGCAAAATACAGAAGAAGCTGGTGGACTTCTTCTGGAACAACAGGAAGCACTGGATCTCTGCTGTGGCTCTGAGTCTCCCGCTTAGGGAGGGCGGTCAGGCTTTGGGAGTGTGCGTCAGCACCCAGCATGCGACTTTCCACCTTCAGACACTGCAGACCCTATGTTGAGCCCCCTCCTAGATGGTGTGCGCCGGCGACATATCTCTTCTGCCAGGAGTATTACCTCAATTACAACACGCAGCTCCTGTTTCTGAGCCTGGGGGGCTGCCTGTCTTTTACCAGGAACTCATCAGGGTCTGGAACAGAGTCGCCATCAAGCGCAGTTGTTCCCTGTCTGGAGTGGCGGCTGTCCTTCAGGAGCCGCTGCTCAGGAATCCGTACCTCCACGACCAAGGTTTTAGGCGGCAGGTGGAAGAGAGGGCTGTGGCTGGCGAGCTGAACAGGGTGAGGAACCTGCTCGATGGTGGAGGAGCGGGCTGGATGGCTGGCACGGCGCCTAAACTGGGCCAACATTCGGCGTGCGGCCAATGCCATCGAGTCGCTAAAAACAGCGCTGGGCCCTGACCCCGTTACGTGTGTCGAGGAGGCTCAAGTACATGGGGAGATCCTGTCCAAACTGACCCCCATCCGGACGGAATTCCTCATCGGCGGCAGGACCCGAAACCCCCTTCGGGAGCTGGCGCCTCATATCTTGAGCCACCTTGGGGAAATCTCCTCCGTGCCTTTCAGTTCTGCGCGGAGGGGTTTCCTGTACGGGCTGCTCCTGCACACTCTCCACCTTGCCATCCTCGTCTGCCATCCGGACATGCTATGGCGCACCATCGGAGGAGGCGGGTGTCCCCGATGGAGTGCACTCTATGTGAGAGTCCTCCCATTATTGGGGACTTGGCCTGGAGGGTGGTGCACGGAGCAGTCCCATGCAATACATTTTTAAGGGCTCCCAGGTCGCCTGCAATTTCTGTGGTCTGGAGGAGTCCGTGTTCCATGTTTTTATGGAATGTGCGAGGTTGTAGCCCCTATTCAATTTTTGAAGGGGCTGCTCCTCAAATTCTGGTTGCACTTCAGTCCCACACTCCTGATCTTTGGGCATCCTGTGCAGAGGGTAGCGGGTAGGTCCGAAGGCCTCCTTGTAGGACTGTTCCTGGGTATGGCCAAGGGTATCATCAGCCGGTCCAGGCAGCGGGCAGTCGAGGGGGCCATTCAGCCCGACTGCCAGCCTCTCTTCCGCGGTTACATCCGAGCCAGGGTGTCCCTGGAGATGGAGCACGCGGTGTCCACCGGTGCACTCCAGTCCCTTCGGCCTTCCGCGAGAGGTGGGCGCCGAAGGGACTGGAGTGCATCATCATCCCCGGCGACCAATTTTTAATTTGATTTTATATGTTTTAAAGTTTAATTTGTTTAATTGCCGGGTTTTATTGTTCCCTCCAGGCCCCCCGGCCCCCTTTTAGCCAGGGAGCACTTGTATTATTTGTATGCTTTTACTGCCCTAAAAAACCCCACAAAAACAAAAAAAAAGGGCATTTGAAAAGTGTTTGGATTGTCGTCCCCCCGCCCCCCCTTTAATCAGGGGCCACTTGATTTAATTGTTTATTTTGTTTTGCAAAAAAAGAGTTGCAGTGGGCATTTGTTTAATGTGCACAACTAAAATAGTTGAACTGGTAATTTGTAGTGTGATTGTTAAACCTTTGCTAATAAACCAACTCGTTCTTAATAGCAATGTGTTGTTATGAATTCTTAAGCAAAGAACCCATGAAGCAAATAATTACAGGGCTGTGACCAGATTTTCATCAGAATACAATCGAGGTTTTATGTCATATATAATGGAGGAGGGTTCGAACATCCAAGGTTTCATGCAGCTCAGATTCAAGAAATCACCCAGGTAGCTTTTAAATGGTTGTGGCAAGTAGTCAACTTACCAGAGGCTTTACTTGTCACAAGGAACACTAAAAAGAGGCCAGATCTCAAAGCCTTGTGCCCATGTATAGGTTACAGAAAGGCTTTAAAGTTTGCATTGATAGCTCGGTAAAGTTGTCAGGAAAACATTTTCCCTTTGTTGCTAAACGTGTAGCATAATGATGCACCATGTGTCATTTAAAGAACTTACTTTCAACTTGGCTTAGGATTCTTTACAAGATTGAAAGAAAAGGAGTCATTTGATTCAGGGTTAAAAAGATTACTTCCAGCAGCATAATCAGCCTCTGCTAACAGATCTCCATTTACAATGTTCTGACTGGAGCAATCTGTCCCCAACTGGTTGCTAACTAACACAGTCAATTGTTGATCGTTATGGGAATGTCTATAAATTACATACTCAAATCAATTGGAAACATTGGTGCTTACGGTCGGCAGGGAATTTTAACCTGGAGGAACACGTGGGTTTGGATACGAGTGAGAGTTAAAAGCGGCAAAAATGTGTGCACGTCGGGAAGCCGGCTCCAAACCACTGACTTCCACGTTTAACTTGAGCACGTTAGGAGAGACGAGTAGCTTATTAGCATAGGTGATCAAATAAGTGATCTTCCCCTGTGATGGTGCCAGCCAGAATGAGCGAGCGCTTGGATTTGTGTCTCTGGCTGGCTTCCCACAGGGCGTCATTGAATGCACACATGTGGCAATCCTGGCACCTCAGATTAGTAGGAAGTATTCGTCAACTGCAAAGGGCTTCCACTCCATCAATGTGCTGCTGGTGTGCAAGTACAAAAAGATCTTGCAGGTGTGCGCAAGATTCATGAGGAGCTGTCATGATGTTTTTGACATGCGGCAGTCCAAGCTCCCTGACGTCTTCGGACCTGGAAGCAGACTTAAGGGATGACTGCTAGGAGACAAGGGTTACTCACTTCAAACTTGACTGAGGACATCCATCAGAAACCCAACCAATGAACTCCAACAGTGCTACACTGAATCCTATATGACCACCAGATGTGTGATCGAACAAGCCATCAGCATACTGAGACCAATCTAGAACGCCCTTCAGTACATACCAGCTAGGGTGTCCAGAATAGGCGTGGTGTGTTGCGCTCTGCACAACATTGCGCAGCAGCAAGGTTTGGACCTGCAGGAGGAACAAGGTGCAGAACACTTTAGATGATTCCGAGGAAGATGCAGAGTAGAAAGGTGACGACGGCAATGCACCACCAGCTGCTCACATTGCTGCCCTGGATGTTGGGGTTGCCCTTATTAATGCAAGTTTCAATTAGGTTGCACCAGTGAACCATGTCACAACCGCCTGCAATGGCCACTATTTCCGCCCCCCCCACCGCCCCCTCGCCAATGCCACTGACACAAAGCAGTCCTGCAAACAACAAATCACTCCTTGTATATCCGCCCATTGGTCCCCATCAATTCACGTCTTCCCATTCATCATCAAACTTGGGAAAAAGCGACTTGCCACCCAGCAACAAAGAATGGACAAGCCTTGAAAGTAGGCGGATGGGTTGGTTGGTTGGATTCTATTGCTGATTGGGAATGGGGAATTACTTTTGAGGCCTTGGTCTCATTTACATTGAGCTGGCAAAGTATGGGGCGGTAAACTGCCGATATAATACAACTTACTGGACTAAGGCTGATCAATTATAGGTCCCCCCCATCGCCTGGCCAGCAACAATGTAAGTACAGGGAGGAGGGAGTTGTGATCACAGGAAAGGGGATTTCTGTGACTGCAGCCAACATCATTGGGCTAGACTTTCCATTATTTTTGCATGCATAGTGCCCACTTAACGTCCATTTTAACACTGAAATAAGGTATATCACCCATATATCGCCCATTTAGCCACAAAATGGAAACTAACGCCCATTTCTCGATCGCTTATTGCCGAGCGTTACTTTCTGCATGTACTTAACGCCGATAAAAAATAATACCGCCCACCCACTTTTTTTGGGCGGAAAGATCAGAATGGGCGAAACCAACGCCCATAATATCGTCCAGCGTTACCTTCGGCATTTAATTATTGCCAAGTTTTCATAATACCGCTCGCCCACTGTTTTTTGTCGTAAAGATCAGATTTGCCGAAACTAATGCCCAAAATATCGCCGAGTGTTACTTTCGGCACCTCGCACACATCACTGAAAATATTGCTCGCCGAAAAAACTGCTGTGAAAAAGTTGCTCTCACCTGAACTAATCACAGCGGTATGGGCGCCATTTTCTACATCGCACGTCGCTTCATTTAAAAGGCTGCTTCAACTTCTGAGAAGTTTTGATGTACTCTGGAGTTCTTTTAAGGTGATGTAAACATCTGAACAAACATCTTATCATACTGTGGACGCTTGGAATTTAGTTTAGGTGCCTTAATGGGGAAATTTATTGTTTGTGAACAATAGGTGTATTATTGATAGTTATTGGAATGGGGCCTGTCATTTCTCAGCCTGTCTTGATGTCCACGCACATGCTGCAGACTAGAGATGGCGGAAGGTATATTCAACAGCATTATGTGCCCAATCTAAGATGTGCCAGACTGATGAGGAGGGCCAGATCTTACACCCCACGCATTTACAGGGAGAAGCCATCTCATCTCCACTTGTCCAATAACATCTGCTTTAGGAGACTGCGCTTCCACAAAGAGGTTATCAGTGAGATATGCCAGCTCATCAGGGGAGATGTGCAGCCTGCCAGCACCATCAGGACCGCATTTTCCGTCGAGGTCAAGGTCACCGCGGCATTTTCGTTCTACACGTCGGGTTTCTTTTCGACCTCAGCTGGCGACATTTGCGCTGTATCTCAGCATGCCACACATTGCTGCATTCGACAGGTCACTGAAGCCCTTTATGCACATATCTTTATCAGCTTCCCTATGACCAGGGAGGCTCAGACTGAGAGGGCTCTAGGATGTTACCGAATTGCTAACTTCCCCAAGGTGCAGGGAGCAATAGACCGTACACACATCGCCATGTGGGCACCTTTTCAGGATGCAGAGGTTTTTCGGAACAAAAAGGGATTCCACTCCCTGAGTGTGCTGACCACCAGCAAATAATTATGGCAGTGACTGACAAATTTCTAGGCAGCATCCATGATGCTCACATCCTGCGTGAGAGTGTTGTATCTGACATGTTTACCAGTCAGCTACAAGGTCAATGCTGAATGCTTGGTGACAAAGGTTATGGCCTCGCCACCTGGCTGATGACCCCCTGCGTAACGCTCAGACAGACGCCGAGAAGTGATACAACAAGAGCCACAGAGACACACACAATATCGTTGAGAAAACCATTGGAGTGCTTAAGCAGTGCTTTAGATGCCTGGGCCATACAGGAGGCGAGCTACAATACCACCCTGAACAATTTGTGGTGGTGTGCTCCATGCTGCACAACTTGGCTATCGGGAGGGGACAAGAATTGCCAGAGGGGACTGCCGGTCCACCTCAGGAGAGAGAGGAAGAGGAGGACGAGGAGGTGGACACTGACCTCAAGCCAGGCAATCAGGATGAGGATGAAACCATGCCCCCGCCCCCCTCTAGACCACAGGAAAGGGCCCGTGGTGGCTACATAGCTGCAAGACTCTTACATCAGCAGCTCATAAATGAGCGCTTTGCTTCAAAGAACGTTGTTGGTATTTACAAAGCTGCAACACTGCTGTGCATCACCTTGGTGACAGTTAAAGTTTAAGTTGATTCATGTTAAGTTTAATTATCCCCTTTCATATTAAGGAATCACCAGTGAGAAATGGTGCAGCTATCTGAGACAATGCGCAACAAGGTTATGTTAAATAAAAAACATTTAATGAGAACATTTGTATGAAATCATAATTATAACTGTAAAAATCACCCCACCCCAACCCCACAACAAATTTATAACATTTAGATCAATTAAATTGTCAACATTTCCAACAGCACAGAACACAAATGAAAAACAACAAGGTAACCCCCTTCCCCTTCCTCCAAACCTCCCAACAAAATAGCACCATCAACATAAAAATATGACCAAGACAACACATGCGGCCATGCACCTCACTTTTCTTCCCCCCCCCAACTTCTTCTCCACACCTCTACCCCTTCCCCTCCTGACTCCAAGCCGCCTGGCTGAGGAGTTCCTCAGGCACTGCTTCATTGGGGGGGAATGACAGCAGAACTGTTGGTTGGACGGATACGGGAGAGGAGGGTCCCGAGGTGGGAAAGTGCTCCGAGTCAGAAGCAAGATCTTCCTCCTGGCTCTTATGTGTCATTGGCAATGGGGGTGCAGCACCTTGGGTTGCAGTGCCGCACTTCGGGGTCACTGGGAGTGCTTCCTGGCTATCACCCTCAGGGCCACTGCCATCCGCGGCACGTGCTCTGTCACGGTGGCGGACGTGCTGGCCAGCTGGTGGGATATGCCCTCCATTGTCTGTAGGATCTGCTGGCCGATGTCAACACTCCTCCTGGACAAGTCTACCATGTCCCTGCTCAGATCTGCCGCTCGTGGAACAGACCTGCCACGTTGAACCAACCGCGGTTTGGTTGGCGCCATCCTGGAGACACCTCGGGTGCAATGTGGTGAGGTGCTTGGGCCTGGTACCTCCACTGTGGAGGTGGAAATGGCCGCAGGAGCACTAGATGGCCTTGGGGGTGGAATGCGTTATGGAGCCTGGCAATGCAGGCTCCTCGAAGTCCGCACTGTCATCTGTGGAGAACAGACCCAGCAGATGCACAGACGAGAATCGGTGTTTCTCAGCACCAGGTGTCTGATTGTCCGGTGAGTCCACCCTGCGCCCCAGCTTCTGGCCTCGGTGGTGTTGCCTGGGGCCGCACTGCTGGCTGAGCTGCAAAACACAAATGAGGTCATTAGAGGAGAAGGGGGTGTTAGGGTCACAAAGATGATTCCAGCGCTACACACAGCATATGCACGACAAAAGCACCACCACTATCAAAATCATCACAGACATTACATTTCATGACCATCACCAAATTCTGCATTGCAATGAATCTCATGAGGCCAGCATTATTTAGAGAACACTTTTATTAATCATCTATCATATATTATTGTTCGGATATGAGTGGGTGTGGCATCTATTGACTTTAGATCACGCAATGTTTTATACTTTACTCACATCAGGTTCTGCTGCTGCTTGCGTGGTCAACTGGGGTTAGCTCTCCACTAGTGCCAGCACTCGCTCCTCGATGTAAGTGAGGTCGCTGGTGACTGGTGGCCCGCCATCCATTCGCCTCTGCTCGGCCCTATTCTTCAAAAGCTTCTTCTGTAAAAGGTAACAACAGCATGACATGGCATGAGATCATTGCATGATATCATTGCTAGGTACTGTCACAGAGACTGTTACAACACATAACCGACAGATATAATCATGATTATTAAGAAACTTATCATTTTTTACCTAAAGATGTACTCTGTGAATGCAGGCATTGAGTACAACATTCCCAGTTTAAGTGCAAGACGTCACATCTGATTTTAACCACTCATTACACTTACAAATCAAATTATATAAATATATAAGTACATGTAAATAAATGTAATACTCTGGCGGATTCGACAAGGTCGTTCCAGCGTTTGCGGCATTGGGTGCCCTCACGCACCTCGTTCATCGCTGACAAAGCCATCTTGGCTATCTTGGCCCATATCTTCTGGTAGGTCTTTGGGGAGGGCTTCGCACGCCCACCCTGGGTCAATTGACCCCAGTGTGACTCCACCTCCTGCATGAGGGACGCATTTGCCTTGTCGGAGAATCTCCGAGCTCGTTTTCGTCCTCTCAATTGTTCCTCTCAAAGCTCACTGCTTTCGCCAGTGTCAGTCTCCATAGCGGCTGTGTTGCCTCCTCCATCCCTTCCATTGTAAGAACCAAATTTCCGCAAATGTATCGCTGGGAACAACTTAATTTTTGCTCAGAATTCTTTCTGCTGATTGAAAATCTCCCTCCTACCTCCCAAAACAGCCAAACAAGTACACACCACACCCACACATGCTTTCAGTTCCTCTCTGCTCCCTCTCTATCAGTCTCCTCTTCTGCACATGCAATGATGACCCCTGATCTCCAGAAATGCGGGAAATGACCATTGCCATGCCATTGCTATGGATGGCGACACTTTATGGCAGAAGGTCAAAAAAAATTAATGCTAACGCCCATTTCAGATCGCTCGTGGTAATGCCCATTATAAAAAATGCCAAGTTAGAGTTTTGAAAATGGGTGATAATCCGGTGATCTCAAAAACCCATATTTACCGCCCACGCTGGAAATAACGCCAATTTTTGGGCGATCTGCGCAAAAGTGGAAAGTCTAGCCCATTATCTTTTGTGGGGGCAGGCTGGGCTTCTTCGGCTCTATCACCCATGGAACTGATCGGAGCAGAGATCGCCCAGCTCTTTCTTAAAATGGCAATTGGGATTCAATATACTATACAGGACCCCAATTTGCATATTACAAGGAGCCCACCACTTGTTTCAGGCAGCCGTTTCGGTGGGCTCTTTTCAAAATGGCGACGGGCTGATCATCGGGGTTAATGAGGCAGTAAGGCCACCGACCCCACTTTTAGCACCTAACCGCCCCGATGACACTGATCTTCCCACGTTGAACTTGGCCCCGATATCAACAACAACTTGTAATTATATGGCGCCTTTAATGTAGTAAAACATCCGAAGGCACTTCACAGCAGTGTTAGAAGACAAAACAAATAAATTTGACACCGAGCCACATAAGAAGAAATTATGGCAGATGACCAAAAGTTTGGTCGAAGAGGTGGTTTCAAGGAGCATCTTAAAGGAGGACAGCGAGCTCGAGAGGTGGAGAGGTTTAGGGATGGAGTTCCAGAGCCTAGGGCCCAGGCAGCTGAAGGCACGTCCATCAATGGTTGAACAGTTATAATCAGGGAGGCTCAAGAGGGCAGAATTTGAGGAGCGGTGATATCTCGGGGCTGGGGAGCGGAGGGGGGGGGGATGCTGTTGTGAGGCTGAAGGAGATTACAGAGATAGGGAGGGGCGAGGCCATGGAGGGATTTGTAAACAAGGATGAGAATTTTGAGATCGAGGCGTTGCTTAACCGGGAGCCAGTGCAGGTCAGCGAGCACACTGATGCGAGTTAGGACACGGGCTGCCGAGTTTTGGATGACCTCAAGTTTACGTAGGGTAGAATGTAGGAGGCCAGACAGGAGTGTGTTGGAGTAGTTGAGTCTAGAGGTAACAAAGGCATGGATGAGGATTTCAGCAGCAGATGAGCTGAGGCAGGGGCAGTGACGGGCAATGTTACGGAGGTGGAAATAGGAAGTTTTAGTTATGCTGCGGATATGTAGCCGGAAGCTAATTTCAGGGTCAAATATGGTTGAGAACAGTCTAGTTCAGCCTCAGACAGATGCCAGGGAGAGGGATAGAGTCAGTGGTTAGGGATCACAGTTTGTGGTGGGGATCAAAAACCATGGCTTTGATCTTCTCAATATTTAATTGGAGAAAATTTCTGCTCATCCAGTACTGGATGTGGGACAAGCAATGTGTCAATTTAGAGACCATGGAAGGGTTGAGAGAATTTTGTTGAGGCAAAGCTGTGTGTCGTACATGTGGAAACTGACACCATGTTTTCGGATGATGTTGCCAAGGGGCAGCATATAGATGAGAAATCATTACATCAAGTGTGCCTTTGTGTCACAATCATCCTAATTTCTGTTGTGGAAGTGTGACAGTGCCAGAAAAATATGTTTGTGTTCTTCTCAGATCCTTCTCTTCCAAATTGCCGACCATCAGTTTTTCATGCTCCCATTCCCTACCGAAACAAGGGTCTATTTCTGCTGTCTCTATCAGTTAGGGGGAGGAGGTGGATTACCTGGTTCAGGGCTAACCATACTATTGATTCAGGGTGTCTTCACATATCTTTAATAGGACTGTCTTCTCCAGGTTTTTAATTTCCTTTATGCTGCAGTGAAATGGATGGTGATGATTGCCACACTTTGCAGAATGCAGCTTTAGTATCAGGATAGATTCATTTTGAATAGATTGTGGGCTGTCGCGATTTGCCACACTGATATCATGCAAGTGAAGACTGGTCAGGATCAGCTCAGGATCTTGCTATGTGTGAAGTGAATGCTGCATTACCTGACATCACAACAGCAACTGCACTTCAAAGTAATTCATGTAAAGCACTAATGGACATTTCTGAGCCACATGATTGGATGTTGTATAAATGCAAATCTTCCATTCAGATGAAATTTCAATTCTTCTAACTTTATCTACAAGAGTCTAAATTGTTTTTTGCCACACAACAAAATACAAACAAATAAGTTTGCAATGGCTGAAACCTCTCTGCAAGTCTAAGGTCAGACCCACGTCTGGCTCATGAATAGATTTTGGGAGTGTCGTTTTCTCACTCTTGTACAGATAGTTATTTATAATCTCTTACCCGCCTACTCCTAAGAATACATTGACGTAAATAAATTGTTGAAATAGAGCAAGAAAAATAGCTTGGGAAATAGGCCATGGGTGGGGAACAATGCAGAGTTTCATTTCAGGTTAGGTGAAATGATACTTGAAATAAGATGTATGTTCAAACATACAATAAAATAAGATGTCAAAGGTGTGTTAATGCAATATCTGTACAGGAAAGGTGCCAAACAATGGGATGCCACAAATTATTCCACTTTCCATAGTGTCTTTACTTTGAGATTTCAATTAAAAAAATATATTATGTTCATTAGCCACTTGGTTATTTATTTTTTAAATGTCATTTGAAGACAAAGACTCAGGGGTCACCTGATAGAGGTCTTTAGCGTTATGAAGGGGTTTGATTTGAGATGGTAGATGTAGAGAAGATGTTTTCACTTATGGGGGAAGTCCAAAACTAGGGGGCATATGTATAAGATAGTCACTAATAAATCCAACAGTGAATTGAGGAGAAACTTCTTTACCCAGAGAGTGGTTAGAATGAGGAACTGTCGACTACAGGGAGTAGTTGAGGTGAAATAGCATAGATGTATGACAGCTCAATAAACATGTGAGAGCGAAAGGAATAGAAGGTTATGCTGATAGAGTTAGATAAAAAAAGGGCCGGGAGGAGGCTCGAGTGGAGCATAAACACCGGCAGGGTCTATTGGGCCAAATGGCCTGTTTCTGTGCAGTAAATTCTATGTAATTTTTATATAATTGATAGCTTCAATGTGTTGGTTCAGAAGCAGATGTGCTTCCTGATGCTACAAATCCTCACTTAGTTGTTTCCCAATCTGTTCTTGGCAGGTATTAGGTGAAGCAACATCCCAGCAAAAACAACCGAGAGCAAGTCAGTGAGACTGGGAGGTTGCTTCACCAAATGTCGACTGGTTGATTCAGTAGGATATTAATATTTCACCCCTGGAACCTAGGCTCAAATCTCTGTCTGCTCACTGTAAGGATCCAACGTGCAATGAGTCAAAACTCAGTGGAGAGAACAGACAGAGTTCTGAAGAATGGAGGAAGCTGAGTGATTAAAATCATTCGAATTCCTTTACCGATCCGAGGCCACATCCTTCCTACACGGCCACATTTTATCGTCACCGACTTTGACGTTGGCCCCAGGTGGGCGCCTGATGTAAATCTTAAAGTCGGAGCCTGATTACATCATGGGGGCCACAACAGCATGCACAATGGCAAGTCCAACACCTCAATCATGGGGGGAGTCCATGGAGTGGCCAGAAGAGGCCACGGCAAATTTGAAAAAAAAGCTTGTATGTGGGATCGATGTGGGCCAGGGGTAACAGGAGTGCTACTCATGACCCCAAAAACAGGGATGTCAAACCCACTGGGTGCTGTGCTTAAGATTGCCATTTGTCCCATAATGGGACGTGAATCTCCCAGGCACTGCTTCCAACAGTCCGGGAGAACTGTGCTTTTTATATTTTGTGCTGCAGCAATGACCCCCACCACCCCGATGCTCCCGCAACCACCCACATCCGCTCCCCTCACACCCGTGCGCCCACCACCCGCGTCCCCGCCCCGCCCCCCAACCATGCGCCCCACCTGCGCCACCCCCACCCGTGCACCCGAACTGCCCCACACACCTCCCCGACCCACACCCCCCCAACTGCCCCTCAACTCAAACTCCCCCTCTGAGACCACCCCCCCCACCCCCACATATGCACCCCCCCCGAATCGCACCCCCAGCTCTGATATGCCCCCCCCCCACCAACAAGCACTCGCTTAGAAACCGGCTTGTGGATAGGAGGGAGAGAGAGACGGACTGGGAAGATAGGGGGTTGGGCTGGAAATGGGTGGCTTGGGAGTAGGCATTTGGAGATTGGAAGTTGGTGTGGGGGAGGGGGTGGGGGATGGCTGAGTTGGGTCAGAGACTGGGAAATGGGGATTGGGTCTCAATGAGAGAGGGAGATTAGGTAATGGGATTGGGAATTTGATTCTTACAATTTTACATCGCAAGCTCCAATATGTGGATGAGTGAGATGCAGGAGAGCTGAGTGTGGGGCGGCTGGGGCCCACTGCTGCTCCTCCATGCTGCACAGAAAGTGAAATTTAACTGAAACCTTTTCTACCATTTCTTCAGTGGAGTTGTGCAGTCCCTTTAAGGACTGCTGTTTAGGCTGTTGAAGAACTGGAAAATCTAGTAGTTCATGCAATGTTTCATGCATTTTGCAGAAGGTTGTTGAAACAGGTGCAGGAACAATCTTTGCATATTTAAATTGATCCAATGTTGATTTCAGGCAGCTGCCAGAGGCGCCTAAAAATAGTGAGGAGTAATATGGCAGCACCCATTGCCGCCAACACAGATTAGGTGCAGGACCCCGTGCCCAGAAGTTGGTATATATTGTGTCCATTTTATGCCCAAAAATTGAATGAAACACATACCAATTTCTACCCCTGTGCGACCAAATAACTTTTGCTTAATGTGGCCCAAGCCAAGTGCAAGGTTGTCTGATCAGGTCCACGATAAATTGAGATTGGCACCCCAGCCCTAAAGGCTTCACTTACCTTGCGGAGGATTGTTTCCATGGGTCAGCGATGGCTTGACCCCAGTGTCTTCCTGCCAGTGTTGATATCATTCTCTCCAGCCTATCGTGAGTCAGGTTCGGGGTATTCAACTGAGGCACGAGAGATAAAATAATCCCGGCCCTGTGCTTTGAGTCATCAGATTGCCACCCGCATCGGGACCCGCACTCCTGGTTCCCACCCCCAAGTTCAAATCAACCCCAAGGTGAGACTACATATACACAGTTTGTGACTGAGAATAGGACGTGGCTGTGACTGAGAACAAGACACTGCTTGCGACTGAGAACAGGATGCTGGTTGTGACTGAGAACAGGACATAAGAACATAAGAAATAGGAGCACGAGAAGGCCATATGGCTCCTCGAACCTGCTCCGCCATTTAATACGATCATGACTGATCTAATCATGGACTCAGGGCCACTTCCCTGCCTGCTCCCCATAACCCCTTATTCCCTTATCGGTTAAGAAACTGTCTATCTCTGTCTTAAATTTATTCAATGTCCCAGCTTCCACGCATTCCGAGGTAGCAAATTCCACAGATTTACAACCCTCTGAGAGAAGAAATTCCTCCTCATCTCAGTTTTAAATGGGCAGTACTTCTTCTAAGATTATGCCCTCTAGTTCTAGTCTCCCCCATCAATGGAAACATCCTCTCTGCATTCACCTTGTTGAGCCCCCTCATAACCTAATACATTTCGATAAGATCATCTCTCATTCTTCTGAATTCCAATGAGTAGAGGCCCAACCTACTCAACCTTTCCTCATAGACCAACCCCCTCACGTCCGAAATCAATCTAGTGAACCTTCTCTGAACTGCCTCCAAAGCAAGTCTTTCATAAATATGGAAACCAAAATTGCACGCAGTATTCTAGGTGTGGCCTCACCAATACCCTGTATAACTGTGGCAAGATTTCCCTGATTTTATACTCCATTCCCTTTGCAATAAAGGCCAAGATTCCATTGACCTTCCTGATCACTTGCTGTACCTGCATACTCACCTTTTGTGTTTCATGTACCAGGACCCTCAGGTCCCGCTGTACTGCAGCACTTTGCAATTTTTCTCCATTTAAATAATAACTTGCTCTTTGATTTTTTTCTGCCAAAGTGCGTAACCTTACACTTTCCAACATTATACTCCAACTGCCAAATTTTTGCCCAGTCCCTTAGCCTGTCTATGTCCTTTTGCATTTTTTTTTGTCCTCCTCACAATTTGTTTTTCCTCACATCTTTGTATCGTCAGCAAACTTGGCTACGTTACACTCAGTCCTTTCATCCATGTCGTTAATATAAATGTTTGAGGGTCGGATTTAGGACCAAAGTGGGTTTAAACAGTTGGGTGGGGGGGAGGTTTGAGGGAGAGAGAGGTGGAAGATGGCATCAGATGGTCGGATGAAGGCTTGTTCAGGGAGAGCTCCATAGGGAGCTGCTATCCCATCCGCCATCTTGGGTAAACAGCGATTTCAGCGGTGGTGAGGCTTCGACCAGCTTCAAACACAGGCTTGGGCCTATCTCACGCGTGAGCCTTCTCTCCGGTGATGTCCAAGCCTCCATCCATCGGCGGGTTCGGGCCTCCATCCATCGATGATGCTCAGGCCTCCATCCATCGGCGGGTTCGGGCCTCCATCCATCGGCGGGTTCGGGCCTCCATCCATCGGCGGGTTCGGGCCTCCATCCATCGGCGGGTTCGGGCCTCCATCCATCGGCGGGTTCGGGCCTCCATCCATCGATGATGCTCAGGCCTCCATCCACCGATGAAGCTCGGACCTCCCTTTATCCTTTTGCGATGTCCTGGCCTCTCCCCAGCTGCTGGCCCCATTCAACGGCGGAGTCTCTGTCGAGCACGTGGTGTGTACAATGGTTGTGGTTACTCTGATCTCTCTGACCTCTCCTTCTTCCACAAAATGGACCTCTGACCTTACCAATGCCTGCCCTCAGCCAGGCCTTGGATCTCTTACCATCTCACCGAAGGGCGCTGCTCAGCGCCGAGCTTACAGCCCGCATATCGCCATTGGCAATTAGGCCCATACATCAGTGCCTGGTCTCCAGTAGTCTTGGACCCTCTTGCCACTGAAAGAAGACCTTGCTCAGCTAGGTCCATGTGGTAGCTGGTGTGCAACGGCCACCCCACGTTAAAACAACTCACGCACATACATCTTCCACCCTTCAATATGTAGTTCGGGACCTAGAACATCAGGACCCTCATGGACAACTCCAACAGTGACAGACCGGAATGCCGCACTGCCATAGTTGCCCGGGAACTTAGATGCTTTGATGTCGACATTGCCACCCTAAGCGAGACCCAGTGGGCAGGGAAGGCCAGCTCAAGGAACAAGGTGGAGGTTACACCTTCTTCTGGAAAGAGAAACCAGAGGAAGAATACCGCCTCCACCGAGTCGGTTTCGCTATCAAGAACCAGTTGGTTGACCGCCTCAGAGCCTCCCTCTGCGGGAGTAATGAATGTCTCATGACTCTCCGACTCACCCTATCCCTGAACCAGTGCGCCACAGTTATCAGTGCGTGCACCCCAATACTCGATGCAACAGATGAGACCAAAGAGGGATTTTACTCCAGCCTCAAACAATCCCTGTCCCGCGTCCCTACGGACGACAAACTGATCCTCCTCGGCGACTTCAATGCCAGGGTCGACAAGGACACAGACCTCTGGGGAGGCGTGATCGGCAGAGAGGGGTACCCTGTGTTATATATGTAAACTAGAGGGCTCATCCCCTGGAGTCCCAAGGGATCCCATAATCCCTTGGGAGCACAGGTATTTAAGGAGGCCTCACAGGATGGAGAGGCACTCTGGAGACCTGAAATAAAAGACTAAGGTCACACATTACTTTGAGCTCACAGTGTTCAGTCTGACTCTTTCTCCATACATAACACCCTGCTCCTGACAAAATGCCAGCAACATGACCATGTCATCACTAACACCTTGTTCCGCCGGAGGGACAAGTACAAGGGCATTGTGGCAACAGTCTTGCTCCAAACACTGGCACCTGCTCAACCATGTCATCGTCCGAGCCAGGGATCGCCAGGATGTGTGCATCACCCATGCCATGACAGGAGCTGATGACTGCTGGATGGATCACCGCCTAATCCATTCCATCATCAACACCAATATAGCCCCAAAATGGCGACGGCAGCAGAAGCAATGCCGCAAAAAAATCAATGCCGGGGCAGTCAAAGATCGAGCTAAGAGAGCCCTGTACAGCCAGCACCTCACAGCTAACCTGGCGACCCTTGATGACCCCGAGACGCAGAATGCCCACAGCGCTTGGTCTGCCCTCCAGGCCACCATAACCAGTGCCTGCAAAGAGACGCTCGGTCACTCAACCCGTAAACACTAGGACTGGTTTGCTGAGAATGACCAGGAGATCCAAGAGCTAATATATCGCAAGCGCAGGGCATTTCTGAACCTAAAACAACAACCCAACTCGGGAGCAGCAAAGCAGCTTTATGGACGGCTTAAGGCCGAGGTTCAACAAAAAACCCGCGACCTAAAGAATAGATGGTGGGTGGAGAAAGCACAGGAGATTCAGCAGCTGGATTCTTCGAGGATTCTTCACCGTATTCAAGGCCACCTACAGCCCAAGCACCCAAGGCCCCACCCCACTGCTGGCCAAGAATGGGGAGACACTCATCAAGGACACCGAGGCAGTCAGGACCTGCTGGAAGGAACACTTCGAAGATCTCCTTAATCAAGACTCTGCCTTTGACTCTAGTGTCCTCGACTCCATCCCGCAGCATGCTACCTGCCACCATCTCAGCAAAACCCCAGCCTTGCATGAGATAGAAAAGGCTATCTGCCAGCTCAAGAACAACAAGGCAATGGGAGCGGATGGAATCCCCGCTGAGGCACTAAAGTATGGCGGAGAGGCACTGTTGTCACGAATGCATGACTTCATCTCTCTCATCTGGAAGGAGGAGAGCATGCCGGGAGATCTCAGAGATGGAGTAATCATGACTATCTTTAAAAAAGGGGGCAAAGTCCGACTGCGGCAACTACAGAGGAATTTCCATGTTATCAGCCACTGGGAAAGTCATCGCGAAAATCCTCCTCAACTGTCTTCTCCCTGTAGCCGAGGAGCTCCTCCTGGAGTCACAGTGCGGATTTCGTCCACTACGGGGTACAACGGACATGATATTTATAGCACGACAACTGCAAGAGAAATGCAAGGAACAGCACCAATCCCTGTACTTCGCCTTCTTTGACCTCACAAAGGTCTTTGACCCTGTCAATCGCGAGGGACTATGGAGAGTCCTCCTCTGTTTCGGCTGCCCCCAAAAGTTTGTCACCATCCTCCGCCTGCTCCACAACGACATGCAAGCCGTGATCTTGACCAACGGATCCATTAGAGACCCAATCCACGTCCGGACTGGGGTCAAGCAGGGCTGCGTCATTGCACCAACTCTCTTCTCGATCTTCCTCGCTGCAATGTTCCACCTCACACTCAACAAGCTCCCTGCCAGAGTGGAAGTAGGCTACAGAACCAGTGGGAAGCTGTTCAACCTTCGCCGCCTCCAGGCCAGGTCCAGGACCGTCCCAACGTCTGTTGCCTAGCTACAGTACGCGGAAGATGCTTGCGTCTGTGCACATTCAGAGACTGAACTCCAAGTCATAGTCAAAATCTTCACTGAGGCAGACGAAAGCATGGGCCTTAAACTAAACATCTGTAAGACAAAGTTCCTCCGCCAACCTGACCCCACCACACAACACTGTCCCCCAGTCATCAAGATCTACGGCGCGGCCCTGGAAACGTGGACCACTTTCCATACCTCGGGAGCCTATTAACAGGAGGGGCAGACATCGACAACGAGGTTCAACACCGCCTCCAGTGCACCAGCACAGTCTTCGGCTGCCTGAGGAAGAAAGTGTTCGAAGATCAGGCCCTCAAATCTGCCACCAAGCTCATGGTCGACAGGGCTGTAGTGATACCCACCCTCCTGTATGGTTCAGAGACGTGGACCATTTATAGTAGACACTTCAAATCGCTGAAGAAATACCACCAACGATGTCTCGGCAAGATCCTGCAAATCCCCTTGAGGACAGATGCACCAACGTTAACGTCCTCGATCAGGCCAACATCCCCAGCATCGAAGCACTGACCACACTCGACCAGCTCCGTTGGGGAGGCCACATTGTTCACATGACTGACACAAGCAAGCGCTCTACTCAGAACTCCTATATGGCACGCGAGCCCCAGGTGGGCAGAAGAAACGTTACAAGGATACCCTCAAAGTCTCCTTGATAATGTGCAACATTCCCACTGACACCTGGCCAAAGACCGTCCTAAGTGGAGGAAGAGTATCCGGGAGGGCGCTGATCACCTCGAGTCTCGTCGCCGAGAGCATGGAGAAAGCAAGAGCAGGCAGCGGAAGAAGCATGCAGCAAACCAGTCTTCCCACCCATCCTTTCCTTCAACAATTATCTGTCCCACCTGTGACAGAGACTGTAATTCCCGTATTGGACTGTTCAATCACCTAAGAACTCACTTTTAGAGTGGAAGCAAGTCTTCCTCGATTTCGACGGATGGCCTATGATGAGGATGATAATATAGATTGTAAATAGTTGGGGTTCCAGCACTGATCCCTGCGGCACCCCACTAGTTACTGATTGCCAACCCGAGAATGAACCATTTATCCCAACTCTCTGTTTTCTGTTAGTTAGCCAATCCTCTATCCATGCTAATATATTACGCCCAACCCCTTGAACTTTTATCTTGTGCAGTAACCTTTTATGTGGCACCTTGTCAAATGCCTTCTGGAAGTCCAAAAACACCACATCCACTGGTTCCCCTTCATCTGCCCTGTTCACCATGGCTTGTGACTGAGAACAGGATGTGGCTTGTGACTGAGAACAGGAAATGGCTTGTGACTAAAAACAGGATGCGGCTTGTGACTGAGCATCTCCCATCTAAGATACGCCCATGTGTATTTTTGTGTTGTGGTTCTGAACCATGATGTTCCATGGGCTCGAAGGGTTAGCTTATGAGGAATGGTTCCATAAAGTAGGTTTATATTTGTTGGAATAGAGAAGGTTAAGCGGTGAATTGATTGAAGATTTTAGGATTTTGAAAGGAATTGATAGGGTAGTTAGTAACTTTTTCCGTTGGTGGGGGAGTTTAGGATAAGGGGACATAACTTTAAAATCAGAGCCAGACCATTCAGGAGAGAAGTTAGGAGACACTTCTTCACTCAAACAGTGGTAGAAGTGTGGAACTCCAACCAACAAAAATAGTAGATGCTAGCTTAATTAATCATTATTAAATCTGAGATTGATAGAAATTTGATAACCGAGGGTATTAAGAGATATGAAACCAAAGTAGATGGATGGAGTTAGGATACTGATCAGCCATGATCTCACTGAATGATGGAACAGGCTTGAGGTGCTAAATGACCAATTTTTAATGCCATTTGATGTGGACATTAATATATCAGTTCTCATTCAAAGTATCACCTCTCAGGTTTTCCTCAAGCATTATATGACTTGACCTTTCCTCTACTAGTTCCAGGAGACTTGTGTGTAGACTACAGACACACTGTGGGAAAAATTGCCTCATGTCCCATTTGGAGGCGGTAACCTTCTGGGGATGGGACATTTACCGCCCGGCCAGGAAGTTCTGTCCCCCCGGCGCGGAATTCAGCCCTTCTGCTCCTCAACAGTGGCAGAGCACTATCGGAGGTGCTCCGCATCCATTGAAGGGCGCTACCAGGGCAGTAGTGAGACACTGATTTCAGCGCTGCACTCCAGAGCCCAGCACTCCGCCGGCAACGTCAGCACTATACGGATGCTCTGCATAGCGCTGACGCGGCAGAATGCACCACCTCTTCAATTAAAGGGGAGGGCCGCTGCGTGCTCTGCCGTTCTTTGGCAGCCAGCACTGGGCCACCAGGGGCGCTGTAGACCGAGCCAACAGCCCAACAACAATAACGGAGTGCCAGGCTGCAGGATAGCGTCACGGTTGAGACGCACGAAGCTGACGGTGCCATCCTTGATGCCTGCGGGGCACAAACAGGTTGGCGTGCATGGTGATGATGGGGACGCGCCAGCTCGGTGCGCAAATTGCGGTGCTACCAGCATAACGTCCTCCAAACCTCCGGGGCAAATTCCCCAGAATGCTATTGACCCCTTCCCCTGGGCGATAACCTCATTGCACCCCATTACCTCCCCCCGGAAGCACTAATGGGGCTATAAAAATGGGCAATTTCACCCCCAATGTATCTGAAGCCTCCTTGACAGCAGAGACCAGAAAGGGTCACAATTGCATCACGATGTATCAGTCTCACTTCCTTCAACTTAATTCTGGAGCTACTTAAATGTCCTACTGAAAGAAAAGAAAGACTTGCATTTATATAGCGCCTTTCACGGCCGCCGGACATCTCAGAGCGCATTGCAGCCAATTAAGTACTTTTGGAGTGCAGTCACTATTGTAATTTTAATTAGCAGTTGGTGCAATTCAGCCTGATACTACATTCAATCTTTGCTCAACATTAATCGTTTTCTTGGTATTTCTTATATTTTGCATCACCTTATCTATCATGGCACTAAACACCATTTCCTGTTTCTTCATATCTGGCTGCACTAACTAGCTGGAGCTGGAAACACAACATGTGCCCTTGTGAGAAACAACGTACACCATTGTGGAAATATGACAAATAGCCTGGGAAAGATGCAGATCAAATCATTGCCATAGTGACACCCAGTCCTCTGCCAATAGTTGGCCAAATGCAACACCATTACTGCAATGCTCACTTTGACAGCAGAATGAGATGGCTTAATGAGTCTGGCGACTAAATGCACAAAGCAGTCAAAGCCTCCTGTGGTTGGCAAGCACCCTCCAGTCATTCCTGGCAAACAAAAGCTTTGGAGTTCATGGAAAATGAGTTAGTGCCTTGGCAGAGACGCCCATTAGTAGGTTTCTTGTGTGTGGAACAGTCGATGAAGAGGAAACATAAGCCGCAGAAAGATGATCTCGCCACTGAAGATGTACTCACCTTAAAATCAACCAGAAAATAATGCTCAGCTGTAGTTATGTGTTTTATTAATTTTGAGACAACAGATATTTAATGAACCAGAGGGCGTGAAATTCGGCACCTTAGTGCTGGATAATCAGGCCGGTTTTGGAGAAAAAATGGCGGCCGTCTCACATCTGGTTGGTCCCGCGGTGGCCACCATTTTAGGTAGGTTGGCAGCGCTGCCATTCCTGTGCTCACTAGAGAAATGGTAATGAGGCAGATCATGATGGCAATCAGTGTGCAACGCTGATTTGATGCACAACCTGTCATTTTTGATGTCACTGCACCATCAACGACTTCTCCAACTCATGAACAGTTAAACATGCATTTAGCAGCAGATAGGAAGGATCCCCTACCAGTGCTAATTATAGGGATCAGCAAAAACTTGCAGGTGACTTTTAGTTTGTGCAACTGTTTGCAGCTTTCTACAGTTATTCAAAATTGGTAAGGTGACAGGAAGCGGTGCTGAAGAACGTATTGCTTCTGACTTAAAGGGTTCTGCTCACACTACTTGCCCCCAGTCATAGGGGCTCTACTTGCCCGCCCGCGCTCGAGCATGACAGGGTGATGGAGCGGAGGCAGCACAGGAACAGGAGTTCGGGCAGTCGAGTGGCCTACAAAGGCCCGAGAGTCAGAGGAGGCGACCACAGGAGCAAGAGTTAGGGCAGTCGAGTGGCCTATAAAGGCCCGAGAGTCGGAGGAGGCGGCCACAAGAACGAGAGTTCAGGCAGTCGAGCGGCCTATACAGGCCCGAGAGTCAGAGGAGGCAGCCACAGGAGCGGGAGTTCGGGCAGTCGAGCGGCCTATAAAGGCCCGAGAGTCAGAGGAGGCTAGCTGCTGCAGGGGCAAGGGCAGAAGGTAAACAAAGAAGTAAGAAGAAATCGTAGTGGGACGTTACAGCCAAGTGGGTAAGTGATTGGCTGGTTGGTGAGTATTTGATCTTTTATTTTTCTTAGTAGTAAGAAACCTTTGGCATTGTTACAAATTAAGTTAATCTAAGGATTAAGTCGTGGCAGGAGAGCCCAGACCCATGTCATGCTCCTCCTGTGCTATGTGGGAAACTGGTAAGTCCTGACTCTAATGTACTGACTTACACGAGACACATGCTGAAGTCAGGGTCACTCAGGACCTGCACCTTTAATTCTAGCTCTCCAGTGCTGCACTTGCCTGAGACCTCCCTTTATATACCTCAGTGGGACAGGTATGGAGTGTCTCCTGCACGTGCACCCCTGGTGGTAAGGTACACTTATTGTTATAGATCATATCCAGTTACAGTTATGTATAACATGGTAAGATACAGTTATATACAGTAATGTGAGATACATGACATCACCCTCCCCCAAGGCCTTATTGCCTTTATAGATTCAGTCTCTCAGGTGGTCTGTGCTCTCACGTGGAGCGTCTTAGTTGTGGTTCAGTTGTTTGCCTTGGTGCCTGTTTTTCGTTCGGTGTGATTGCTGGTATCTTGCCTGGGCTGTCTGTTGAGACTGCCCTTTCCTCAGGTTGTTCCACCTGTCTGTCCACCAGGTGTGGTGTGAGTTCCACATTGTGGTCTGCCTCTGGTTCTTCAGTGTTACCAGTGAATCTACTTTTTACTTGGTCTACATTCCTCCGGCAGGTTTGGCCATTGTCCATTTGTACAACCAGTAGCCTGTTTCCCTCTTTGTCTGTTACTGTCCCTGCAAGCCATTTGGGACCCCGGCCATAGTTTAGCACAAACACTTTGTCCCCTATCTCATTCCACCTCCCCCTCGAATTTTGGTCATGGTACTCAGTTAGCTTTTGACGCTTAGCCTCAATAATTTCATGCATGTCTGAGAGGATGAATGAGAGCCTGGTCTTTAAGGTTCGTTTCATCAATAGTTGCGTGGGGGGAACCCCAGTCAACGAATGCAGACGAGATTTGTATGCCAGCAACAGTCGCGACAGGCGGCTCCGCAGCGTGGGACCTTGGATTCTGAGCATGCCTTGTTTAATGATTTGCACTGCTTGCTCCACCTGGCCATTGGAGGCCGGCTTGAAAAGTGGCGTCTTAACGTGATTTATATCGTGGTCAACTATAAAATCGTGAAATTCTGCGCTGGTGAAGCACGGACCATTATCACTGACCAATATGTCAGGAATGCCGTGCGATGCAAACATGGTTCTAAGGCTCTCCACAGTGGTGGAGGTGGTGCTCGAGTTTAAAATGTTGCACTCGATCCATTTCGAAAATG
The DNA here is from genome assembly GCF_044704955.1 of Pristiophorus japonicus. NCBI lineage: Eukaryota > Metazoa > Chordata > Chondrichthyes > Pristiophoridae > Pristiophorus > Pristiophorus japonicus. The sequence continues at coordinate 175,726,908 of NC_091979.1, read as the reverse complement.
CATCAATGACTACGAGGAACATTTTGCCCATGAATGGGCCCGCATAGTCTACATGCACCCGCGACCACGATTTGGTGGACCAGGGCCAGGGGCTTAGGGGGGCCTTCCTGGGGGCATTACTGAGTTGGGCACAAATGTTGCACCGAAGGACGCAGAGCTCCAAGTCCGCGTCAATGCCAGGCCACCAGACATGAGATCTGGCTATGGCCTTCATAAGGATGTTCCCCGGGTGCTCGCGATGGAGCTCCCGGACAAATGTCTCCCTGCCTCGTAAGGGCATAACTACTCGGCTGCCCCACATCAGGCAGTCTGCCTGTAGTGAGAGTTCATGCATGCGCCTATGGGAGGGTTTGACCTCCTCGGGGCAGGCATCGCGAGCCTCTGCCCAGTCACCGGTTAAAACGTCATCTTTTAACTGGAGATAATGTGGGGTCGCTGGTCGTCCAGGCTCTGATTTGGCGAGCCGTCATGGGCAAACCTGTGGATTCAAAGGCATTGATTGCCATGACCATCTCATAGTCCTGTTCGTTGGACCCTTCTGTGGTCGCCAGGGGTAGCCTGTTAAGCGTGTCGGCACAGTTGTTTGTGTCTGGTCTGTGCCTTATCGTGTAGTCGTAAGCCGCCAGCATGAGTGCCCATTGCTGAATGCGCGCCGACGCGTTGGCGTTGATTGCCTTGCACTCGGATAGTAGGGACGTGAGGCGTTTGTGGTTGGTTTCTAACGCAAACTTGGCCCCGAAAGGTATTGGTGCATCTTTTTGACACCGTACACACACGCGAGCGCCTCCTTCTCAACCATACCGTACCCGCGCTCTGCCCGCGAAAGTGACCTGGAGGCATAAGCAACGGCCTGCAATTTACCCGCATCATTGATATGCTGTAAAACGCATCCGACCCCGTACGCTGATGCATCACACGTAAGGACTAACTTTTTACCTGGGACAAAAAAGGCTAAAACACTCATGGAACATGGAAGGTTGCGTGCCTTATTGAAGGCACGTTCCTGGGCGTCCCCCCAAAATCAACCGCACCCCTTTCTGAGTAGCACGTGGAGAGGCTCCAGCAGCGTGCTCAAAGTTCTTCATAAAGTTCCCAAAGTAATTGATTTGCCCGAGAAAGGCGCGCAGTTCCGAGACATTCTGGGGCCTGGGTGCCAGGCGAATCGCTTCGGTTTTGGATTCGGTTGGGCGGATTCCATCAGCGGCAATCCTTCTGCCCAAAAATTCAACCTCAGGCGCGAGAAACAGACACTTGGATTTCTTAACTCTTAGGCCTACCCGATGCAATCAACTTAGTACTTCCTCAAGATTGCGGAGGTGAGAGTATGTCATCTTGAAACACAACCGTGCCCGGGATGGACATGTTGCGCTGGAATATAGCAGCTGCTGACCTGATGCCGACTGGGCATCGATTGTACACAAAAAGGCCTCGATGTGTGTTGATGGTGGTGAGTAGCTTAGACTCTTTGGTCAGTTCTTGCGTCATTTACGCAGATGTGAGGTCAAGTTTCGAGAAAAGTTTTCCTCCAACCAATATGGCAAATAGGTCCTCCGCTCTGGGCAGCAGGTATCGGTCCTGTAGGGAGACTCTGTTTATGGTGGACTTGTAATCCCCACAGATTCGCACGGATCCATCAGGCTTCATGACAGGGACGATGGGGCTTGCCCAGTCGCTGAATTCCACGGGAGAAATTATGCCTTCCCACAGAAGCCGGTCCAGTTCATTTTCAATCTTTTCCCTCATCACATAAGGCACAGCTCTAGCCTTGTGATGGACCGGTCTGGCATTCTGTGTGATGTAGATTCTAACTTTAGCCCCTTTGAAGGTGCCCACACCTGGCTGAAAGAGATGTTCAAAACAGCTTCGAACTGTTGAGCAGGAGGTCCGTTCCTCTGACGACATGGCGTGAACATCATCCCATTTCCAATTAAGTTCTGCTAGACAGCTTCTCCCCAACAGGGCTGGGAGATCCCCGGGGACAATCCACAGGGAAAGTCGGTTCACCATCCCTTTTTGTGTGACTGAGAGCATGGCGCTGCCAAAGACTGGGACGATTTCTTTCGTATAGGTCCTTAGTTTGGTGTCGATCTTTGTGAGTTTTGGTCTGTTGCTTTTGTGCGGCCACAGCTGTTCAAATTGTTGAACGCTCATGAGAGATTGACTGGCCCCCGTGTCCAGTTCCATGTTGACGGGTATCCCGTTGAGTAGAACCCTCATCATAATTGGAGGCGTCTTGGTGTAAGAACAGTGGACATTGATCGTGTTAACCCGCTGTGCCTCGGTGTCCCGTGCACTGTTCCAACCGTCTTCTGGTCCGCTTTCCGACCCTTCCGACTCGTATACCAGCCGAGCTGCTGTTTTTCTGCACATGCGAGCCAGATGCCATGTGTAGTTGCACTTTCTGCAAACGGCATGCTGAAATCAACACACCCTGGTTGAGTGCCTTCCCCCACATCTCCAACACAGACCGTTTCCATTGTTTCCGAAGGATGAGCTGCGTCTGGCTGATCTCCCTTTAACTTCTCTCAATCTGTTGTTGATTGCTCGCATTGTGGGCTGATTGGCTGTTCATATGGCCCTTGATTTTGATGGCTTCTGGCACCACTGTCTGCTGTTGAAGGCCTGCTCTCCTGCCTTTGTCTGTGTGTGGGGGTAGCGGTTTGTTTCACAATGTGAACCCTTGTTCCGATGCCTCGTTGATTGTCGTATCCGAAGTATAGATCAGTCTCGTTTCTTCTTCGCCTGCCAAGAACGTCTGTGCAACCAATGCTGCTGCCTCTAGAGTCAAGTTCTTAGTCTCTATAAGCTTTCGGAATATGCCTATTCATTCAATAAAAAAGTCTCTCAGTACTTCTCTCCTTAGTTCATCAGGGAACTCACATGAACTAGCCAGCCTCCAAAGTTCCGCCACGCAGTCGGGTATGCTTTGACCCACACAGCATCTGCAGTTGTAGAACCTGTGTCTGGCCATGTGTAGGCTGTTCGCTGGCTTCAGGTGGTCTCTCACCAGTGTGCTCAACTCCTCAAATGACTTGCTTGCTGGTTTCTCGGGTGCAGCAGGTCTTTCATTAAAGCGTATGTTTTCGAGCCACAGCTGGTCAAGAGATGGGCTCTTCTCTTGTCTGCCTTATCATCGCCCAGCCAGTCTTTGGTCACAAAGCTTTGTTGGAGCCTTTCTATGAAGTCATCCCAATTGTCTCCAGCATTGTATTTCTCATGTGAGCTGTTGGTAGCCATTCTGTGGATTCTGTGATCCTGTAACTCGTCGCCACTGTTAAGTCCTGACTCTAATGTGCTGACTTACATGAGACGCATGCTGAAGTCAAGGTCACTCAGGACCTGCACCTTTAATTCCAGCTCTCCAGTGCTGCATTTGCCTGAGACCTCTCTTTATAAACCTCAGTGGGGCAAGTATGGAGTGTCTCCTGAAAGTGCACCCCTGGTGGTAAGGTATGCTTATTGTTACAGGTCATATCCAGTTACAGTCATGTATAGCATGGTAAGATACAGTTATATACAGTAATGTGAGATACATGACAGAAACTAGGGACACTACCAGTGTCCCTGACTACTACGTGTGTGGGAAGTGTATCCAGTTGCAGCTCCTGACAGACAGCATTGAGGCAATGGAGCTGCGGATGGATTCACTCTGAAGCATCCGCACTGCTGAGTATGTCGTGATTAGCACATTTAGTGAGTTGGTCACACCGCATGTAAAGGTTGCACAGTCAGATAGGGAATGGGTGACCATCAGGAAAAGCAAGGGAAGGCAGGTAGTGCAAGGGGCCCCTGCGGTCACCTCCCTCCAAAACAGATACACTGTTTTGGGTACTGTTGAGGGAGGTGGCTCATCAGGGGAAGGCAGCAGCAGCCAAGTCCATGGCACCAGGGGTGGCTCTGCTGCACAGGAGGGCAGGAAAAAGAGTGGGAGAGCTATAGTGATGGGGGTTCTATTGTAAGGGGAACAGATAGGTGTTTCTGTGGCCGCAAACGAGACTCCAGGATGGGATGTTGCCTCCCTGGAGCAAGGGTCAAGGATGTCTCGGAGCGGCTGCAGCACATTCTGGAGGGGGCGGGTGAACAGCCAGCTGTCGTGGTGCATATAGGTACCAATGATATAGTTAAAAAACAGGATGAGGTGGATTCAGGGAGCTAGGAGTTAAATTAAAAAGTAGGACCTCAAAGGCAGTAATCTCAGGATTGCTTCCAGTGCCACGTGCTACTCAGAGCAGGAATCGCAGGATAGCTCAGATGAATACGTGGCTTGAGGAATGGTGCAAGGGGGAGGGATTCAAATTCCTGGAACATTGGAACCGGTTCTGGGGGAGGTGGGACCAGTACAAACCGGACGGTCTGCACCTGGGCAGAACCGGAACCGATGTTCTAGATGGAGTGTTTGTTAGTGCTGTTGGGAAGGGTTTAAACTAAAATGGTAGGGGGATGGGAATCAATGCAGGGAGACAGAGGGAAGTAAAAAGGGGGCAGAAGCTAAAGGTAGGAAGGAGAAAAGCAAGAGTGGAGAGCAGAGAAATCAAGGGCAAAAATCAAAAAGGGCCACATTACAACATAATCCTAAAAGGACAAAGAGTGTTAAAAAAAACAAGCCTGAAGGCTCTGAGTCTCACTGCAAGGAGCATTCGTAATAAGGTAGATTAATTAACTGTGCCGATAGCTGTTAATGAATAAGATGTAATTGGGATTACGGAGACATGGCTCCAAGGTAACCAAGGCTGGGAACTCAACATCCAGGGGTATTTAATTTTCAGGGAGGATTGTCAGGAAGGAAAAAGAGGTGGGGTAGCATTACTGGTTAAAGAGGAGTAAGGAACGACATTAGCAGGGATGATATGGAATCTATGTGGGAAGATCTGCGAAGCACCAAAGGACAGACCACCAAAGAGTAGTAGGGAGGTTGTGGACGGCATCAAACAGGAAATTAGGGACGCATGCAATAAGAGTACAGCAGGTATTATGGGTGACTTTAATCTACATATTGATTGGGCTAACCAAACTGGTAGCAATATGGTGGAGGAGGATTTCCTGGAATGTATAAGGGATGGTTTTCTCGACCAATATGTCGAGGAACCAACTAGAGGGCTGGCCATCCTAGACTGGGTTTTGTGCAATGAGAGAGGATTAATTCGCAATCTTGTTGTGCAAGGCCCCTTGGGGAAGAGTGACCATAATATGGTAGAATTCTTCTTTAAGATGGAGAGTGACACAGTTAATTCAGAAACTAGGGTCCTGAACTGAAGGAAAGGTAACTTCGATGGTATGAGGTGTGAATTGGCTAGGATAGACTGGCGAATGATAATTAAAGGGTTGACAGTGCAATGGCAGATATTTAAAGATCACATGGATGAACTACAACAATTGTACATCCCTGTGTGGCATAAAAAGAAAAAAGGGAAGGTGGCTGAACCGTGGCTAACAAGGGAAATTAGGGATTGTGTTAAATCCAAGGAAGAGGCATATAAATTGGCCAGAAAAAGCATCAAACCTGAGGACTGAGAGAAATTTAGAATTCAACAGAGGGGGACTAAGGGTTTAATTAAGAGGAGAAAAATAGAGCATGAGAGTAAGCTTGCAGGGAACATACAAACTGACTGCAAAAACTTATATTGATATGTGAAGAGAAAAAGATTAGTGAAGACTAATTTAGATCCCTTGCAGTCAGAATCAGGTGAATTCATAATGGGGAACAAGAAAATGGCAGACCAATTGAACAAATACTTTGGTTCTGTCTTCACTAAGGAAGACATGAATAACCTCCCGAAAATACTAGGGGACCGAGGGTCTAGCGAGAAGGGGGAACTGAGGGAAATCCTGATTAGTCAGCAAATGGTGTTAGGGAAATTGAAGAGGCTGAAGGCCGATAAATCCCCAGGGCCTGATAGTCTGCATCCCAGAGTACGTAAGGAAGTGGCCCTAGAAAAATAGATGCATTGGTGGTCATTTTCCAGAATTGCATGGATTCTGGATCAGTTCCTATGGACTGGAGGGTAGCTAATGTAACCCCACTTTTTAAAAAAGGAAGGAGAGAGAAAACAGGGAATTATAGACCGGTTAGCCTGACATCGACGGTGGGGAAAATGCTGGAGTCAATTATTAAAGATGTAATAGCAGCGCATTTGGAAAGCAGTGACAGGATCGATCGAAGTCAGCATAGATTTATGAAAGGGAAATCTTGCTTGACAAATCTTCTCGAGTTTTTTGAGGATGTAACTAATACAGTAGACAAGGGAGAACCAGTGGATGTGGTGTATTTGGACTTTCAAAAGGCTTTTGACAAAGTCCCACACAAGAGATTGGTGTGCAAAATTAAAGCACATGGTATTGGGTGGTAATGTATTGACGTGGATAGAGAACTGGTTGGCAGATAGGAAGCAAAGAGTGGGAATAAACGGGTCCTTTTCAGAATGGCAAGCTTTGACTAGTGGAGTGCCGCAAGGTTCAGTGCTCGGACCCCAGCTATTTACAATATACATTAATGATTTAGACAAAGGAATTGCATGTAATATCTCCAAGTTTGCAAATGACACTAAACTGGGTTGGCAGTGCGAGCTGTGATGAGGATGCTAAGCGGCTGCAGGGTGACTTGGACAGGTTAGGTGAATGGGCAAATTCATAGCAGATGCAGAAGAACGTGGATAAATATGAGGTTATCCACTTTGGTGGCAAAAACAGGAAGGCAGATTATTATCTGAATGGTGGCAGATTAGTAAAAGGGGAGTTGCAATGAGACCTGTGTATCATGGTACATCAGTCATTGAAGGTAGGCATGCAGGTACAGCAGACAGTAAAGAAAGCAAATGGCATGCTGGCCTTTATAGCGAGGGGATTTGAGTATAGGAGCAGGGAGGTCTTACTGCAGTTGTACAGGGCCTTGGTGAGACGACACCTGGAATATTGTGTGCGTTTTGGTCTCCTAATCTGAGGAAGGACGTTCTTGCTCTTGAGGGAGTGTGGCGAAGGTTCACCAGACTGATTCCCGGGATGGCAGGACTGACATATGAGGAGAGACTGGATCAACTAGGCTTATACTCACTGCAATTTAGAAGAATGAGAGGGGATCTCATAGAAACATATAAAATTCTGACGGGACTGGACAGATTGGATGCAGGAAGAATGTTCCCGATGTTGGGGAAATCCAGAACCAGGGGACAGTGTCTAAGGATAAGGGGTAAGCCATATAGGACCGAGATGAGGAGAAACTTTTTCACCCAGAGAGTTGTGAACCTGTGGAATTGTCTGCCACAGAAAGTTGTTGAGTCCAGTTCGTTGGATATATTCAAAAGGGAGTTAGTTGTGGCCCTTACGGTTAAAGGGATCAGGGGGTATGGAGAGAAAACTTGGGTGGGGTACTGAGGTTGAATGATCAGCCATGATCATATTGAATGGCGGTGCAGGCTCGAAGGGCTGAATGGCCTACTCCTGCACCTATTTTCTATGTTTCTATGTTTCTAAGAAGATAAACTGCTTGCAGAGGGAGGGGGAGGGGGAGGGGCAGGACGGCTCTCAGGAGGAGCATTTCCCCACCTAAGTTCTTCCGAGAGTACTTCTCCCACCTGCAGTGTATTAGGAGGCTCCGCTTCACCAAGGATGCGGTCACAGAACTCTGCTACCTTCTGCAACCAGATCTGCAGCCTCAGAGCAGGACAATGAAGGCACTGCCAGGGGCCTGTAAGGTCACCCTGGCCCTCAAATTTTTCACCACCGGATCCTTTCTGCCTGGAGCAGGCAACTTTGCTAAAATCTCTCAATTCACTGTCCATCACTGCATCTGCAAGGTCAAAGAGACTCTTTACTCCAGGAGAAGGGACTTCATTGTCTTCTCTCTCAACAGAGAGGAGCAGGAGGAGCCGCATGTGGCTTTGCAGGGTGCCATCGACTGTACACATGTAGCTTTGCGGGTGCCGCATATCAATCCTGAGATGTACCGCAAAGGCAACCACTCACTTAATGTGTAGTTGGTGTGCGACCACCCCGACGCATCATGATAGTGAATGCACGGTATCCTGGCAGCTGTTATGATGCATTCACCCCATGCCAGTCCGGTGTGCCAGCAATCTTCCAGCCACCGCGTCAAACCCGAGGGTGGCAAGGACTATCTGCTCTACACCTGGCTAATGGCTCCTCTCCACAAACCCCACCACTCATGGCCAGCACTCATATCATGAGAGCCATGCTGCCATGAGAAACGTCATCAGCGAACCTTTGGAGTTCTGAAGAAATGGCTCCACTGGCTTGACCGCTCGGGAGGAGCCTTCCAGTACTCACTGGAGTGGGTGTCTCATTTAATGGTGTTTTGCTGCATCCTCCACAACTTAGCCATCATGAGGCTGCAGGCTTTGCCACCAGAGGTTCCACGACCACCTCAGGATGAGGAGGAGGAGGAGGAGAAGGAGGAAGGGAGGAGGAAGGCCGCAGATCTCCGTGCGGACGGGCTGTCTGTGAGCGCGTCATCAGAAATGAGTTCCTCTGAATGAAACCCCAAATTCCCGTTATTCACCACTTCCCCACAATATGATCCCTCTTTCCCGAAACATCACAGCATTCTCTTGAGCACAGCGCTGAAATAAGAGCCACCACAAAACAAACATGACAAACACCATTTATAAATTAATCAATGCAACACTACACAACAAAGTCAACGAATCACCCTTGTGCATTCCCTTAGTGTTTGCCTTTTGTGTTCCTTTGTCTACTTTAGTGCTCCTACGCAGTGCTACCCCAGTGGCTGCAGCCTGGCTGGTGGAAGGCTGCTGACATTTCATGGGGGATACTGCGGATGGCCTTTCAGGATGTCCTTGAGCAGCTCTGGGCCTAGAAGGCCTAGCTGTAAACTACACCACCTTGGCATGGGCGGCAGCAGTCTGGGCTGGCTGGCTGACAGGCCATAGAAAGGGCACTGGTGGAGTGGCAGTGGTGGGAGTAGGAATACTGTCATCCTGAGAGAGGACAGCTGGTTCTTGCTCCACTCCCCCGGGCCTGTACCTCAGCATCCCTAGCCATCTGGTGAAGCACAGATTTCTGGCCTGCAGTGAGACCCTGCAAGCTCCTTTTGACACTTGTAAACACAGCCACGATTATACCAGTTTGAGCTTGCATGGCAGCACTGAGACGTTAGGCTGCTACAGCTTGTGTTGCAATGGAAGCTGCGGCATCGCCCATCACACCCAGCATCGTGATTGGCTCCACAAGTGTCTTAATGGAGTTGCGCATCACTTCCATCCTGGAAATCATGGGCTCCAAGCTCCGTGCAAAGCCCCGTGCAAAGTTGGAGCCGAACATCTCCTTGATCCTTGACACTTGACACTGACAAGAAGCTCTCTGGCAGGCTTCCATTGCACCTCCCAGTTCGGTGTGCATGTCCATTACCCTTTCTTCTGAAGTTTTTCCCATCGAAATCATCATCTGAGTCCTGTGTAGCAAAACCCATGTGCGACCTCTGCCCTGGCTGCAGCCCACTCGTGCCTGGTGACTTACCATGTGCAGATCCCGCATTTAACCTCTCCTCTAAAGTCCGCGCAGTTCCGTTTTCTGAGCTGATTCTTGGGAATGTCAGATCGAGTGATGGTGCCTCTTCTTCTCCTTCATCAGCAATGCTTTCAACCTCACTGCTTGCCACAGCCTCAGTAACGGCCCCTCCAATGATTTTCAGCACTCTCTCCTCCAGCTCAGTCAGGTTCTGAAGTCAGGCTTCCCACCACCCAGCTGCTGCTGCTCACGGCGGTTGTATGCCACCTTTGCCTGCAAAATAAAGGGAAGTGTGTCACTGAGTGTGGTGCAATGTGTTTCGGTTATATGACTACCATGGTTAAATAGCTGGCAGTGCTTTCCACGGCAGTACATGCATGGTGCGATATGTGGGTGTGAGGCTAGAAAAAGTGGTAAGTGTGTGAGGGTGAGGTGAAGCTATGAATATGAGGTATGAGTGATGTTTGCTAGAGATTGTAGGTAGGTGAGTGATGGGGGTCTGGCACATTGAGCAGTGTGTGAGGCCAGTGGTGCAGATGGTGGGATATGGCATTTGAAAATGCAGTTACTCACCTTGTCCACTCGTGAGGCACTGGATCCAGGTCCTGGGAACAACACACGTTTCACTGACGGCTTGTGCTATTTCCTCCTACTGCCTTCTTACGTGCGGCTGGAAGATCTCCTGCCTCCCCTGTGGTTAGAGGACCTGACATCTTCTCTGCACCCCCAGGACCAAGGCCTCCAGTGCCGTATTAAGGAACCTCCCTACCCTCTCTCTTCCCTGTTGGGCCATGGCTTCAGAGTGACAATGAGAAGCTTCTGCAACAAAGCACCTCCCCTTTAAGTACTGCAGAGAGCCTAGGCAAAATGTTATTGGCCAGTAAACTGCACCCGATATTGATTCCCCTGTTGAGCACTAAGCCAACCAGCAGCACGATTAGTGCTGAGATCAGCACTCCAATCATTATAATGGTTATCAAAATCCACGCTGTGGCGTTGGACAACTTGGACCATTTTCCATACTTCGGGAGCCTACTATCAGCAAGGGCAGGCATCGATGACGAGGTCCAACACTGCCTCCAGTGTGTCAGCGCAGCCTTCAGTCACCTGAGGAAGAGACTGTTCGAAGACCAGGACCTCAAATCTGGCACCAAGCTTATGGTCTACAGGGTTGTAGTGATATCCGCCCTCCTATATGGCTCAGAGACATGGACCATATACAGCAGATATCTCAAAACGCTGGAAAAGTATCACCAATACAGCCTTTGCAAGAACCTGCAAATACACTGGGAGGATAGACGCACCAACATCAGTGTTCTCGCTCAGGCCAACATTCCCAGCATCGAAGCACTGACCACACTGTAGCAGCTCCTTTGGGCGGGCCACATTGTTCGCATGCCCGACATGAGACTCCCTAAACAAGCACTCTACTCAGAACTCCTACATGGCAAGCGAGCCCCAAGTGGGAAGAGGAAACGTTTCAAGGACACCCTCAAAGCCTCCTTGATAAAGTACAACAACTCCACCGGCACCTGGGAATCCTTGGCCCAAGACCGCCCAAAGTTGACGACGAGCATCCAGGAAGGCGCTCAGCACCTCGAGTCTCGTTGCCGAGAGCATGCAGAAATCAAGCACAGACAGTGGAAGGAGCGTGCGGCAAACCAGACTCCCCACCCACCCTTTCCTTCAACCACTGTCTGTCCCACCTGTGACAGAGACTGTAATTCCCACATTGGACCATCCAGCCACCTGAGAACTCACTTTTAGAGGGACTGTCTATGATGATGATGAATTTGCTGTCTAAGCCTCTCTACCTCTCTTTCCTCCTTAAAGCTTACCTCTTTGACCAAGCTCTTGGTCTTATTTCTCTTATGTGGCTCAGTGTCAATTTTTGGTCTCATAATACACCTGTGAAGCGCCTTGGGATGTTTTACTACATTAAAGGTGCTATATAAATACAAGTTGCTGCTGTTGTTATTATTGATCTCTTTCGCTATTAGTCTCTTTTCTCACTACCTTATTTACATTTTCCTCATTTTATATCACTACTGGGGATTCTACTTTTGAAATCCAATCTATACATTGAGCAATCATGTCAGTTAGAGCAGGTATTGGACACAATTTCTTTTCTGCTGTCTCACCAAGAGACTTAACTAGAAACTCCTTATACACAAGTACTGCCATTGTTATGCATGACACTGATTGTTGTTACTTCTGTGAGGATACTGCCAATTTACGCTGAAATGTTATTTTGTTCTGTTGACCTGTTCCCATTAGAATTCTGTATGAGGCTGGCCAAATCCAATTATATAGGCCCCCTGTTACCAGGATGGGGAGAAAGCTTCCGGTTGAATTGTCTGGGCTGGATTTGAACCAAGATCCCAAAGATGAATGGAGAGTGTGCTCATTTACACTACCAACCAGCCAAGTCTGGCGAGTTGCTGGTCTCCCAACATACTTTCTAAATCACTGCAGCAATTCAACAAACAATCAATTCTTTCAACCTCGTACTGGAGAATTAGGATATCCACAATACCATGTACTTCCTCAGTAGTTTCTCCATTGCTTTCTTCCACTGAAAAGTTTAAAAAAAAAAATTAAGGATGAGAACATTTATGTGAATTGGCTCAGTATGGATTATTTTGACTTTTAGACAGTGAAAGGGTTAATATTTCCACAGTAACCAATAGTCACAGAAGCCACCTCAGTTAATTGCTTTGTTCCTGTAAAACACAGAATACCAGCTTCTCTGATAGCTCTGCCTTTGAAGTTGGACTAGTGAAAAGTTTCTTGGGGTCGACCATTGTAATAGTTAATGGCTTCTTTCCTGTCGACCACAAATACCAGTTTCTGTAACAAGCTTTACAGTGAAACAGTGGCCCTGAAATTCCTGTCGGAGGCTTCCTTCGGACGAACACCTCTGACCTGAAATTTCTCTACGAATGTACCTGGTGGTCCCGGAGGTGCCTTGGATTCCGGTCGGAGGCCTTCTTTCCATGCGCTTCGCAGCATGTCCACATCTTCCAGATAGGGATGGAGAAGCTAGAGTCACATGGGCCTGGACCACCAATCACTGTGCAGTATTCTCATTGATAATAATGGGAACTCAGATTTTACGAGTTCCCATTACTATCAATGAGAATAACCCAACTAAAACACACAAACACAACATAATAAATTTTAAAAAACCACACATATTTAAAATTAATTGAAATTGAAGTTAATTAAATGTCTTTGAAAAAATATATATTTTGGGGATTTTTTTTTAACGTGTTTTAATAAGAGTTTAAAATAAACTTACTTTAGTGGACAGGGTTTTTACGATAAAAATGTGCATTTAAATTTTATTTTTATATGTTTTAATACTCTTAAGCTGTTAAAAGTAGGCTCATCATCATAGGTAGTCCCTTGAAATCGAGGAAGACTTGCTTCCACTCCTGAAGTGAGTTCTTTGGTGGCTGAACAGTCCAATGTGAGAGCCACAGACTCTGTCACAGGTGGGACAGATCGTCGTTGAGGGAAGGGGTGGGTGGGAGTGGTTTGCCGCGCGCTCCTTCCGCTGCCTGCGCTTGACCTCCGCGCTCTCGGCGTTGAGACTCAAAGTGCTCAACGCCCTCCCGGATGCACTTTCTCCACCTCGGGTGGTCTTTGGCCAGGGACTCCCAGGTGTCAGTGGTGATGAGGCTTTGAGGGTGTCCTTGTAACATTTCTGCTGCCCACCTTTGGCTCGTTTGCCATGAAGGTGCTCCGAGTAGATCACTTGTTTTGGCAGTCTCGTGTCTGGCATGCGAACTATGTGGCCTGCCCAGCGAAGCTGATCGAGTGTGGTCAGTGCATCAATGCTGGGGATGTTAGCCTGGATGAAGACACTAATGTTGGTGCGCCTGTCCTCCCAGGGGATTTGCAGGATCTTGCGGAGACATCGTTGGTGATACATAAGTAGGCTATGCGCCTGCTTTTACCAGGCATAAAAGTTTGAAGGACATCGCTGGGCAAGAGATGGGCAAATAGCCCAATCTCGCCTGTGCAGATGTCCTTCTGACCAATCAGAAAAGCCGGTTTTCGGCACATGCACATTGCATGCCAAAAGACAGCTTTTGCGAGGCCTCACTGGCTTCATACGTATTCCGTATATGTCAGATATGTTAATGAACTTATGAGAAAGACTATTGAAGTCAGACCAGTCAAAGGTTTCTCGGAGTTGACCATTGTAATAGTTAATGGCTTCTTTCCTGTAGACTATAAATACCAGTTTCTGTAACAAGCTTTACAGTGAAACTTTGTCCTTAATGTTAGATATATTAATGAAATTATGAAAACGGCTATTGTAATTATTCTTACTGGTTAAATGCTCTTTGACTGGAAGACAGTCCAGGAGATGGGAACAGATTGGAACCCGATAATTCAATTCATCATCATTATCATCATCATAAGCAGTCCCTCGAAATCGAGGCAGACTTGCTTCAACTCTAAAAGTGAGTTCTTAGATGACTGTACAGTCCAATACAGGAATTATCGTCTCTGTCACAGGTGGGACAGACAGTCGTTGAAGGAAAGGGTGGGTGGGGAGTCTGGTTTCCTTCCGCTGCCTGCGTTTGCTTTCTGCATGCTCTCTGCGACGAGACCGTTAACTTCCAAATCCCTCGTCACACGGAGGAGGTGACTTCAAGGAAGAGAGGGTGTCCAGCAAAGCATCCCACGTCAACGCATTCTGTGTCCTTGGTTGTATGGGAAGTAAAGCCTGTATTTTAACTAAGTCTTCACTGTCCAAGTTTGTGCAATGCATGTGTGTATTGTGTTTAATAAACTGTACTGGTTTACTAAAACGAGAAACTTTGTCTTCACCATTTATGCCAATCGAATCTAAGTAAATAAGGGCACTTTAAATACCTTACATCAGCATTGACCAGCTGGATGAGACTCGTGTACCCTGAGGATCCTGAGTACAGATACTGTAACTGAAAAAAATTAGAGTTAATGATTACTGTTGTGTTTCAGAGGCCTTTCTGCCCTTCTTATCTGAAATACTTTGTCTTCTGTTAGCCGTGTCAACCAGAGCTTAGTTGCTACTCCAGAGACTTGAGCACAAAAATCTAGTCTGACGCTCCAATGCAGTACCCAAGGAGCGCTGCACTGTCGGAGATGTTGTCTTTAGAATGAGATGCAAAACCAAGTCTGCCCTCTCGGGTGGCCATGGCACTTGTTCTCCCCGATGTCCTGGCCAATATTTCTCCCTCAATCAACATCACAAAGAAAACGATTATCCGGTCATTACCACATTGCTGCTTGTGGGAGCTTCCTGTGTGAAAATTGGGTGCCGCGTTTCCTACATTACAACAGTGACTACATTTCAAAAGTACTCAATTATATTTCAAGACTAGCATGGGGAATGGATGTGGTCATGAGTACAATGTGGGGAATGGGTGTGGAAGGCAAATGGAATGTTAGTCTTTATTGCGAGGAGGATAGAGTATAAAAGCAGAGAAGTCCCGCTACAACCATACAGGGTATTGGTAAGGTCACACCTGGAGTATTGCGTACAGTTTTGGACTCCGTATGTAAGGAAGGATATACTTGCATTGGAGTTTGTTCAGGAAAGATTCACTAGATTAATTCCAGAGATGAGGGGGTTGACTTACGAAGATAGGTTGAGTAGGTTGGGCCTATACACATTGGAGTTCAGAAGAATGAGAGGTGATCTTATTGAAACATATAAGATAATGAGGGGGCTCGGTAAGGTGGGTGCAGAGAGGATATTTCCACTCATAGGGGAAACTAAAACTAGGGTTAGATTTTTCATTATTTTGGCATGCATAATGCCTACTTAACGTCCATTTTAATGCTGAAATGAGGTGTAACGCCCATATATCGCCCATTTAGCCACAAAACGGAAACTGATGCCTATTTCTCGGACACTCATCGGCGAGCGTTACTTTTGGCATGTACGTAACGCCGGGAAAAAAATAATACCGCCCGCCCACATTTTTGGGACGGAATCACCAGAATGGGCGAAACCAACGGCCATAATATCGCCCAGCGTTACTTTCAGCATGTAATTAACGCCGAGATTCAATAATACCGACAGCCCACGTTTTTTTGTCGTAAAGATCAAAATTGCCGAAACTAACGCCCGGTATATCGCCCAGCATCACTTTCACCACCTCGCACACATCTCGCCTACAATATCGCTTGCCCAAAACACCGCTCTGAAAAAGTGGAACTGTTCTGAACTAATCACAGTGGTGTGGGCGCCATTTTTCAAATCGCAGGTCGCTTCATTGAAAAAGCTGCTTCAACTTCAGGGGAGTTTGGATTGACTCTGGAGTTCTTCTCAATGCAGTGACCGTCTCAACAGACATCTTTTCAGACTGTGGACGATTGGGTTTTACCGTAGGTGTCTTTTAGTGCTGAAATTTATTGCTTATGAACAATCGGCATTATACTTTATTGGAATGGGGCCAGCCATTTCTCAGCCTGCATCGATTACAATGCAGATGCTGCAGAGTGC
Source organism: Pristiophorus japonicus (assembly GCF_044704955.1). Classification (NCBI taxonomy): domain Eukaryota; kingdom Metazoa; phylum Chordata; class Chondrichthyes; family Pristiophoridae; genus Pristiophorus; species Pristiophorus japonicus. The sequence continues at coordinate 175,710,920 of NC_091979.1, read as the reverse complement.
AAATGGCACAATGTCTAATCCACAGCATTATGTGCCCAATCTAAGACGTGCCAGACTGAGGAGCAGGTTCAGACCATACATACCCTGCACTTGCAGGGAGAGGTGGTCTTAACCTCGACGTATCCGAGAACATAAGAACATAAGAACATAAGAAATAGGAACAGGAGTAGGTCATATAGCTCCTCGAACCTGCTCCGCCATTCAATAAGATCATGGCTGATCTGATCATAGCTCCACTTCCCTGTCCGCTCCCCATAACCCCTTATCCCCTTAAGAAACTGTCTATTTCTGTCCCAGCTTCCACAGCTCTCTGAGGCAGCAAATTCCACAGATTTACAACCCTCTGAGAGAAGAAATTTCTCCTCATCTCAGTTTTAAATGGGCGGCCCCTTATTCTAAGATCATGCCCTCGAGTTCTAATCTCCCCCATCAGTGGAAACATCCTCTTCGCATCCACCTTGTCAAATCCCCTCATAATCTTACACGTTTCGATAAGTTCACCTCTCATTCTTCTGAATTCCAATGAGTAGAGGCCCAACCTACTCAACCTTTCCTCATAAGTCAACCCCCTCATCTCCGTAATCAATCTCGTGAACCTTCTCTGAACTGCCTCCAAAGCAAGTATATCCTTTCGTAAATATGGAAATCAAAACTGCACACAGTATTCCAGGAGTGGCCTCACCAATACCCTGTATAGCTATAGCAAGACTTCCCTGCTTTTATACTCCATCCCCTTTGCAATAAAGGCCAAGATTCCATTGGCCTTCCTGATCACTTGCTGTACCTACACACTATCCTTTTGTGTTTCATGCACAAATACCCCCAGGTCCCACTGTATGCTGCACTTTGCAATCTTTCTCCATTTAAATAATAACTTGCTCTTTGATTTTTTTTCTGCCAAAGTGCATGACCTGACACTTTCCAACATTATTCTCCAACTGCCAAATTTTTGCCCACTCACTTAGCCTGTCTATGTCCTTTTGCAGATTTTTTGTGTCCTCCTCACACATTGCTTTTCCTCCCATCTTTGTATCATCAACAAACTTGGCTACGTTACACTCAGTCCCTTCTTCCAAGTCGTAAATAGTTGGGGTCCCAGCACTGATCCCTGCGGCACCCCACTAGTTACTGGTTGCCAACCAGAGAATGAACCATTTATCCCAACTCTCTCTTATCTGTTAGTTAGCCAATCCTCTATCCATGCTAATATATTACCTCCAAACCCATGAACTTTTATCTTGTGCAGTAACCTTTTATGTGGCATCGTGTCAAATGCCTTCTGGAAGTCCAAATACACCACATCCACTGGTTCCCCTTTATCCACCCTGTTCCTTACATCCTCAAAGAATTCCAGCAAATTTGTCAAACCTAACTTCCCCTTCATAAATCCATGCTGACTCTGCCCGACTGAATTTTGCTTTTCCAAATGTTCGGCTACTGCTTCTTCAATAATGGATTCCAACATTTTTCCAACCACAGATGTTAGGCTAATTGGTCTGTAGTTTCCTGCTTTTTGGCTGCCTCCTTTTTTAAATAGGGGCATTACATTTGCAGTTTTCCAATCTGCTGGGACCTCCCCAGAATCCAGGAAATTTTGATAAATTACAACCAATGCATCCACAATCCCTGCCGTTACTTCTCTTAGGACCCTAGGATGCATGCCATCAGGTCCAGAGGATTTATCTGCCTTTAGTCCCATTATCTTACTGAGTACTGTTATGTATTGATGTGTGTATCGTCCTGGTACCTTAAATCTAATGTAAGCACAATGCTACACCACAGAGGGCGCTGTGGTGGGAAACCTGGTAGTACCTGCAACAGGCGCTATATAAGGCTGACCACCACACCTGAGAGGCGCTCTGGAACTGAACAATAAAGGACAAAGGTCACAGCAGTTAGATTTACACCAGACCGCGTGGAGTCAGTGATTTGTGTGCTACATACACCACATTGGCGTCTAGGAAGCGGACGAACACCACGCAACCATGGCTACTCTGGGCTCGCTAAAGGATTTTACCGTGGGCAATGATTGGGACGCCTTCACGGAAAGGCTCGAGTACTACTTCACAGCAAACGACCTGACGGAGGACACGGATGCAATGAGAGATAAGCGTAAGGCGTTATTGCTCTCCAGTTGTGGAGATGAGGTTTACTGTCTCGTCAGGGATTTGCTGGCACCCGGGAACACCAGGGACAAGTCATACGAGGAGCTGACTGAACTCATTCGTGACCAGTTGAAACCGAAGGAGAACATCCTCACGACCAGATACAAATTTTACCATCACTGCAGACCTGAGGGCCAGGATATCACCAAATATGCTGCGGACCTCAGGAGACTCACGGCGCCGTGTGATTTTGGTGCACACCTTGACGAGGCGTTACGGGACGTTTTCGTTATGGGGATTGGCCACGAGGGCCTCCTTCACAAGCTGTTAGCCATGGAACTCACAGTCACTCTGACAAAGGCCATCGCCATCAGCCGGGCACATATGACCTTGACTTGCAGCACCAAACAAATGATCTACACAGTCTCGAACCCGGCAGGCACTGTCCACAGGATAGCGCCCACCACGGACAAAACTGCAGAATGTGGCTCTGCCCAGGGCAGAGAGCACGGACCTCGGGGTCCTGGAACTCAGAGTCCGCTGAGGGGGGCCAATCAAGCAGCACCATGCTGGCGTTGTGGAGGAAGCCATGAGGCTCACCAGTGCAGGTTTGCGGAGTACACGTGCAATACCTGCCACGTTAAAGGCCACCTTCAGCATATATGTAAAAGAAATCGGACTCACCATGTGGCTGAGGAGATGGGGGATGATCCATCATCCAGCGAGGGGCAGGTAGAAGATGATGAGGTGTTGGGACTGTACACGTGTACCGACGATTCGCCCGCAGTGATAAGGGAAGTAAAAATCAACGGAGTCCCTGTGAGTATGGAAGTGGACACAGGCTCGGGTCCGTCGTTGATGAGTCAGAGAACTTTTGATAAACTGTGGATTAACCCAGCTGCACGACCCAAGCTGGTCCCGGTCACGGTGAAGCTGCATACCTACGCCAGGGAACTAATACCTGTTCTTGGCAGAGCGGAGGTGCAGGTATCCCACGGGGTCGAGACGCACGGTTTACCTTTGTGGGTCGTTGCAGGCGATGGGCCGACACTCCACGGCCGGAGGTGCATGGGGACGGTCCGTGGGAGCTGGGAAGACTTCACCACTCCACAAGCTGCTGCTCCCCGGGGTGCTGCCGTGCCCCGGGTCCCCACAGAGCAGCGCCGACCGAGCTGGAGCTGCAGCCTCCATCTACCCACAGGCAAGTCCCAGCCCCGGACCTCACACAGAGATCCTGCAGCCTCAGCCCCCACAGGCAAGCAGCCCTGCAGAGAGGGGCCTAGTGGGGGGCGGGGGGGTGAGCCGGCAGGGTGCGAGGGATCCAGGATGGCCGGCGGATCGGAGGGGCCCACACAGAGGGAGAGTCGGGTGGCGGCAGCAACTGGAGGTCGGGGGCCACGGCAGCCACAGGGGAGGCCGCTACGGAGGCCGCAGGGGACGCGGCAAGTGCAGCCGCTGGAGAGGCCATGACGGCCGCAGGAGAGGCGGCAAGTCAGGTGGCAGCGGAGGGGAGCGGAGGCTGCGACGGCGGAGGGCATCCGGAGCGGCGGAGAGCAAGATGGCGGCGGCATCGTGTTCAGAGCAGCAGAGCATCAAAAGTGGCGGCGCCCAAGGAGAAGCCTCCTGGAATCCTCCTGCATCAAAGATGGCGCCTTAAAAAGGAAATGCACCCCGAGAGTCTTAAAAGGGCCTTACCATGAGGTGGTCCCCACAAAGGACTTCTGTAAGGCAGAGCGAGTCTAAAATGAGCTATGTTAATGTGAGATGGCGAATTTATAACAAGAATTAATTTTTTTATGCTGAATGGCCACTGTATTTGTGTAAAATAATGGATATGCAGTATAATTAATGATAAGGGCTAACAAGGAAATCAGGGATCCGTTACAGGTCAATAACTAGTTAATGTACTCGATAACATGTACCATACTAACGCACTGTCTGTGCCTACCTGCCTTCCGTTGGACAAGTGTGATGTTATGTATTGATGTGTGTATCGTCCTGGTACCTTAAATGTAATGTAAGCACAATGCTACACCACAGAGGGCGCTGTGGTGGGAAACCTGGAAGTGCCTGCAACAGGCAATATAAAAGGCTGACCACCACACCTGAGAGGCACTCTGGAGCTGAACAATAAAGATTGAAGGTCACAGCAGTTAGACTTACACCAGACCGTGTGGAGTCAGTGATTTGTGTGCTACATACAACACAAGTACCAAGTGATTGTGATTGTATTGAGTTCCTCCCCCCCTATAGCCCCTTGACTATCCACTGTTGGAATATTACTGCCTTTGGAGACTGCGCTTCCACAAAGTGGTGATCACTGAAATATGCCAGCTCATCAGGCGAGATCTGCAGCCTGCCAGCAGCTTCAGGACATCACTGTCCGTCGAGGTCAAGGTCATCGCGGCACTGTCGTTTTACACGTCTGGTTCCTTTTGGGCCTCCGCGGTCGACATTTCCCCTGTACGTGCATAGGATGGAATTTATCAGCTTCCCCATGACCACGGAGGCTCAGACTGACAGGGCTGTAGCATTCTACTGCATTGGTAAGTTCCCCAGGGTGCAGGGAGCAAAACAGTGCACTCACATCGCCATGCGGGCACCTTCTCAGGACCCAGAGGTTTTTCGCAACAGAAAAGGATTTCACTCCCTGAAGGTCCAACTAGCTGTCGACCACAACCAGATAATAATGGCAGTGAATGCCAAATGTCCGGGCAGCTTCGATGAGGCTCACATCCTGCGTGAGAGCGCTGTCTCTGACATGTTTAAGAGTCAGCCGCAAGGACAATGCTGGATGCTTAGTGACAACCGATATGGCCTAGCCACCTGGCTGATGACCCCCCTGCGTGATACCCACACTGAGGCCGAGAAGCGATACAACGAGAGCCACAGAGCCACACGCAATGTGGTCCACAAAACAATAACTGTGCTTAAGCAGCGCTTTAGATGCCTTGAGCACTCAGGAGGGGAGCTACAATACAACCCTGAGCAAGTAGCTCAATTCGTGGTCGTATGCTCCATGCTGCACAACCTGGCTATCAGGAGGGGACAAGAATTGCCAGAAGGCACAGATGGTCCACCTCAGGAGAGAGAGGAAGAGGAGGACGAGGGGCTGGATGCTGACCTCGGGCCAGACAATCAGGCTGACTATGCAACCATGCCTCCAGACCGCAGGAAAGGGCCCATGGTGGCTACATAGTTGCAAGACTCTTATATCAGCAGATCATAAATGAGCAATTTGCCTGAAAGAACGTTGCTGTTATTGACAAAGCTGACGCACTGCTGTGTGTGTGCAGCTCAGACATCAATGGTGGGCATAACCTTTGTAAGGGGTTTTCTCAGGGAGTGTTGTTGTGCCTTGGGTGTCTCTCTCTGGGCTTCTGCCCTCACAGCTTATGCCTGGCCTGTGAGGTACCCTGAGTGCTGCAAGTGCACCCCTGGAGCGACTGTGTCCACAGCTTATGAAGGGGGTTTTGAGACTCGTGCGTCCCCACAACTTATGCCTAGCCTGTGAGGCACCTGTGAGTGTCAAACACTCCTAACCCCTTCTTCCCTAGCCTGTGACACACAGTTGAGTGTTTTCGAGGCGCTCCTAGCTTCCCTTACAATGTTCTGACATAAGACGCACGATCAGGAGATGTAATACAATAGAACTGAGACAAGGTGATTCCAAGAGGAACTTAGGCTCCTAATTTATTTGACAAGGTGTATCTCAACAAACAGCAATACACCAACAAAACAATCCCCCTAAATCCCACTAAACGGACACAACGAAAATCTTTGCACAAGTTTAGCAGTACAATGCCCAACCTCCCACCTTTCCTGGCCTAACTGAGTTGGGAGTTCTGGGGACCAGAGATTATACTCACTACTGTGCCTTCTGCAGTCTAGTGGTTTGTTTCTTCTATCTTCGGTGTCTTCGGACACTGGTTTTCCTTCAGTGTCGAGAGTCTTGCTGGTTGTTGGATCACGAGGGCAGGGAACTACGTCAGAAACCCCTTTTTATAGCCAGATTATCCAGTCCACCTCTCGTGCTGAAATCGATTCTTCCCATTGGTGGGCTTTGTGATTTTGAAAAATGCAGCAGTTTTAGATTATTGCGGGTTTTTTCCACTGATGTTAACCTACTCAAGGTTTGAGTGGGTGTTGATTGCATTGGCCTCCTGTAGCCATTGTGTAGGTCCTTGGTTTGTTTTGGGTTCCCTAGTTTTCTGAAAGTCTGCATAATTTCCTTCCATAGTGTAAACATGGGGAAGACAATAGTCCGATAATGGCTGTGAGTCAGTCCCACAGTTTGAGCAAGTGCTCTCCCATTGGCTTGAAAGCCCCATGCTTCGGGCTGACTCTGTCTCACCATTGGCCCTCCGGTGTCCTCCCTCGTCCAATCACTGCTCTGCCACGGTCAAACTGTATCGGTTTCAATTCACAGCACAGACTGATCCCACAGCCCTTTTCCTTCTGGGTAAAATGAGGGGGTTTTCATCCTCCCCTACACCTTGGTGCCAGTTAAAGTTTAAGTTGATTCAAGTTAAGTTTAATTATACCCTTTCATGTTAAGGAATCACCAGTGTGTAACAGTCCAGCTATCTGAGACAATGCGCAACAAGGTTATGTTGAAAAAAAACATTTAATATGACCATTGGTCTGAAATCATAAGTATCATGGACAAAAACATCCACCCTCACCCCACTTTTTCGACCATTGACATCAATCAAATGGCCAACATGTCTAGCAACACAGAACACAAAGGCAAATCAGGAGGGTGGCCCCTCCCCCCATACCTTACAACAAATTGTATACACCCAGATGGAGATATAACATAGCCATCACCTGCGGATATGCACCTCCATTCCTTCCCCCCTCCCCTTCTACTCCCCACCTCTACACCTTCCCCTCCTCGCTCGACGCCGCCTGGCCGGGGAGCTCCTTAGGCGGTGCCTCATTGCGGGGGTGGTTGCATGGGTGCGGGAGCGGGTTACCGAGGTGGGATCATTCTCGGATCCAGAAGCAGGATTTTACTCCTGCCTCTCATCTGTCATTGGCACTGGGGGTGCGGAATCTAGGGGTGTAGTGCCACGCTCCGGGACCACTGAGAGGCCTGTGCCAGCACTGTTCCTAGCTATCGTCTCCAAGGCCTCCGCCATCCGCGGAACGTACTCAGTCATGGTGCAGGAGATGCTGGCCAGCTGTCGGGATATGCTACCCAGTGCATTTAAGATCTGGTCACCTATGTCTACAGTTCTCCTGGACAACTTTACCATCTCTCCGCTCTCATCTGCGCTCATGGGCCAGACCTGGCGCGTCCACGAAACCTCCATGGCGTTGGCGCCATCCTGGGGACAAATGGGGTGTCCTGTGACGAGGTGCTTGGGCCCGGTACCACCAGAGTGGAGGCGGGAATGGCTGGAGGAGCACGAGATGGCCTTGGGGTGGAATGCCTTCTGGAGCCTGGCAATGCAGATTCCTCAAAGTCCGCGCTCTCATCCGTTTGCCTCTGCTCAGACCTAATCGTCGATAGCTTCTTCTGTAAAAGGTAACAGGACGACATGGCATGAGATCATTGCATGATATCATTGCTAGCTACTGTCACAGAGACTGATACAACACATAACCGACCAATGTAATCATGATTATTATGATAATTATCATTCTTTACCTAAAGACGTGTACCGTGAACGCAGGCTTTGAGTACAACATTCCCGGTAAAAGTGAAAGACCTCACATCTGATAATAGTCACTCATGACTCTGACAAATAAAATTATATAAATATATAAGTAAATATAAATAGATGTAATACTTACTGTTGCGGATCCGACAAGGTTGTTCCATCGCTTGTGGCATTGTTTGCCCTCACGCACCTTGTTTGTCGCTGACGAGACACCTCTCCTATCTTGGCCTTTTGAGGTGGGCTTCCCACGCCCTCCCTGTGTCAATTCACCTCAGCGTGACTCGACCTCCTGCAAGAGGGAACCATTAGCCTTGTCCGAGAATCTCCTCGCTCTTTTGTGTCATCCAATGTGCTCCTCTCCCACCTCACTGCTCTCTCCAGCGTCAGTCTCCACAGCGTGCTGCATCGCCTCCTCCTCTCCCTCCATTATAGGCACCAAATTCAGGAAAATATCTGGCTGGTAACAGCTAATTTTTTTTGTTGCACAATTTGCTATAAAGCTCGAAACTCTCCCTCCTTCCTCCCAAGCAGCCACACCACACCCAGTCATGCCTTCAGTCCCTCTCAGCTCCCTCTCTCTTTGTCTCCTCTTCTGCCCATATCATGATGACCCTTGACCTCCTGAATCGCGGGAGTCGAGCGTTGCCATGCCTTTGCTTAGGTCGGTGACACTTTACGGCAGAAGGTCAGAGAGATTTAATGCTAAGGCCCATTTCAGATCGCTCGCGGTAATGCCCAATTTTTAAAATGGAGAGTAGGGGCTTTGAAAATGGGCGACAAGCCGGCGATCTGAAAACCCATTTTTACCGCCCACGTCGGAAATAATGCCCATTTTTGGTCGAACTGCAGAAAAGTGTAAAATCTATCCCCATAGTCTCAGAATAAGGGGTCGCCCATTTAAAACTGAGATGAGGAGAAATTTCTTCTCTCGGAGGGTTGTAAATCTGTGGAATTCTCTGCCTCAGAGAGCTGTGGAGGCTGGGTCATTGAATATATTTGAGGCGGAGATCGACAAATTTTTGAGTGATAAGGGAGTAAAGGGTTATGGGGAGCAGACAGGGAAGTGGAGCTGAGACCATGATCAAATCAGCCATGATCTTATTGAATAGCGGAGCAGGCTCGAGGGGGCAAATGGTCTACTCCTGCTCCTATTTCTTATGTTCTTATGTTCTTATGGTTACGAGTATAGTGTGGGGAATGGCTGTGGTCATGAGTATAGTGTGGCTAGCAGCTTTGGTGCTACCCTTAAAAAATTATTTCAAAAAAACTCTCCCCAGTGCATGTAGCATGGATCAACCTGGATGAAAGGGACAGTATAGCCATCGTGATATATTTTAAAACACTTGATTATATTGATATGCAGAGAGGAGGAATCAACAATTGGTCAATGATGTGTCAAGATTCATCAAAAATACAAAATATGAACAATGCTTTCAACTGTCTTCTTCTGTAACTTAGGTTTTCTGATCGTAATGGTGATATTAACCCACTCATTTTAAGGGGTACCTTCGCTTTACGATCGTGAAATCTTGACCACAATATCTGGTACAATGCTGTGCTATTATAATGACTATGCATGAACAATCCATATTATTCAAATTTACAATTACACAGGTAAGGGAATCACGGAATGATAAGGAGGAACTCACCAGTGCGTCCGTCTCCACATTTCACAAAGTACAATTAATCCCAAACTCTGCGGTTTGTATTGACTTACACAGTAGATTGTATACCCTCATTGCTTTTGCACTTGCCAAGTTTCACCTACTTTCCATCTCCCAGCGTATTAATTTCAAGTTCCTTGTCCTCATTTCAAATTCCCCCCACAACTTTGCTCCTCCCCAATTGAATGATCGGCAGTACACATCTTCCACTACTCCAACTCTGGCTTACTGCTTATTCCACTCTCCCACCCACCAATCTACACTTGCTGTTCAATCTTTCAGTCACTATGTGACAGTCCTTTGGAAATCTCTTCCACAACCACTCCCCTTTGCCACTTCACTTAGCTCCTTCATAAGCTTCCCAAAAATCTATTCCTTTGGTCGTGTTTTTCCTTTTTAAATAAAAACAAAAAATTCTGAAAACACTTTTCCTATGCAGAGGCAGCGGACCTGTGTGGGAGCAGCAGCAGAAGCTGAGGCCAGGAGGAGCGGATAAAAGCAAGACTCAACAGGCAACATTCGAAAGGGACGTCAGAGTTTAAAAGTGACGTCGGTACAAGGGAAGTAGCTGATTGGTGAGTACTGGGTGAGTGTTTTTTTTCTGTTAAGTTAGCGCTTGGCCTTTAAAGGTTAGTTCTTAGTCCTTTAAATAAAGGAGCCGCAATTAAATTAATATGGGATATTTCTAATCTAAAAAACCTAATTAATTAAATCAGTTGAGTGCTGGGTGTGTTTTGCTAAGGTTTAGAGTTTATTTTTGCTTGATAGTTCCGAGTCTAACTAGAGGGATGGCAGGGCAGCTCATTCCCGTGGACTGCACATCCTGTGGCATGTGGGAAGTCCTGGATGTTTCGTGCAGCCTGGACGACCATGTGTGCAGGAGGTGCCCCCAGCTGCACCAACGCGAGCTCTGCATTTCGGAGCTTGATCAGCGGCTGGAGTCACCGCGGTGCATCCACGAAACTGAGAACTATGTGGAGAGCACGTTTCTAGAGGTGGTCACCCCGCAACTTAAGAGTGTGCAGGCAGAGAGGGAGTGAGTGACCTCTGGACAGAAGAGCAGGACTGCGCAGGTAGTGCAGGAGTCCCGTGAGTCCGTTTTGCTCCCCAACCGGTATTCTCTTCTGAGTACCAGTGGGAGCGATGGTGCCTCTGGGGAGTGCAGCTAGAGCCAAGTCCATGGGGGAGGAAGAAGAATGGAAGAGCTACAATGGTAGGGGATTCAATAGTCAGGGGAGCAGACAGGCATTTCTGCGGCCGCAGACATGAGTTCAGGATGGTATGTTGCCTCCCTGGTGCCAGGGTCAAGGATGTCATCGAGTGGCTGCAGGGAATTCTGGGGGGAGAGGGTGAACAGCCCGAGGTTGTGGTCCATATTGGAACCAATGACGTAGGTAGAAAGAGGGATGAGGTCCTGCAGGCAGGGTTTAAGGAGCTAGGAGTGAGATTAAAAAGCAGGACCTCAAAGGTAGTAATTGAAGAAGGTGCAAAATTCACAAGAAACCCCCCCAGTGTTTGGGCTCATTCGAAAGGAAATTTAATTTGGGACTATCTACTGAAAAGTTTGGAACTCTAAAGTGCTTATGAAAGAAACTACGAACTTTAATAGAATTTTTGGAATTCAAAAGACAAACTCAAGGCTGTGGACGGGCTTAAGGAACTAGCAGGAGACAGTCTGATTAAGTGAGGCTACCTGGGTGTGAGGACTAAGTTAACTTGTCTGGAGGGATGAGTATTCGAGAATCCTTCACGCACAAGAAACATTTACATCACAAAATCACCCCGAGATAGCTACCCATCAACATGGGTCTGGAAACCCATTTCAGCATATCCATCACAAAGAGGCCCAATTCAGCCTGTATGCGAAAGACTAAGCACAAAAGGACATTGCAATTATCAAACTAATATTTCCATCAGGAAATAGTTTTTGAACATCAACTCACCCAAAACATATCAACTTTTAACGAGCCCACCAAAATATTACAAAGAAGAACCAAGCCCATCAAAATTATACAAAGGATTTTGAACTGATTTGGCACCAAGATTAGAAACACTGAAATCGTATAACTGGCCCCTGTTTTCAACAGCGGGTATGACACACCTGACTGACATACTTGATTATACAACCGAGACCACGCTTGTGTCATCAAGACAAGGAGAGAAATCAACGCGACAGTTGTAAACTAACTTCTCCAGCCTCGAAGTCCTGAAGTCCTGAAGGAAGGAAGAACATCACCATCGCGGCAGCAACCGACCACAGTCAACGCGATATCAATGGAAAACCACGCGATCGAACAAAACTCCAACGGGAAAAAAGCGAAGAATCTAAAAGTTTCCACTCTACAATCTAATCCTGACCTACCAACGGGTAAAACATTACCTAAAAGACTGTAGAAACCTATTTCTAATGAATAAAACCAGGTACTTACCCCATAGATCCAAAACACACCTTACCGTATCAGCGGACTCAACCCAACTGAAGATTGCGCAGCAAGAAGTCTTCTCCGACGTTTGGGGTACGGCAAGCAGACTCTACCAAATCTAGCGAACCCTGAAACCGCGATCTAATGTTAACTGTCAAAAGGATTGGTAAGCATAGTCTCTGCCTGCCCTGGAGTCCAACTTAGCTAGAATTAGGTATTGGGAAGTGGGAGGTATAATTTTACTGTAACCCCCTTTGAATTGTTCTTTATTAGAGTGATTATAAGTTTGACCTTGTACCTTTCCTTGTATTGTCCTTTATTAGAGTGATTGTAAGCTTGGCCTTGTAGTCTCTCACTAGAGTAATAAGCTTGTATTACCTTGACTGTAATAAGAACAAAGTTCTTTTGTATCAAACCAGTGTCCTTTGCACTTTTGTCACCTCCCCCCCCGAAAATAAATCCAGAGTCCAGAATCCAAGGGAGTGGGAGCGATTCCAACCGCTCAAGTTGGTCAGAAGGGAACCTGACCCCCTCATAGAGACCACCCCCTTACAAAATGGCGACCGCGGCAGGACTCTGGTACAAGGGATGCGATGTGGAGAGTGCTTGTTTGGGGCAAAGAATGAAAGAGAAGATTTCCTCCTATGTGTATAAGAAGGTCAAAGTAACTAAGGAATGGGTGCTCAGTCTATTGCGTGCTGAGCATCCAGCTGACGCTGCAGCCCAGTGGACAGCAAACAAAGATCACAAGGAAGCAGTAGCGAAAGCAATTTGGTTGGTCTGCCTACAGTGACAGGTCCAACTTCTAGACAGAATGAATGAAACATTACAGGCAGAGTTATGGGAATGCGCAGAGAACTACCAGGAAAGGGTTATGTCAGAAGAAAGATTATTGGGAGAACTCCGTAAACTAAAACAGGAAAGGACACAGATAATGGAAAGGTTTAAAAAGAGTCAGGACTATTTTCAATGTCAGGTTACCGAGGCCAAAAGTAATGAAAAGTCACTGATGGAGGAAAGCACTCGCCTCACCCTACAAGTAAAAGAGCTCCAGGAAAGATTAAAAGATGTGCAAACAGCGTATAAAGTAGCTAGCACTAATGGGTTTGAATTGGGAGGCCACGGTCCCTGCCAGCAACAAATTAAAAGATTAAACCTTGTTCTATGCAAGGCAAAATACATGATATGCCTAATAAGCCCAGGTATGCCCCAGGTAAACCTGGAAGAGAAGGAAGAAACTACCAGGCCACTACCTGTGGCACCGGTGACTACACCGGTGCAGCAGCAGGAGGGGCAAATCAGTTGCGGGGCGGACAGGGATAGTGAACCACCACCACCTGTAGCGCCGAGTTTCAGCTCAGCTTGGCCGCAGAGAGGAGAGGGAGGCGAGCCAGAACAGGGAGAGCCAGAACCAGGGCCAATGTGCCTGGTCCAGCAACAGACGTTTGGCCCGCCCACCAGTGCCGGGGGTCCAGGGCCCCTGGAAAGTCACTTTGTGGTCCCCCACACTCCCCACCAGCTTAGGGCTATGATAAGCCACCTGGGAAAGCCAGCTCCAAAGGTTCACTTTGTGGAAGTGGAACAGGCAGGGGATATTAATGGGTGCAATGATGCAGAAATGACAAAGATGCTTCTCCTATCCCGAGACAGCAAACTGTATCAGTCCCTCTCTACTGAGCGCAAAAGAGGACAGAAAACACTTGCTGCCATACAAAAGGACATTTTAGAAGCTATGGGCTGCAATGACGGGAGTCCCTTCTCTAGAGTAGAGAAAACGGTGCTGCTCACAGGAGAAACCCCACAGGCTTTCGCAGACCGACTGTGGCCGGTGTACAAAAGTGCCTGTAGTGCGGACATAGACAGGGATCACATAAACCCGGACGAATTAGCATACTGGCTCCGAAGCCTAGTAGCTAACAGTTTACCCAGAATAAGAACCAAGGCTGAGGCCTGGTTCGACCCAAGAGATCCCCAAGCCACAGAACAGGGAGTGCTTAGGCAACTGACCCCAGCTTACAGAAACGGCAGAGGGACAGAAGAGCACCCACAAAAGGGAAGGGTTCAAGAAATCCGACCTAGCCAAGATAAGAGGGAATGGCACCATGAGGGGGGCAATCCCTCCGATACAAAACGTACCTGCTTCGGGTGCGGAAAGAGTGGGCACTGGAGAAAGGATTGTAGAAATCCTTGGAAGGATAGCGCAGGAAAGAGTTCTCCAGCCCCGGCCAAAAAGGCCGAGACCGAGAAGCCAGCCTCTCCCCACTCGTTTGATACCTTTTTAACTGCGCTCAGAGCCATGTTAGTTGGCCCTGGGAAGGTAGCCACCGCCACCAGTACCGAGATCCCATCTGCCCCGTCCCAACCAAAACTGTGACTAGGACAGGCGCAGCCTGTCCACCTGTGTTCCCTCGAGTATGATGCGTGGGGAAGACCGACCGAAAAGATTGAAGTGGAAAAGGTGAAAGGGACTTACCTGCTGGACACCGGTGCCTCAAGCACCCTTGTCTATGCAGCTAACCCCACCGCCTCACCTCTGTCTAATGTGGTCCCCTACAGCTTGGTGGGTTTCACAGGCACTGAACAAATTGGCTCATTCTCCGTTCCGCTCTCCATTCATTTAGGTACACTCCACACTAAGTGGACTTGTGTCCTGATGAAGTGGGAGCTGGAAGAGAGAGGGATCCTGGGGGGCTGACTTCATCCTAGGCCATGGGAATCCTAGTGGATTTAAGAAACCACTGTCTTTGGGGATCAATCTGTACGGGACATGAGAGTGAGGTGATGGTTATCCCGGGAAAACAGGGAAAAGAGACGGTGTGCACCATGAAACCAAAGGAGGGTTATGACCTTGAATCACTGGTCAGTAACACCCCTGTAGAATATCAAGAGTATGTGAGGAAAAACCTTGCAGCTTTTGCCACTCACAAACACGACTGCGGGAGAATAAACGGGGTCGAGGTTAGCATAGATGGGGACCCCATGACCCGACCACAGAAACAGTACAACTTCCTCAGGGAGGCGGAGGCAGGCATGAAAACAGTCTTGGGTTCACTGGTTAAACAGGGGGTATTGCGACCAAGAGCTACCCATGTGAACTCTCCTTGTGGCCGTTTAAGAAACTGGACAACTCCTGGAGAGCCACGGTGGGCTATCGAGTACTCAACCGTAACATCCCCGTCTGTGCACCCACCGTTGCTGCTGTCGCCGATCTCATTGGAAGTATCCCAGCCTCCGCGACCACCTTCACGGTGCTGGATATTTCCAACGGGCTCTGGTCCATACCTTTAAGAAGGGAAGACCAGTACAAGTTTGCTTTTGCCTTTAAAGGACAGCAATACACTTGGAACTGTTACCCTGAGGGTTTCCACAACAGCCCCAGTATTTTCCATCAGTGTATGGCCAACTGTTTAAAGAACATCAGCAGACCCCAGCAGCTTGTACAGTATGTGGATGACCTGCTCCTATTTACCGATGAGGGGGAGGAGCATGGCCCACTGCTGGCTGAGCTGCTGGAGCTGCTGAAAGAAGAAGGGTTTAAAGTAAACCCCAAGAAGGCACAGATTGTCCTGAAGGAAGTAAAAATTCCTGGCACTGGCTGTGCACGCTGGGGAAAGAGCCATAGACAAAGCTAGAAGGGAAGCAGTGCAGAAGTTACCCGCCCCCAACACAGTAACAAGAGTAAGATCTTTTCTAGGGCTGACCGGGTACTGCAGAGATTTCATTGAGGATTATGCAGCCACCGCAGCCCCTCTGCTCCGACTCCTACACAAGGGAGTGGAGTGGGAATGGGACAAAGGTTGCGAGGCAGCATTTATCCATCTCAAGAAAGATCTGCAGACCGCGCCAGCTCTAGGGGCTATTGATGGGGGGTAAAGCGTTTTTCCTGGAGGTAGCAGCCAGTGGAGACAGCCTGAGTGCAGTACTGCTCCAAGAGCGGCATGGCCGGCTGAGACCAGTGGTCTACTCCTCCAGGGTACTCACGAATGTAGAGAAGGGATACGCCAACTGTGAGCGGCACCTCCTAGCCACTCACTGGGCTGTGAAAAGATCACTGATCTTCACAGGGGGGTCCCCTATCACACTCCTTACCCACCATACGCCCACCCAAATGCTCCTGGACAGGAGAATCAAGGACGGGACAGTGAGCAGTGCCCGCATTGCTCGCTGGATCCTGCTCCTCTCTCAAATGGACCTAAAGGAAAAGGGTCTCTGCGAGCCAAGACTTGCAGCCAATATGATTTATCCAGGGACAGCCCACTGGTGTTCCGTAGAAGGTGTATGGGAAATTAACATAGGCTGGGTTACACCCCACAGGCCGAGAGATCTATGTGGACGGTTCAAGCACAGTATCTGCGGGTGAACGACTCACAGGCTGCAGAGTTTATGACCCCGAGGCAGGCATTGCCCTGGCGATTAAACTCCCCAGTACTACGAGCGCCCAGCACACTGAATTGTCTGCGGTAGTGTATGTAGTCACACACCCCGAAGAATTCCCTACCCTATACACGATTTGCACGGACAGTATGTTCACACATGCAATTCGTGTACCGAGTACCTGGCTATTTGGTCCCGCCGCGGATATACGTCCGCAGACGGGAGACCCCTGGCAATTAAGCCCCTCCTGGAAAAGGTCATGAAAGCTGTAGGGGAGGAAGGGAATATCTACATACATAAGGTGAAGGCACATTCCACCACCGTAGCGAGGGAAACCAGCAGGCTGACATGTTGGCCAAGCAGGGGCCCCGCACGGGCAAGCTCTGGAATCCGTACAACCCAGGACCCATTGCAGCAGTCAGAGGCAGGATAGGGATGGCAGGGAAGGCAGGGATAGTTTTGCCCCTGGACCTGAAAACTGTTCAGACCCAAGACCCTGTCCTCAAAACTGTCCTGAACACGCTAGCTAAAGGGGAATGGATGGACGGCTCATACAGCACCACAGCAATTGCCATTAAAGAAGGCATGCTGTTCAGGGAGGAGCAATGGGTAGTACCACAACAACACTGGAAAAATTACTCCAGCTGGCCCATGAGGGTCCAGGAGCAGGACACCCCGGACCTGAGACCACTTGGCAACGAGTAGAAGAGGCAGGGTGGTGGCCAGGACTCAGGGAAGGCGTCCGCGAGTTCTGTGCTAGCTGTCTGGTGTGCGCTGCCAACAACCCTGACCCCCAGAAAAGAAAGGTGTCTATGGGACATATCAGGAGGGTAGAGGGACCCCTGCAGTCGATCCAAATCGATTACATTGGGCCCCTACCCACTGCCTAGGGAGGCTACAAGTACTGCCTAGTATTGGTGGATGTATTCACCAAATGGGTGGAAGCCTTCCCATGCCTAACAGCCACTGTTCTGGGAACAGCTAGAATCCTGGTCAGACAAGTGTTCTCTTGGTGGGGACTACCACAATATGTGGAGTCTGACCAAGGGAGTCACTTCACCGGGCAGGTGATGCAGGAGACCCTTAAGGTGCTCGGCATCAAAGGAAAATGGCATGTCGCCCACAACCCGCAGTCATCCGGGCCTGTGGAGCGTTTAAACCGCACCATCAAAGAAAGGCTGCACAAAGAGACAGGGGACTCACCCAAAGGGTGGATAGGGGCCTTACCATTGGTCCTCATGGGGATCCGGGCCAGCCAGTCAAAGAGCATGGGGTATTCCCCGTACGAGCTTATGACCGGCAGAGCCATGCGAACCCCCACCCATGTGTTAGCCCCGGTACTCACGGAAGGTCAGCTTAGGGAAGCGAACCGGACAGCTTTGTCAGGAATCTGTTTGAACACCTTAAACAGATTCACTGGCAGGCTGCTAACAACATGGGAAAACAGCATCGGAGCAACCGACTGCTGCTAGAGCCCCGCAAACACCACGAATGGGAGGTTGGGGACCAGGTCATGGTGAGGAACTACGCTAGAGTAGGGGTCTTTGAGGCACTGTACATGGGACCGTACCACATTGTTGACAAGACAAGCCCCATGGTGTATGCCATAAAATTGCCCTGCCGAACAGTGTTCCACATAAATCAGTGCAAAGTTTTCAACCCAGGGGCAGCAGCTAAACATAAGGGACAGCCAAAACCTGTAAACCGCACTAAAGACAGGGACCCCCAGCCAACAACCCCCGACTGTGGAAATCCCACAGGGGACGTGGCAGACCCACAGACTGTACCTAGAGGGGCGGTGGGCTGTGTTACTGGAGGAGTTGTCCCCCCAATCATTTGGGACTCGGACGCACCCCCAGCAGCCGGAGCCTTAAGAAGGACTCCCCGCACACCACGGCCAAAGACACCGTGGTCACAAGCGCTCCAATTTAAATGTTCAGCCCCGGGAAAGGGACCAGCCGCAAAAGGGTACCTAAGGTCAGAGACCAGCCCGCGAGCAGGGACACCCAGCCGGTAGCCTCGGGCAACAAGGGACCCCCAGAAGAGATAGTGGTGGACCAGTCACCAAGTGAGAGTCCCCAGCCCGTAACCCTCGACCAGGCAGAACCCCAGGGGAAGAAACAAACCAGGCAGCCACCCCCAAAGGAGCGGTGTGCTGCAGCACCGGAGGGGACGTTCCCCCGATAGTGTGGGACTCAAACCCACGTCCGGTCAGGGTACTTAGGGTTCGACGGTGCAGGCCGACCTATCACCTACCTCGCTGGACACCCAGCGGGAGAAGAAGAAAGAAAGGAGGCAGGAATTAACCTGGCCACCCGGAGACAGGTGACAGATGTACATATATACTCCGATATGAATTTAATATGTTTGGTGAATAATTTAGAGTAGCATAAGATAGTCTGTGTAATGATAAGTATATACATATTAGTGATTGGAGTAAGGAAAAGAATCTACCTGTGCAGCTATTAAAAGAGGCACAGGCCGGGTAATACCCGGCAGTTAGAAGAATCTACTGGTATGGCTATTAAGGAAGCACCGGTAAGATAAGAGCAAAACGGCTGTGAGATAAAAGTTAGCAGACAATCGGTCCATAAGGAACTGAATAAGACAGCCAGTCAATTAAAAACTATGAGCCCAAATTGGAACTCGGTCACCTTTGTCAAGCCAGAGAGCTTTCTCAGGGCTGGACAGTCTGTTTTATGTGCCCCTACAGGAAAGAGAGCAGCATGGGAAGGATCCTGTTCCTATTCGCCCTGATAAGGATGAGCAGCAGCGACCGAGGAGACGTGGAAGAATCCCGCATTTACGGGTGTTCAAAAGGATGAGCACCGATCGTAACCGCCGGGGGTGGCACCCCAGGCGTGGAAGAACTCGCCGTTTACGCCCACGAGGGAAGGTGGCCAGGGTGGCTGGGATCTAATTCTACCCGCTACTCCAGCCAGGAAGGTTTTACCTACGAGGAGACCTCACTTCCATGCCTCCGGATACGGATCATCGCTGCCTGAGTCAGTGTTATAGAGGGAAAACGTGTATGTTTAACTTGCAAAGGGAACATTCCCCTGGGAAGATGGTGGTGGCTCAGAAAACTCAGCAAGGACACATGGGACCAGGAATCGGACTGGGAAAGACTCGGTAATGATATGTACCGCACCATCACAGGGACACGGGGAGGAGTAAAAGTGTGTTGGGACAAATGATGAGAATGATGACAAATGATGATCAAGGAATTTACGTTTGCATGTGGGGATCAGAGAGTATTTGTCCCGCAGGCATATCGATCGCCTTCGCCAGGCAATGGCAAGATGAAGGGGAAGGGATGGGGTGGGATTCTAGCCTACATGGTGCGCGGTCCCACACTCCCCACTCCCAATTAATGCCACCGAACTAAGAGCACACATTAAGAAACCCCTGCCCACAACCCCGCCAATACACACAGTAATAGAAAGGTGTCCTACCTGCAACAGGGGACCTGGAAATGGATTAGTATTGGTACCAACCGAAAAGGTGTTATATCAGGGGGTACATTATGCAGTAGCTGCAGTAATATTAAACCTTTGAGGTACACCTACCTGCATGGTGTCCAAAGGAAACAGAGCTGCTATACCAGGCCCTACTTAGAGACATATTTAAGAATTTTATGAGTTAGACTTTGGAAATGTAGATAAAGCAGACCTGTACACCCTAAACGCTAGGAACACCATGGGCTCAGGGAGACATCGAAGGGGAATCATAAACGACGTTTTCATACCTAAAATACAGCATCCTCTGTAATAAATAGCCTAGATGACATAGAGCTGCAAACACAGATAAACAGTTTAAAGACCCAATTGAGAAAAATCCTGAAACAGGAAAACACCGTAGTAGGATCAGAACTACACGAGGACCAGGCTATGACTGTCCATTTAAAGGAAATAGTGGCTGAGCTGGAAAAACATGCACAGACAGTGAATGCATTCATATGGGAGGATAGAAACGCTTCTGACCAGGCTGCACAGAACGAGGTGTGCGTACTGTATGGGGCATGGTTGTTGGGCGAGGGCCGCAACAACCTGGAGGATTTAAAACAAGGGTAGTCCCCTCTTGGATCAGGAACAAGCACCTCGCAGCCCTCCACCCGTACAGCAAATCACTAAGCTCGTGCCAGCTCCGCCTAGCCTCTGAAGTCTACCCTGTCCCAGTAGACTGTGGGAAATTTAACCACACCATTGTGGGAATAGTATTAAGGATGCCGGTCATGGGTGGGACAGCCCGACCCGCACCGGTATACCGGGTGGCGAACATTGGAGTTATTCAGGGAGGTGCACACATTTGTTTCGCAGCGATCCCATCCTATGTCATAAAGTGGGAACACGCTGTAACGGGTACTGACCTCTCCGGGTGCCGGAGCTGGGGTGCACAAGTAATATTGTGTCTCCAGTACTTGAGTGCCCATTCTAAGTCGCAGTGTGGGTTTAAAGCTGCTGGTGCACAGCCTATTAACTGTACCATGGAGGTAATGGCACAAGACCATGTCCCTCCACAGGTAACATACATAGGGGGTGGGACATATTGTGTCATCACCAGAGTACCCCACTACCAACATGGACACTTCTGGTGTCCGGTAAGTGACAGCAGTTTTTGCTTCAAACCTGAGGCATCTGTTCAAGTGGCCCAGGAACGGATTGTCCCCATTCCTGAAACCTCCACTGTCCACCTCACTGTGAAGGAAAACTTGCAGGATTATGTTGTACATTTTGGCTATGAAATTCCCCCTCTACCTGAACATCTTACTGCTCTGCTAAAAGCTGCAATTATCTCATAAAACACTTCTATACTCTAGAACAAAAAACAATTGAGATAGGGAAAAAGATTCTCGAGATCACCATTCCTCCTTGCTGTGAACTTTTTAGAAATACAGAAGTCCCAGTCTGGATCAGAATCGCTTCCCATACTTTAGTTTTTTGTCAACTCGCGATTATACTTTACTTATGGTGTCTCACTTGCTGAGTGAAATGCAGAGGCCGTCAGGTCAGGTACCAAAGGGTGCTGTACGCTCCTTGGCCGAACTTGGGAATTGCGCAAGGAGGAGGTGACACCATACTGCCATGTTTAATTTGTGTTGATTTTACCTGCTGTAAGCCGCAACAATCTCGAGTATTGTGAGAATGCTACCTAAAATGTGTTTGATCATGTACCTTTATTTTACTGAATTTAAAATGTGTTTGACATGGACCTTTATGTCACTTGAGAATATGTTTGACTATGTGCTTTTACTTATTTTACTTAAACTATGTTTGATTATGTACCGTTATTTTATTGTGAAAATCGAGTAAAAGAGGGACATCATACCCCCTCTATGCTATAACCGAACTGTAATGACTGTATTCGGCTGTAAATTGCATTGCATTTTAACGGGGGATGCAGGTTAATGTTTAACTATTGTAAATGCAGGGAAAGTTGACCCTCGGGAGCAGGAATTTTGCTTATCTTGATTGACACTCAAGGGTGTGGAGTGTCAACAGGGGGGACTGAAGAAGGTGCAAAATTCACAAGAAACCTCCCCTGTGTTTGGGCTCATTCGAAAGGAAATTTAATTTGGGACTATCTACCGTAAAGTTTGGAACTTTCAAGTTCTTACGAAAGAAACTATGAACTTTAGTAGAATGTTTGGATTTTAAAAGACAATCTCAAGGCTGTGGGCAGGCCTAAGGAACTAACAGGAGACGGTCTGATTAAGTGAAGCTACCTGGGTGTGAGGATTAAGTTAACCTATCTGGAGGGATGAGTATTTGAGAATGCTTCCCCCACAAGAAACATTTACATCACAAAATCACCCTGAGATAGCTACCCATCAACATGGGTCTGGAAACCCATTTCAGCATATCCATCACAAAGAGGCCCAATCCAGTTTGTATGTAAAAGACTAAGCACAAAAGGACATTGCAATTACCAAATTAATATTTCCATCAGGAAACAGCTTTGGAACATCAACTCACCCAAAACATATCAACTTTTAACAAACCCGGCAAAATATTACAAAGAAGAACCAAGCCCATCAAAATTACACAAAGGATTTTGAACTGATTTGATGTCAAGATTAGAAACACTGAAATCATATAACTGGCCCACCTGTTTTCAACAGAGGGTATGACACACCTGACTGACAGACTTGGCTATACAACCGAGCCCACGCTTGTGTCATCAAGACAAGGAGAGAAACCAACACGACAGTTGTAAACTAATTTCTCCAGCCTCGAAGTCCTGAAGTCCTGAAGGAAGGAAGAACATCACCATCATGGCAGCAATCGACCACAATCAACGTGGTATCAACGGAAAACCACCGCGATCGACCAAACCGAACAAAACTCCAACGGGAAAAAAGGGAAGAATCAAAAAGTTCCCACTCGACAATCTAATCCTGACCTACCAACAGGTAAAACATTACCTAAAAGACTGTAGAAACCTATTTCTAACGAAGAAAACCAGGTACTTACCCCATAGATCCAAAACGCACCTTACCGTATCAGCGGACTCAACCCAACTGAAGATTGCGCAGCAAGATGTCTTCTCCGATGTTCAGGGTACTGCAAGCAGATGCTACCACATCCAGCGAACTCCGAAACCGTGATCTACTGTTAACTGTCAAAAGGATTGGTAAGCATAGTCCCTGCCTGCCCTGAAGTCCAACTTAGCTAGGATTAGATATTGGGAGGTGGGAGGTGTAATTCTACTGTAACCCCCTTTGAATGTGTAGTGTATGGTTCTTTATTAGAGTGATTTTAAGTTTGACCTTGTACCTTTCCTTGTATTGTCGTTTATTAGAGTGATTGTAAGTTTGGCCTTGTATTCTCTCACTAGAGTAATAAGCTTGTATTACCTTGACTGTAATAAAAACAACGTTCTTTTGCATCAAACCAGTGTTCTTTGCACTTTTGTCACACCCTCCAACTAAATCCAGAGTCTAGAACCCAAGGGAGTGGGAGCGATTCGAACCGCTCAAGTTGGTCAGAAGAGAATCTGACACCCTCATAAAGACACCCCCCCCTTAAATAATCTCCAGATTACTCCTGGTGCCACAAGCTAGTGAATACAGAAATAGGAGGATGGCAAAGCAAGTGCTCTACTTGGAACTCCTACTCAGCAAACGAGCCCCAGATGAGCAGAGGACACATTTCACGGACACCCTCAAAGCCTCATGGATAAAGTGCAACATCCCCACCGACACCTGGGAATCCCTGGCCAAAGACCTCTCTAAGTGGAGAAACAGCATCCGGGAGGGCGCTCAGCACCTCGAGTCTCGTCGCCGAGAGTATGCAGAAAACAAGCGCAGACAGCGGAAGGAGCATGCGACAAACCAGACTCCCCACCCACCCTTTCCTTCAACGACTGTCTGTCCCACCTGTGACAGAGATTGTAATTCCCGCATTGGACTCTACAGTCACCTGAGAACTCACTTTTAGAGTGGAAGCAAGTCTTCCTCGATTTCAAGGGACTGCCTATAATAATGATGATGAGGAGGAGGAGGATAGAGAAGACGAATGCATGGCTGGAGAGATCGTGCAGGAGGAAGGGCTTAGATTCCTGAGGCATTGGGATCACTTCTGGGGGAGTTGGGACCTGTACAAGCCGGACAGGTTGCACCTCAACAGAGCCGGGACCAATATCCTCACAGGAGGTTTTGCTAGCGCTGTTGGGGAGGGTTTAAACTAGCTCGGCAGGGGGATGGGAACCTGAGAATTGATTCAGTAGGGTGAGGAGCAAAGATGGAATTGGAAAGCAAAAATGTAGAAAGTGAATTTGAAGGTCAGAATAAACAAGGGCTAGAAAGTAGTCAACAAGGAGGTCTGGCTGTACTAAATGATATATACTTCAATTCAAAGAGTATAGTGAATAAAGCAAATGAGCTGAGAGCACAGGTAAACACTTGGAAGTATGATATTATAACTATTACAGAGACATGATAAAAAAGGTGCAGGTATGGCAGCTCAATGTTCCTGGTTACAGGATCTTCAGATGGGATAGAGAGGGGGGTAAAAAGGGAGGGAGATCACGGTATTGATTAAGGAAACTATTACAGCTGTGAGGAGGGATGACATGTCAGAGGGATCAGCAAATGAGGCCATTTGGGTTGAACTGAAAAACAAAAAAGGGCCGATCACACTGCTGGGCATGTATTATAGACTCCCAAACAGTGAGAGGGAGATAGAAGAGCAAATATATAGGCAGATTTCTGAGAAATGCAAAAACTATAGGGCAGTAATAGTAGGGGATTTCAACTATCCTTATATTAACTGGGACAAAATTAGTGTTAAGGGCATAGTGGGTGCAGAATTCCTAAAATGCATTCAAGAGAGGTTTTTCAGCCAGTATGTAGTAAAGAGGGGGCGGTTCTAGATTTAGTTTTAGGAAATGAAGCTGGGCAGGTGGAAGGGGTATCAGTGGGAGAGCATTTAGGTGCTAGTAACTATAATTCAGTTAGATTTAAGGTAGTTCTGGAAAAGGACAAGGATAGACCAGGAATAAAAGATCTAAATGGGGGAAAAAAACAACGTGAATAGCACGTTTAGCGAGGTGGTCTTACCGGAGGTGAAGGGTACACAGCCAGATACTAAATGGGTGACCAGCAGGAAGAGCAGTGCAAGGAAGGTAGTGCAGGGGTCCCCTGCGGTCATCCCCCTGCAAAACAGATACACCACTTTGGGTAGTGTTGAGGGGGATGACTCATCAGGGGAGAGAAGCGGCAGCCAAGTTCATGGCACCGTGGCTGGCTCTGCTGTACAGGAGGGCAGGAAAAAGAGTGGGAGAGCTATAGTGATAGGGGATTCGATTTAAGGGGAATAGATAGGCGTTTCTGCGGCCGCAACCGAGACTCCAGGATAGTATGTTGCCTTTCCGGTGCAAGGGTCAAGGATGTTTCAGAGCAGGTGCAGGACATTCTGAAAAGGGAGGGTGAACAGCCAGTTGTCGTGGTGCATATAGTTACCAACGATATAAGTAGAAAACGGGATTAGATCCTACAAGACGAATTTAGGGAGCTAGGAGTTAAATTAAAAAGTAGGACCTCAAAAGTAGTAATCTCAGGATTGCTACCAGTGCCATGTGTGAGTCAGAGTAGGAATCACAGGATAGCTCAGATGAGTAAGTGGCTTGAGGAGTGGTGCAAAAGGGAGGGATTCAAAATCCTGGGACATTGGAACCGGTTCTGGGGGAGGTGGGACCAGTACAAACCGGATGATCTGCACCTGGGCAGGACCGGAACCAATGTCCTAGGGGGAGTGTTTGCTAGTGCTGTTGGGGAGGAGTTAAACTAATATGGCAGGGGTATGGGAACCTATGCAGGGAGACAGAGGGAAATAAAATGGAGGCAGAAGCAAAAGATAGAAAGGAGAATAGTAAAATGGAGGGCAGAGAAAACCAAGGCAAAAAACAAAAAGGGCCACATTACAGCAAAATTCTAAAGGGGCAAAGTGTGTTAAAAAGACAAGCCTGAAGGCTCTGCACCTCAATGCAAGGAGTATTCGGAATAAGGCGGACAAATTAACTGCACAGACAGCAGTTAACGGATATGATGTAACGGATATGGAACTCAACATCCAGGGATATTCAACATTTAGGAAGGATAGGCAAAGAGGAAAAGGAGATGGGGTGGCGTTGCTGGTTAAAGAGGAAATTAATGCAATAGTAAGGAGGAACATTAGCCTGGATGATGTGGAATCGGTATGGGTGGAGCTGCGGAATACCAAATGGCAGAAAACGCTAGTGGGAGTTGTGTACAGACCACCAAACAGTAGTAGTGAGGTTGCGGACAGCATCAAACAAGAAATAAGGGATGTGTGCAATAAAGGTACAGCAGTTATCACGGGCGACTTTAATCTACACATTGATTGGGCTAACCAAACTGGTAGCAATGCGGTGGAGGAGGAGTTCCTGGAGCGTATTAGGGATGGTTTTCAGGACCAATATGTCGAGGAACCAACTAGAGAGCTGGCCATCCGAGGCTGGGTGATGTGTAATCAGAAGGGACTAATTAGCAATCTTGTTGTGTGCGACCCCTTGGGGAAGAGTGACCATAAAATGGTAGAATTCTTTATTAAGATGGAGAGTGACATAGTTAATTCGGAAACTAGGGTCCTGAACGTAAGGAAAGGTAACTTCGACGGTATAAGGCGTGAATTGGCTAGAATAGACTGGCGAATGATACTTAAAGGATTGACGGTGGATAAGCAATGGCAAACATTTAAAGATCACATGGATGAACTTCAGCAATTGTACATCCCTGTCTGGAGTAAAAATAAAACGGGGAAGGTGGCTCAACCATGGCTAACAAGGGAAATTAAGGATAGTGTTAAAACCAAGGAAGACACACATAAATTGGCTAGAAAAAGTAACAAACCTGAGGACTGGGAGAAATTTAGAATTCAACAGAGGAGGATAAGGGTTTAATTAAGAGGGGGAAAATAGAGTACGAGAGGAAGCTTGCAGGGAACATAAAAACTGACTGCAAAAGCTTCTATAAATATGTGAAGAGAAAAAGATTAGTGAAGACAAACGTAGGTCCCTTGCAGTCGGATTCAGGTGAATTTATAATGGGGAACAAAGAAATGGCAGACCAATTGAACAAATACTTTGGTTCTGTCTTTACGAAGGAAGACACAAATAACCTTCCGAATGTACTAGGGGACAATGGGTCCAGTGAGAAGGAGGAACTGACGGATATCCTTTTAGGCGGGAAATTGTGTTAAGGAAATTGATGGGATTGAAGGCCGATAAATCCCCGGGGTCTGATAGTCTGCATCCTAGAATACTTAAGGAAGTGGCCCTAGAAATAGTGGATACATTGGTGATCATTTTCCAACAGTCTATCGACTCTGGATCAGTTCCTATGGACTGGAGGGTAGCTAAAGTAATGCCACTTTTTAAAAAAGGAGGGAGAGAGAAAACGGGTAATTATACACCGGTTAGCCTGACATCAGTAGTAGGGAAAATGTTGGAATCAATCATTAAGGATGAAATAGCAGCGCATTTGAAAATCAGTGACAGGATTGGTCCAAGTCAGTTCGGATTTATGAAAGGGAAATCATGCCTGACGAATCTTCTGGAATTTTTTGAGGATGTAACTTGCAGAGTGGACAAGGCAGAACCAGTGGATATGGTGTATTTGGACTTTCAAAGGCTTTTGACAAGGTCCCGCACAAGAAATTGGTGTGCAAAATCAAAGCGCATGGTATTGGGGGTAATGTACTGATGTGGATAGAGAACTGGTTGGCAGATAGGAAGCAGAGTCGGGATAAATGGGTCCTTTTCAGAATGGCAGGCAGTGACTAGTGGAGTGCCGCAGGGCTCAGTGCTGGGACCCCATCTCTTTACAATATACATTAATGATTTAGATGAAGGAACTGAGTGTAATATCTCCAAGTTTGCAGATGACATTAAACTGGATGGTGGTGTAAGCTGTGAGGAGGACGCCAAGAGGCTGCAGGGTGACTTAGACAGGTTAGGTGAATGGGCAAATGCATGGCAGATGCAGTATAATGTGGATAAATGTGAGGTTATCCACTTTGGTGGCAAAAACACAAAGACAGAATATTATCTGAATGGTGGCGGATTAGGGAACGGGGAGGTGCAACGAGACCTGGGTGTCATGATACATCAGTCATTGAAAGTTGGCAAGCAGGTACAGCAGGCGGTAAGAAGGAAAATGGTATGATGGCCTTCATAGCTAGGGGATTTAAGTATTAGAGCAGGAAGGTCTTACTGCCGTTGTACAGGGCCTTAGTGAGGCCTCACTTGGAATATTGTGTTCAGTTTGGTTTCCTAATCTGAAGAAGGACGTTCTTGCTATTGAGGAAGTGCAGCGAAGGTTCACCAGACTGATTCCCGGGATGGCAGGACTGACATATGAGGAGAGATTGGATCGACTGGGCCTGTATTCACTGGAGTTTAGATGGGGTCTCATAGAAACATATAAAATTCTGACGGAACTGGACAGGTTAGATGCAGGAAGAATGTTGGGGAAGTCCAGAACCAGGGGACATAGTCTAAGGATAAGGAGTAAGCCATTTAGGACTGAGATGAGGAGAAACTTCTTCACTCAATGAGTTGTTAACCTGTGGAATTTCCTACCGCAGAGAGCTGTTGATGCCAGTTCATTGGATATATTCATGAGGGAGTTAGATATGGCCCTTATGGCTAAAGGGATCAAGGGGTATGGATAGAAAGCAGGAAAGGGGTACTGAGCTGAATGATCAGCCATGATCTTATTGAATGGTGCTGCAGGCTTGAAGGGCCGAATGGCCTACTCCTGCACCTATTTTCGATGTTACTATGTTTCGAAAGTGGGTATGATTAAGAAGTTTGCAGATGACACTAAAATCGGCTGTGTGATGGATAATGAAGTAGAAATCTGTGTACTGCAGAGATCAATCAACTGGTTCGGTGAGCATGAACAATGGCAAATGGAATTTAATCCAGAGAAGTGTGAGGTAATGCATTTGGGGAGGGTTAACAAGGAAAGGGAATACACATTAAATGGTAGGATACTGAGAAGCGTAGGGGAACAAACGGACCTTGGATTGCCTGTCCACAGATCCCTGAAAGTAGCAGGCCAGGTAGATAAGGTGGTTAAGAAGGCATGCGGGATGCTTGCCTTTATTAGTCGAGGCATAGAATACAAGAGCAGGGGGGTTATGCTTGAATTGTATAAAACACTGGTTAGGCCACAGCTGGAGTACTGCGTGCAGTTCTGTTCACCGCATTACAGGAAGCACATAATTGCACTGGAGAGAGTACAGAGGAGACTTACAAGGATATTGCCGAGAGTGGAAAATCTAAGCTATGTGAACAGATTAGATAGGCTGGATATGTTTTCATTGGAACAGAGGAGGCTGAGGGGAGACCTCATTGATATGTATAAAATTATGAAGGGCCGAGATATAGTGGATAGAAAGGGCCTATTTCCCTTAGCGAAGGGGTCAACAACCAGGGGGCATCAATTTAAAGTAATTGGTAGAAAGCTTAGAGGGGATTTGAGGGGAAATTTCTTCATGCAGAGGGTTGTTGGGGTCTGGAACTCACTGTCTGAAAGGATGGTAGAGGCAGAAACCCTCACCACATTGAATAAATACTTGGATGTGCATCTGAGTGCCGAGACCTGCAGGGTTACAGACCTAGAGCTGGAAAGTGGGATTAGGCCGACATGGACACGATGGGCTGAAATGGGCTCCTTCTGTGCTGTAAACTTCTATGATTCTATGATTTCTTTCTCGCAACAATTTTTATTTTTGCTGTGGGCTTTTAACTTCATTTTCTTTCACTAACCGTTTTGTTGCACCTCAAGTGTCCAACACAGATGTTTTGTAAGGAACTCTGTTATGTATGTATGTAAACCTTACCAAAATGTAAGACTTGCCACCCGGGGGCACACCTGTGGGAGTCTAAGGGTCACCTGTGCACCCTGGGGCAAGCAGGTATAAAAGGTGATTCACCATGCTACTTCCTCACTCTGGAGTCTGAATAAAGAGACCAAGGTCACAACAGTTTGAGCTTGCAATACAGCCCTGTGGATTTATTCTGAACATAACAAATTGGCGACGAGTCATGGATCTTGAACGTTCACACGGTAATGGCTGCTGCTGGTATCCTTGAGAGATTTGTTGAGGGTGATGATTGGGAAGCCTTCGTCGAGCGCCTCGACCAATACTTTGTGGCCAACGAACTGGACAAGGCTGAAACGGCGATCAAGCGCAGGGCGATTCTCCTCATCGTGTGTGGGTCTTCGATATATGGCCTCCTCAAACATTCGCTGGCGTCGGTCAAACCAACAGACAAGTCTTACACAGAGCTGTGTACGCTGGTTAGGGAACACCTCAAAACCAAAGGAGAGGATCCTGATTGCCAGGCATCACTTTTACACGCACCGTTGCTCCGAGGGCCAGAACGTGGCGAGCTTTGTCGCCAACCTAAGACGCCAAACGGGGCAGTGCGAATTTGCAGGATCCTTGAGGGAAATGTTGCGGGACTTTTTCATGCTTGGAATTAGCCACGAGGTTTTACTTCGCAAACTGCTGTCTGTCGAATCCCTAGATCTGAGCAAGGCCATCTTGATAGCCCAAGCCTTCATATCCACGAGCGATAACACGAAACAGATATCTTCACAGAATCGAAGCTCACTGGCAAGTACTGTGCATAAAATAATGTTTTCCGCAAGCAGAATGGCACAAGGCAGGGCCCACATGACTGCAGAGACCAGACCTAGGCCTAGAGTGACTCAGAGTCCGCTGTGGGGCGTGAATATGTATCCATTAGCACCATGTTGGCACTGCGGGGGCAGCCATAGAGCTCATCAATGTCGATTCAAGCCCTATGTGTGCAAGGGCTGTGGAACAATGGGGCACCTCCAGTGAATGTGCAAACGATCTCTGACTCACCACATGGCAGAGTCAGGAGAGGATGACCGATCCAGCGAGGATCACAATGAACGAGCAGGAGAGGCAACTGAACCTGAGGATGAAGAGGAAGTATATGGGATACACACCTTCACCACCAAAAGCATTCCGATAATGTTAAAATTTGAACTTAATGGCACTCCAGTCTCCATGGAACTAGACACGGGGGCGAGTCAGTCAGTTATGAGCCAGAAGGTTTTCGAGAGGTTTGGGGCAACGAAGCATAGCGACCCAAGCTGATCCCGATTCAGGCAAAGCTGCGCACCTACACCAAGGAACTGATACCAGTTATTGGTAGTGCGGACATAAGAGTATTCCATGAGGGAGTAGTGCATGATTTACCTCTGTGGATTGTTTCAGCTGATGGGCCAACACTGTTTGGTAGGAGGTGGATGGGGAAGATTCGATGGAACTGGGATGACCTCTGCGTACCTTCTCTGGCGAACGACATCTCCCCTTCTCAAAGGCTGAGCAAACCCCGACCTTCAGCTGAACCAGGCATCGAAGTGCAGATCCATTTGCAGATCCACGAGGCACTGGCCGCTCATCACGACCACGAGGAAGTGAAGATCAACCGAGCAGCGGTACAGGCATGATACCCACCACCAAAAGCCGACGATCTCTTTGCGATGATGGAAGAGGCTCCAAGTTGACCATGCAGAGTGGGACTCCGGCCAAAACGATCCGAATGCGTCTCCCCGATGGCAGAGGCAAAATCCCTGGGGAGGAAGATCGCGGCAGTCGGCATCACGGACACGGACGAGAGGGCGTCCAGACCACGGGATGAGAGGGTGTCCAGACCACAGGACGAAAGTGCGTCCAGACCACGGGACGAAGATGCGTCCAGACCACGGGACGAGAGTGCGTCCAGACCACGGGACGAGAGAGCATCCAGACCACGGGAGGTCGCCGCAACGGAACGGAGAAATGTGTCACCCAGCAAGGAAGACGACTGGGTTTGGGTCAATGTAAAGGAGCGGCCGCCTAGAAGGCCAGGAACCCATCACGTTCCAATAACACTGGGTGACACATTTCTACATTCCGTTGCGGCGACCTCCCGTGGTCTGGATGCTCTTTCGTCCCATGGTCTGGACGCACCTTCGTCCCGTGATCTGGACGCACCTTCGTCCCGTGGTCTGGACGCACCTTCGTCCCGTGGTCTGGACGCACCTTCGTCCCGTGGTCTGGACGCACCTTCGTCCCGTGGTCTGGACGCACCTTCGTCCCGTGGTCTGGGCGCACCTTCGTCCCGTGATCTGGATGCCCTCTCGTCCCGTGGTCTGGACGCACTCTCGTCCGTGTCCGTGATGCCGATTGCCGCGATATGCCTCCCCAGGAATTTGGCCTCTGCCGTCGGGGAGACGCATTCGGATCGTTTCGGCCGGAGTCCCACACGTTTGCACTATGTAACCCATGTGAGCGGTCATTCGCAGCCAATGATGTACCATTATGTGGGGTCGGGGGGACCTTACAACAAGCCAAAGTAGCGGGCGAACACCAACCGGTCGTATATGTATCTGCCAAAGTACTTGTAACAAGTGAGATGTTACCGCAAGGGGTCGGGAGTGTTGTGCAGCAAGCAAAAGTAGCAGGGGAGCCCCAAACTGTTGAACATGTATCCAGTAAGTTAACCAAGGCAGCAGCCTGTATTCACGTGATTAAAGAGACGTACCAAAGAGTGTCCCAATATGTACTCGAGTCAGACAAGCTACCCATCCCACAAGTTTGGGAGAGCAGAGGCACCATTATCGATGCATTGTTTCGAGAATGTCTAACACTGTCTGTGCACTGAAACATGATCCGCCATGGGCCAGGCACTGAGAACGGCACTAATGCCCTCAGTTGGCTACCGTTGCCCACCACCAAGGTGGAAACGGTACAGCCTGCAGACCCACTTGAGGTTGTGGAAGTACTAGAAAGCAAGGGGTCAACCGTAACGGCCCCCCAGTTTAGGACCTGGACCAGGCAGGATCCCACGTTACCGCCTGCCCAAGGTGAACTGCTAGACGAGATGTTGCAATCCATCCGTCACAAAGACGAAAGGCCCATCCCAACGTTGCAAAGTAAGGCAGGGCGGCTACACACAATCGGTGGTCCGGGGCCCCCATACTATGGCCCAGGATCCACGGGGAGCACTAGGCCTCCCGCCACTACCGAAAGTCTCAAGGCCATTGCGGCCATCCTGGGCTTGCTAGACCTCAGGGTCAGTGACAATAGCCCAGAGCAGGTAGCCCAAATCACTAAACCAAGCACCACGTGTGTCACGGTAGACTCCCTACAGACCCGGCTATCCTGGGTGCCATGCAGTCACCAGACAGAATCATTTGGAACCGAGCCTTCCGTAGGCCATCAACAAAGAATGCACCATGATCGCACGGCCCTTCAGAACAAGTGATGTAGATCATGTTCAGGGCCCCAGTTTGGCCACTAGCACTGCATTAGCCAAGCCGGGGGGGGGGGCGGAAATGGAGTGTATGTGATGAAAACGGAGCATTTGATTGTGAAACCGTGTACTGGGCCAATGCGTAGAGCATTTGGACTGGACCAAACTGCGTACTACAGATAACCGGGTACCACTGTGAAAGGACCTGGCCCCCAAAGACCCACTAACACAATCGACTTCACCGTCAACTATGAGGATGAACCCACCACGTCAGGACTTCAACCCAAGTGACCAATCCAGGGACGCAAGGCGCCAGATCGCCTCAACTTGCAAATAACTTGCACATAAGACTTTGGGGGGGAGTGATGTTATGTATGTATGTAAACTTTACCAAAATGTAAGACTTGCCACTCGGGGGCACACCTGTGGGAGACCTAAGGTTTACCTGTGCACCCTGGGGCAAGCAGGTATCAAAGATGACTCACCATGCTGCTTCCTCACTCTGGAGTCTGAATAAAGAGACCAAGGTCACAACAGTTTGAGCTTGCGATATAGTTCTGTGGATTTATTCTGAACATAAACTCTTTTACAACATTCATATGCTATGAATAGCCTGATCTTAACTCTGTTGATGTGAGTTCCACATCCTCCTACACAATCTCTTTTTCAAAATCCTCAAAGGCAGTAGCTGCCATTGACTGCATCTGACCCGCCTCATTCCAATGGGATTTTACCCATGTTTTCGGTTCCTCGCCAGTCTCTTGTCCCAGCTCTCAAGGGAATTCAACTCAACTCCAATTGGATACAATGATACTTTATTTAAGACTTGTGAAAACTTAATACATTACAGAACATAAGTGATAGTTTACAGAACCAAACAGAAAGTATATCGCCCGCTTCATCCTAGAGAGAAGTGTGCCCCTTGATGTTACGCAATAGGTCTGTCTCCCTCCTATTGGATGCTTCCTCTTGTCCCAAAATGCTTCCACACTAAACATTGTGCATGCTCATCCTTCACACACCAGGAAACAGAACGACACACTGCTTAATCCAATCAGCATGGATCAAACTTAATTCCCTTGTTTACCTTAATGTTTCTGGCTCTGATCACACCATATGCTTCCACCAAACAGATTTCTGATCATGTCTTCAATAACAGGATACAGCTTGCTGACTTTACTGTTCTCTACACAATCGCTGCTAACTACGTTAGTTAGTTAATTAGTTAATTATGAATGCTATCGCCAAGCTTTCGAGCATATTTCAGGTATCCTTTTTCTCCTCATTGTTAAGTGTCCTGAGAGGTTCTCCGAGGTGAGGGGTGCTACAAAATATAACTTGCAGATATTCTTACTGTGTTCCCCATATCAGTTGTAGCTTTTAGCTGATACTATGTCTGACAAGCTCTTTGAAAGTTACATTTGTGGTAGTAAGCCAACATGTAAGCCGAGAAACATAGAAACATAGAAACATAGAAAATAGGTGCAGGAGTAGGCCATTTGGCCCTTCTAGCCTGCACCGCCATTCAATGAGTTCATGGCTGAACATGCAACTTCAGTACCCCATTCCTGCTTTCTCGCCATACCTCTTGATCCCCCTAGTAGTAAGGACTTCATCTAACTCCTTTTTGAATATATTTAGTGAATTGGCCTCAACAACTCTGTGGTAGAGAATTCCACAGGTTCACCACTCTCTGGGTGAAGAAGTTTCTCCTCATCTCGGTCCTAAATAGCTTACCCTTAATCCTTAGACTGGGTCCCCTGGTTCTGGACTTCCCTAACATTGGGAACATTCTTCCTGCATCTAACCTGTCCAAACCCATCAGAATTTTAAACGTTTCTATGAGGTCCCCTCTCATTCTTCTGAACTCCAGTGAATACAAGCCCAGTTGATCCAGTCTTTTTTGATAGGTCAGTCCCACCATCCCGGGGATCAGTCTGGTGAACCTTCGCTGCACTCCCTCAATAGCAAGAATGTCCTTCCTCAGGTTAGGAGACCAAAACTGTACACAATACTCCAGGTGTGGCCTCACCAAGGCCCTGTACAACTGTAGCAACACCTCCCTGCCCCTGCACTCAAATCCCCTCGCTATGAAGGCCAACATGCCATTTGCTTTCTTAACCGCCTGCTGTACCTGCATGCCAACCTTCAATGACTGATGTACCATGACACCCAGGTCTCGTTGCACCTCTCCTTTTCCTAATCTGTCACCATTCAGATAATAGTCTGTCTCTGTTTTTACCACCAAAGTGGATAACCTCACATTTATCCAGATTATACTTCATCTGCCATGCATTTGCCCACTCACCTAACCTATCCAAGTCACTCTGCAGCCTCATAGCATCCTCCTCGCAGCTCACACTGCCACCCAACTTAGTGTCATCCTCAAATTTGGAGATACTACATTTAATCCCCTCGTCTAAATCATTAATGTACAGTGTAAACAGCTGGGGCCCCAGCACAGAACCTTGTGGTACCCACTAGTCACTGCCTGCCATTCTGAAAAGTCCCCATTTACTCCTACTCTTTGCTTCCTGTCTGACAACCAGTTCTCAATCCATGTCAGCACACTACCCCCAATCCCATGTGCTTTAACTTTGCACATTAATCTCTTGTGTGGGACCTTGTCGAAAGCCTTCTGAAAGTCCAAATACACCACATCAACTGATTCTCCCTTGTCCACTCTACTGGAAACATCCTCAAAAAATTCCAGAAGATTTGTCAAGCATGATTTCCCTTTCACAAATCCATGCTGACTTGGACCTATCATGTCACCTCTTTCCAAATGCACTGCTATGACATCCTTAATAATTGATTCCATCATTTTACCCACTACCGATGTCAGGCTGACCGGTCTGTAATTCCCTGTTTTCTCTCTCCCTCCTTTTTCAAAAAGTGGGGTTACATAGCCTACCCTCCACTCAATAGGAACTGATCCAGAGTCAATGGAATGTTGGAAAATGACTGTCAATGCATCCGCTATTTCCAAGGCCACCTCCTTAAGTACTCTGGGATGCAGTCCATCTGGCCCTGGGGATTTATCGGCCTTCAATCCCATCAATTTCCCCAACACAATTTCCCGACTAATAAAGATTTCCCTCAGTTCCTCCTCCTTACTAGACCCTCTGGCCCCTTTTATATCCGGAAGGTTGTTTGTGTCCTCCTTAGTGAATACCGAACCAAAGTACTTGTTCAATTGGTCCGCCATTTCTCTGTTCCCCGTTATGACTTCCCCTGATTCTGACTGCAGGGGACCTACGTTTGTCTTTACTAACCTTTTTCTCTTTACATATCGATGGAAACTTTTGCAATCCGTCTTAATGTTCCCTGCAAGCTTCTTCTCGTACTCCATTTTCCCTGCCCTAATCAAACCCTTTATCCTCCTCTGCTGAGTTCTAAATTTCTCCCAGTCTCCGGGTTCGCTGCTATTTCTGGCCAATTTGTATGCCACTTCCTTGGCTTTAATACTATCCCTGATTTCCCTTGATAGCCACGGTTGAGCCACTTTCCCTTTTTTATTTTTATGCCAGACAGGAATGTACAATTGTTGTAGTTCATCCATGCAGTCTTTAAATGTCTGCCATTGCCCATCCACAGTCAACCCCTTAAGTATCATTCGCCAATCTATCCTAGCCAATTCATGCCTCATACCTTCAAAGTTAGTCTTCTTTAAGTTCTGGTCCATGGTTTCTGAATTAACTGTTTCATTCTCCATCCCAATGCAGAATTCCACCATATTATGGTCACTCTTCCCAAAGGGGCCTCGCACAACGAGATTGCGAATTAATCCTCTCTCATTACACAACACCCAGTCTAAGATGGCCTCCCCCCGAGTTGGTTCCTCGACATATTGGTCTAGAAAACCATCCCTTATGCACTCCAGGAAATCCTCCTCCACCGTATTGCTTCCAGTTTGGTTAGCCCAATCTATGTGCATATTAAAGTCACCCATTATAACTGCTGCACCTTTATTGCATGCACCCCTAATTTCCTGTTTGATGCCCTCCCCAACATCACTACTACTGTTTGGAGGTCTGTACACAACTCCCACTAACGTTTTTTGCCCTTTGGTGTTCTGCAGCTCTACCCATATAGATTCCACATCATCCAAGCTAATGTCCTTCTTAACTATTGCATTAATCTCCTCCTTAACCAGCAATGCTACCCCACCTCCTTTTCCTTTTATTCTATCCTTCCTGAATGTTGAATACCCCTGGATGTTGAGTTCCCAGCCCTGATCATCCTGGAGCCACGTC
Organism: Pristiophorus japonicus; assembly: GCF_044704955.1. Classification (NCBI taxonomy): domain Eukaryota; kingdom Metazoa; phylum Chordata; class Chondrichthyes; family Pristiophoridae; genus Pristiophorus; species Pristiophorus japonicus. The sequence continues at coordinate 175,673,623 of NC_091979.1, read as the reverse complement.
TCTGTGATCCCAATCACATCATATTTGTTAACATCTATTTGCACATTTAATTCATCCTTATTACGGATACTCCTTGCATTAAGACACAAAGCCTTCAGGCTTGTTTTTTTAACACCCTTTGTCCTTTTAGAATTTTGCTGTACAGTGGCCCTTTTTGTTCTTTGCCTTGGGTTTCTCTGCCCTCCACTTTTCCTCATCTCCTTTCTGTCTTTTGCTTTTGTCTCCTTTTTGTTTCCCTCTGTCTCCCTGCATTGGTTACCATCCCCCTGCCATATTAGTTTAACTCCTCCCCAACAGCACGAGCAAACATTCCCCCGAGGACATTGGTTCCAGTCCTGCCCAGGTGCAGACCGTCCGGTTTGTACTGGTCCCACCTCCCCCAGAATTGGTTCCAATGCCCCAGGAATTTGAATCCCTCCCTGCTGCACCACTGCTCAAGCCACGTATTCATCTGCAATTCCTACTCTGACTAGCACGTGGCACTGGTAACAATCCCGAGATGACTACTTTTGAGGTCCTACTTTTTCATTTAGCTCCTAGCTCCTTAAATTCCTCTCTTAGGACCTCATCCCGTTTTTTACCTATGTCGTTGGTACTAATATGCACCACGACAACTGGCTGTTCTCCCTCCCTTTTTAGAATGTCCTGCACCCGCTCCGAGACATCCTTGACCCTTGCACCAGGGAGGCAACATATCATCCTGGAGTCTCGGTTGCGGCCGCAGAAACGCCTATCTATTCCCCTTACAATTGAATCCCCTATCACTATCGCTCTCCCACTCTTTTTCCTGCCCTCCTGTGCAACAGAGCCAGCCACGGTGCCATGAACTTGGCTGCTGCTGCCCTCCCCTGATGAATCATCCCCCCCAACAGTACCCAGAGCAGTGTATCTGATTTGCAGGGGGATGACCACAGGGGACCCCTGCACTACCTTCCTTGCACTGCTCTTCCTGCTGGTCTTCCATTCCCTATCTGGCTGTGGACCCTTTCCCTGCGGTACGACCAACTCACTACACGTGCTACTCACGTCATTCTCAGCATCATGGATGCTCCAGAGTGAATCCACCCTCAGCTCCAACTCCGCAATGCGGTCCGTCAGGAGCTGGAGGTGGATACAATTCCCGCACACGTAGTCGTCAGGAACACTGGTGTCGTCCCTGAGTTCCCACATGGTACAGGAGGAGCATAACACGTGACCGAGCTGTCCTGCCATGATTTAACCCTTAGATAAGCAACAACATTGCTAAAGTTTACTCACTGTTATAGAAGAGAAAAAAGAAAACTACTCACCAATCACCAGCCAATCACTTACCCCCTTGGCTGTGACGTCACCTTTCTCTTTCTTTCTACTTCTTTTTTGCCTTCTCCCTGTAGCTGCACAAGTACGCCTTTTATAGGCCTCACCAACGGACCTCCTCGACGCTGCTCCCGACTGCCGCCGACGCTAGAAATTACTGTTGTTGATATTAGCAGGCAAATGCTAAGTCATCTATATGACATTCCTCTGGTTGCTATTTTATTGCATTATTAACTCATTTGCTTAATGCTCCATAAACGTAGCAGACAAAGAAGTATCATGTGGATGTGTTAAGCTTTCATTCACAAATATTATTAATAATAATTTTCAGGTTGTCATCTCATTTATTTCAGGTAAAACATTATGAAGACTTCATAAAAAAGAAGGGATGCATTTTGAAGCTAAAACATGAGTTGTCTAAGGGCAAGGATGATGGACAGAAACAATGGGCCCAAGTTTCGAGCCGCACCTAGAACGGTGCAGTCCCGACCTGGACGCCCGTTTTTCGCGCCACAAAGTGTGCCTAAAAAAACCCTCTGTATTCTCCACCTCCCTGCAGGTCCTCTGGCCCTCGGCGCAGCGCAGCAGGAGATGTAGGGGGCGGAGCCAGGTCCCTGCGCCGAAAACAGTGCTGGGACCTCTGCACATGCATGCTACAGTCGGCACGCAAGTGCAGTAGCTCCCGGCGCCCGAAACTGTGTGGGAGGGGCTCGAAGCACGCAGCCCCTAGCCCTGGCCGAATGGCCTCACTGGGGCTGCGTGGATAAGGCTCCTCCCACGGCCAGCTCCTGCTTCCTCCCGACCCGACTCGACTCCCGCTTCCCGCTCCCCGCCCCCGCCCCCGGACCGGACCCGACATCCATCCCGCCCCCGGACCGGACCCAACACCCGCTCCCCCCCCCCCACCCCCGGACCGGACCCGACACCCGCTCCCCCCCCCCACCCCCGGACCGGACCCGACACCCGCTCCCCCCCCCCCGCCCCGCCACCAGACCGGACCCGACACCCGCTCCCCCCCCCCCCGCCCCCGGACCGGACCCGACACCCGCTCCCCGGACCGGACCCAACACCCGCTCCCTGCCCCCCTTCCACCACCCCCGGACCGGACCCGACACATGCTCCCCCCCCCGCCCCCGGACCGGACCCGACACCCGCTCCCCGGACTGGACCCGACACCCGCTCCCTGCCCCCTCTCCCCCTGGTTTTTTCGAGCGTACAAAAATCTTCACTTACTCCATTCTAAGTTAGTTTGGAGTAAGTTTTCACTCACGAAACTTTGAAAACAGGCGTAAGTGGCTGGACACTCCCCCTTTTGAAAAAAAAATTCTGCTCCAAAGTGAAGCTGTTCTAACTGACTAGAACTGGAGCAAACTAAATGACGAGAATTCCGATTTCTAAGATACTCCGTTCTACCCTAGTTGCTCCTAAAAATCAGGAGCAAATCATGTGGAAACTTGGAGCCAATGGGCCTGAAATCATGCTCCCCACGGGCGGGTATGAGATGTGCATGTGCCCGTGGGGTCCCCGCAAGTTCCGAGTTTTGGTATGTGAAGCGCATGCACCTAAACCCGGCACTTGCGAGTATTTTGACAGATTGCATGCATCCAAAACTAAAGGGTCTCCACGGGCAGAGAATCCTGCCCAGCGAATGTCCATTAAATTCTTACAACTGATGAAAGCAGATGTAAGGCCTGCTTTTATCAGTCATAAGAATTTTAAATTGCAGAAAAAACATTAAAAAAATAATTAACACATATAAAATCCTGTTTAGTTTTAGACACTTCAAAATATGTACAATTATTTTTCAAAAAATTAAATTTTTGTTTTAAATAATTAATTAAATCCCAATTTTATTAATTTGAAATATATGATTTTTTCTCTAGTTATTTGTTTCTGTGTTTCTGTGTTTTGGGGGAATTCCCATTCACACTGACTGTGGTTCTGTATATACAGATCAATGATGAGATCTTCACCACGCTTGTTGGTGCCCTGAGTCAGGAGTCAGACCGTGAGGCTTGGCCACAGGCTCCCACCCGGAACAACAGCAGACAGAATGTTAAACGAGGACAGGTCGAGCCCCATTCCAGTAATCAGACCATTGAGGATTGGTCTGTCTGGGGGTCGGTCTGGAGGTCTGGGGGTCCGGTTGGACTAATCGGGTCTCACTGGATGTGGCAGGGACTGAGCAGCGGCTGAGCAGGAGGCTTCCACCTGACAAGATCTTCAAAGCAATCGCCATGATGCTCCCACCCTCCCCCTCTCTCCTCATAGGAGAGCCCTCTCATCCCAGGAATCGGTCTGGTGGACCTTTTTTGCACTGCCTCCAAGGCAAGTATATCCTTCCTTCAGCGCAGCCTTGACCCGTGAGAAGCACCAGAGGAGGTCGGGGCGAAGGAGTGCCTATAGATTGTAGAGGGATGTGATTGGATCCCAGGAAAGGCATGAGTTCGGGTCCCAGAAGAGGCGAGTGTCCTGGGGCAGCACTGGTCAGCCCACACTGCGATATGTGTGCACACTAGGTCCGTGCAGCAGAGCTGATCTCCAGTCGTCTTGGTTAATCCTTGCCACTGGACCAAGACCTAGCTCTATCAAGCCTGCGTGGTGGCTGGTGTACAACGGCCACCACACGTTAAAAAAATCCACGCAAAGGCATTTTCCACCCTTTAACATGCAGTTCTGGCCCTGGAATATTACATCCTTCATTGAAACACCTGTGAACTCATCTTTTTTTGGCATGGAAGCAAGCCACCCTCGATACGAGGGACTGCCTATGATGATATACGGAATTACCATACATATAAATGGGGATCTCCTACTCTGATAGGTTGGGCAGGCCCACGTGATCCCATTGATGCGTACGAAACCTATATACTTCTGGGATACGTGGGCCCCTATAAAGGCCTTTGCATAGAGGCCCAGGACCGCAAATCTCCGAACCTCCAGAACCACCAAGCACTTTTGTAGAAATGTTTGCAGTTGGAGGCATTCACCAGGGAGAAGCCTCTGACCGCAATTTCTGGGCCAATGTAATTTGACCGAGCATACTTCAGACCAAATCCGTTTTGCCATCACTTCACATTTAAACTCAAGTGACAGAATGTCTTACCCAAACACACAGTGTCTTGATCATTAATGATGTGCTTTCCAGCATATAATTGTGACAGCAAGAGTTTTCCTGGTTATAAATAATAATCACAGAGTATTAATCACAATCTGCCATTCCCGCAGAAGAAGTGTGATAACGGCGTGGAATTTGCGGTCAGTGGCAAAGTAAAGGTGTTTGCGCCGGCCCTGAAGAAAGCTGCCCACAAAGATCTCGCGAGTGGTGAAAAGTTTGCCTTTCTTGACACTTTAGTCAAAACAGTGTAGAATAGTGGGGAATTGTCAGACCGCTTGGTCAAAGAGCAGAAATTTCCTCCAATTAAATATTGGGAAGACTGAAACCATTGTCTTTGCTCCCCCGCCACAAACTCTGTTCCCTATCTATTGACTCCATCCCTCTCCCTAGCATTTATTTGAGGCTGAACCATTCGCAACCTTGGTGCCATATTTGACCCTGAAATGAGCTTCCGACCACATAGCTGTGCCATAACTGAGACCGTCTATTTCCACCTCCGTAACATCGCCCATCTCCACCCTTGCCTCAACTCATCTGCTGCTGAAATCCTCATCATGCCTTTGTTTTCTCTAGACTTGACTATTCCATGCACTCCTGGATGGCCTCCCACATTCTACCCTACGTAAACTAGAATTGATCCAAAACTCAGCTGCTCGCGTCCTAACTTGCACCAAGTCCCGCTCACCCATCACCCCTGTGCTTCTTGACCTACATTGGCTCCCGGTTAAGTAAGGCCTCAATTTAAAAATTCTCATCCATGTCCTCATCCCTCCCTATCTCTGTAATCTCCTCCAGCCCCACAACCTCCTGAAATATCTGTGCACCTCTAATTATGGCCTCTTGAGCATCCCCGATTTTAATCACTCCACCACTGCTGGCGGTGCCTTCAGCGGCAGAGGCCCTATGCTCTGGAATTCTCTCCCTAAACCTCTCCGTCTCTCTTCCTCTCTTTTCTATAAGATGCTCCTTAAAACCTATATCTTCAACCAAGCTTTTGGTCATCTGCCCTAATTTCTCCTGATGTGACTCGGTGTTAAATTTTGTTTTGTACACTCCTGTAAAGCATCTTAGGATGTTTTACGACATTACAGGCGCTATATAAATACAAGTTGTTGTATTTGTTCCTAGTGCAAGCTGCTGTGACATCAACAAGCTGTCTAATGTAAGGGATGATTTTCAGGGGGTCAGCTTTCCCTTCTGACCTTATATGAGCGGTTCGGAATCACTCCCACACCCTTGGTTCTAGACTCTGGAATTATGAAGGAACTGTGACAGACTTGGACAGACAATCGGTTTCAAGGTAGGAAGCAGGTATGGCTTTATTGTGTTTAAAAAGAAGTAAAAGGCATACCTTTAATAACACACACAGAATAGTGACACCAATACACACTGAGGGGTACAACACATTGAATAAATTATCAAAAATACAGCCCATGGGGAAAAGAATACAGCTTAAACTCCAAACGGGGTAAAGGTGAGAATGCAGATACATTTACACAAGTTATCCCAGCCTCCCCCTCTCAATTCCCCTAACTAACTAAGTTATAGCTCTGGGGGTTCAGGGGCTATGCTCACCAATCCCTTTTGACAGTTGCCGGTGAATTGCAGTTTCGGGGTTCACTGCACTTTGCCTTCTAGGTGAGCCATACCCCGGATGGAGGAGAGGACTTCGGACTGCGTAGTCTTCAGTTGGGGTGAGTCTGCTGATGCGGTAAGTCACGTTTTGGATGTATGAGGTAAGTACCCACTTTCTTTGGTTAGGAATAGTTTTAGTTAGTCCTTTTAGGTAATTTCTCACCCGTTGGTCATTCAGAAGTAGATTGTAGAGTGGAAATAAATGTCAATTCTTCGGTTTTTGCTGAGTTGGTTTCGGTTGGTCATTTCGCTGGTTGCGGTGGCCCGGGTTGTCAATTTGGTTGCTGACAACCTTCTGTTTTGTGGGCCTCTTGCTATTGGCATGCTCGGTCAATCCTTGATGGTTTCATGCAGTTTTCTCCACTACTCCATTTCTTCACTCCCCACCTCCTGCTGCTTTTTTTTTCCCCTTGTAAAACTGGGAATAGATATACTCCAAAAAGGCTTCCTTATCTCCCGCCAAATCTGGCCCAGCTCTTTGTTTCAAGAGAGCTGCTCATTAGTTTTGAGCTCTCTTCTTTGTCAGAATTTGGCGGGCTCATTTAGCAGTAATTTGATTATGATGTGGTAATGTGGAAAATCACCGGTTGGCATTGGTGAAGCAGTGTTTAAACTCTTGGGCCATTTGGCTGGGCCCATGATTTCTATAGGCCTATTTGCACATGCATGCCAATAATGGTCTCCGGTGATTAGCCTGATAGCTCTTGATGCGTTTATGTCCTAGGGAGCGAATTTTTATGCCTCACAGTTCTTGTTAGTTATTGATTGACTCATTCTCCCAGACAAATTGAATTAGCTCCAATACCCAATTCCTGAGTGAAGTCCCACGCTCTGTTCTGGCAGTCTGTTCCAACATGTTCCTTTAGAGATCTTAAACTTGCAAAACTCTTAGGTATCTTCCTCAGAGTTTTTCCTCGGATACCAAAATGTTCATCGAGTTCCAAATTAAATGCCCTTTCCTATGAGTCCAAACACTGGGTGGGGGCGGCTCTCCATGAATGCATCCCCTTTTATCCCCTGCAGGCCTCGTCTGCCCTTTAAACTCATTTGTGTCCCTAAGTTTTTCCTTCCATTTTAAAAGACAAAAAGGGATTCTTCTCCTCTGCAGGGGAAAGGTACAAGGAATCTTTGCGAAATATTGGTAAATTCTACACTAAGCAGCCAATCACAATACAGAATTCTCACAGAAAGGGAACCAGGCAATTAAGAAATTGCTTTTATTCTGACTTTAAAAAAATGTTACAGAGAGCAGAGCAAAGATTAGGGCTCTCACATGGGGAACGGTTAACCTGAAATAAATATGAACAAACTGCCAAAAAAATGTTTTTTTTAATTTCTTAAAAATTGTAATTCTTATCATAATGGAGAAATTTGACATTCCACAAAACTTAAATTCGTTTTTCAGTGCCATAATGTTTATTTAGCAGTCAATACACTGTTAAAAAAAAAATCAACAAGGTTTAACTTTTAATGGAATATTTAACAGCGATATTATCGCGGAAAAGCCCAAGTTTTTAATTTGCCCAGAAACTGCTATCAAGGAGGAGTGTGATATTCTGGATGAAATAAATATAGTGAGAGAGGAAGTATTAAGGGGTTTAGCAGCTTTGAAAGTAGATAAGTCCTTAGGCCCGGATGAAATGCATCTCAGGCTGTTGAGCGAAGTAAAAGAGGAAATAGCAGAGGCCTTGACCATCATTTTCCAGTATCTTTCGATCTGGGCATGGTGCTGGAGGATTGGAGGACTGCTAATGTAGTACGCTTGTTTAACAAGGGAGAAAGGGATAGGCCGAGTAATTACAGGCCTGTCGGCCTAACCTCAGTGGTGGGAAAAATTATTGGAAAAAATCCTGAAAGACAGGATAAATCTGCATTTGGAAAGGCAAGGATTAATTAGGGACAGTCAGCACGGATTTGTTAAGGGAAGATTGTGTTTGACTAACCTGATTGAATTTTTTGAGGCGGTAACCAAGAGGGTTGATGAGGGTAGTGCGTACGATGTAGTATATATGGACTTTAGCAAGGCTTTTGATAAGATCCTACATGGTAGACTGGTCATGAAGGTTAAAGCCCATGGGATACAGGGCAAAGTGGCAAGTTGGATCCAAAATTGGCTTGGAGGTAGGAAGCAAAGGGTAATGATTGATGGATGTTTTTGTGACTGAAAGGATGTTTCCAGTGGGGTTCTGCAGCACTCAGTACTGGGTCCCTTGCTTTTTGTGGTATATATCAACATTTTAGATTTGAATATAGGGAGTATGATAGCAGACGACACTAACATTGGCTGTGTGGTTGATAATGAAGAGGAAAGTCATGGGCTGCAGGAGGATATCAATCTACTGGTCAGGTGAGCAGAGCAGTGGCAAATGGAATTTAATTCAGTGAAGTGTGAGGTAATGCACTTTGGGAGGGCTAATAAGGAAAGGGTATACAGATTCGGCGGTAGGCCACTTAATAGTGTAGATGAACAAAGGGATCTTGGAGTGCTTGTCCACAGATCCCTGAAAGTAGCAGGCCAGGTAGATAAGGTGGTTAAGAAGGCATATGGAATGTTTGCCTTTATTGGCCGAGGCATAGAATATAAGAGCAGGGAGGTTATGCTTAAATTGTATAATACTTTGGTTAGGCCACAGTTGGAGTACTGTGTGCAGTTCTGGTCGCCGTATTATAGGAAGGACGTGATTGCTCTAGAGAGGGTGCAGAGGAGATTTACTAGGATGCTGCCTGGAATGGGGAATCTTAGCTATGAGGACAGATTGGATAGGCTGGGTTTGTTCTCATTGGAACAGAGGAGGTTGAGAGGAGACCTCATTGAGGTGTACAAAATATTGAGGGGCCTGGACATAGTGGATAGTAAGGGCCTATTTCCATTGGTGGAGGGGTCTATAATAAGGGAGCATAGTTTTAAGATGGTTGGTGGAAGGTTTAGAGGGGATTTGAGAGAGGGCTTCGTTACGCAGAGGGTTGTGGGGATCTGGAATTCGTTGCCTGGAAGAGTGGTGGATGCAGAAACCCTCACCACTTTTAAGAGATGGTTGGATGGTAAAGTGCAGTAACCTTCAGGGTTACAGACCTCAAGCTGGTAATTGGGATTAGACTGGATGACCTTTTGTTGGACGGCGCAGATATAATGGTAAGTACTGCAGGGAATGGAACACGGCCAGCATGATCTCCTGGACTAGTTTCGATCGCCTGGCTGGGTCGGGGGGAATTTTCCCAGATTTTTCTCCCTAAATTGGCCTGGGTTTTTATCTGGTTTTTGCCTTTCCCAGGAGATCACATGGCTCCGGTTGGGGTGGAGTGTAGAATGTTTCAGTATAAGGAGTGTCACAGTTGTGTGAGGCGGACTGGTTGGGCTGGGTGCTCTTTGCCTTTCCGTCATTGTTCATAGGTTTATATGTAACTTTTAGGGCTGCTGGCCAAGGGCCGTGCGGCTCTTTGTCGGCTGATGTGGACACGATGGGCCGAAATTGCCTTCTGCTGCGCTGTAAATTTCTATATTTCTATGTTTCTATGTTTTCGTCCGTTTCATTGATTTCCGTGATTATACTGATTGGCGGCTATGGAGGGGGGCGGATGCACATTGCAACCAGTGTCGGAACAGTGAACGACTGACCGTAACTCCAGGATTTCCACGTTAGGATGTGCATGCGCTACATCCTGAAGTTGCTGTCAGTTTCAAAGGGCTAATATCCGCAACTGGTGTTAGTTCGCTGTTATTACCCATTGCAAATTCCGGGCCATTGTTCCTTTGGAATCTGTTCAACTGGGCAATTAATGCATCAGTCCTATCATTTACTGCAGGGCTGATGATTTACCAGTTTTGACACATCTGTCTGATTAAATTGAAAGGATACAGTGCTTCTAAGGGTGAGACTCACGGGAACATTTGAAACAGTTTGCTAAAAAAAGGGCTCTCCTTGGTTTTCTCATGTGTTACTACGCAGTAGGAGAAGCCTGCTTGATGTGAAAGCTAAAGTCCTATCTTTCTTGTTAAACATGTAGGAAAGGCTTTCCTTGGCCTGTCTAGTCATACTATGTAGGCATTGCAAAGAATAGGAAGTCATCAGACAAGTGAAGGAAGCTTTCGACATTATCAAAGCACAAGGGGCTGGATTTTTGGCTTTTAGGATTTTGTGGTACAATTCGCGGCGGAGCACAAAAGTTTGCATCGGGAAAAAGTTTGTGACTTTGCAAGGAAATTTCGTGAAATAAAATACTCTGGAGGATCATTGGCGTTAAGTCAGGTGTTGCACAACTGACTTTGTGCTCCAGAGCCGAAACTTTCAGCGTTGAAGGAGGCAGCCATTTTGCACATGCGCATTGAACTTTTTTCCACCTCCTGGCTTCTTTTCCAGTCGCAGACTCTAATGCAGGGCGCAGCAGTTTCCTGCACACATGCGCACTTCAGCCACTTCTGCTGAGATGGAGGAGGGAAGGCAGTGTGCCAGGCGCTCCACCCATGAGGCCAATGAAGCGTTGGTCGGCGCGGTGGAGAGAAGGTGGGCTGCACTCCATCTTCCAGGGGGATCCAGACCACTGCCTCCAATTCAAGCGGATTTGGAGGGACATAGCATGGAAGGTGTCTGCTGCAGACACTCTGCCCAGGACTGGCACACAGTGCTAAAAAAAATTTAACGACCTCACGAGGGTCATCAGGGTGAATATCATTTACACCTATGCAAGCCTCCATGACTTCTAAGATAAATCTCACACACTATCTGAATTTTCTCATGCTTTTTGTCCCTCTGTGGGGTACCTCTCACAATGCATACAGAAAGGAAGGCTTACTTCAGCACACTATTGGCTTTGAATGACCTGTACACACAATTAACATCATCCATCACAATACACAGCAACTGCTCCTATCGCTTTCTGAAAGATCTCCTACAGACCTCATGTTAGATGCCTGTAAACTTCGAATATATACTGATGAAGTACATGCAAGATCCAAGCGTATAAATGGAGGCCTCTAGATCATTCACACAGTATGGCCTAAATTACTTTGGTAGGCATTTGTCACAACAGCGGATGCACGCCTTTTCAACACTTCCCATCTTTATCTTTTCAGCCCAAGCACTCCCACACTTGGAGGGACTAGCTTACTGCGACTGCTGTGGAGGTAGCATCACATATTGTTGTTGCGAGTCATGAGTCCAGCAAGGCCAACATTGCCCAGACATAGATGGTGGTGGCCTCGAGCAGTGACAATGGAGTTCCAGAGAGTGTGGCACATGCCCTTGATCACGTCGCAGACTCGGGCGGATTACAGGCACAAGCTCTGATTCAGCTTAGGAAAGTGATGCAGTCCCTGTCTGCTTCCATACTCTCTGCATTCCCCACTGTCCCACGGGGAAGTGACGGTGCCGAAGCAGACCAGCAAGTTGAGGGTTCACATTGTGCTCCGGTTGCTAAGGCCCAGCCCTGTTGGCGACAGAGTGGTTCCAGGGAAATGGGAGGTGCTGGCATTCCTCAGGATGACAGCATTCCGGCTCCCACCACAAACTCGCCAATCAAGCACCAACCACGGTTGACACCCGTGCCACCTGTGACTGGTAACGCTGAGGAAGAGGTGCCCACTCGGAAGGCTGAGCCTTCCAGGTGAGGAGCTGGTCCAGTGCATCCTCAGGCGCTGTCTCCATTGTGTGAGCTCCCAACACAGCAGCCCTCTAGCAGCCTTGCTGCACACCCTGATGCCACATTGAGGAGGAGCTGCAGGCATGGGGGCGGGGGGAGGGGGGAGTTGAAGGGAAGGAGGGGTAAAGAAGAAACAAGAAGGCCCCGCAACAATGTTGTGCACAGCAGAATGCAGTCTTAATTTATGTTAGATATTGTGTACTGCAGAATGCAGTGTTTCTTTCATGGTAATTTTGTGCACTGCAGAATCCATTCTTAATTAATGTCACATATTTTGCGGTGCAGGATGAAATGTTTATTTGATCTTAATGTTGGTCATTGCAGATTGCAGTTTTCTGTCCATAAGGTGTAACCATTGAATAATTGTGGGCTGCAAACCCTACTGGCAACACCTGTCCTTCCTCTCATGATGGCTAGGTAATGTAGCATGCAGCACACGACAATGAACTCAGAGACCTGCTCAGGGGAGTCTTGAAGGCTGCCTCCAGAGTAGTTCAGCCATGAGAAGCGCTGCTTCAGCACACCAATTGTCTGCTCAATGATATGGTGGGTGCCTGCATGGCTCTCGTTATAGCGCTGCTCGGCTTCTGTGGCAGGGTTCTGAGGAGGGTCATGACCCAGGTGGCCAGACCATATTCTTTTTCCCCGACCAGCCAGCTCTGACCTAGTCCTTGTCGCCTGAACATTGGGGAAGCCTGCAAAGCGTCCAAAGCCTATAGCCCTCTCAGTCTGGCTGTCCCTGCTCATTGGGAACTTTAAAGTCCACTTGCCGTGCTTACTGTGCCCTTGCGACCTGGCTATCAAAGAGTTAACTCACATGACAATCCGGATTTAAACTGTAGACTCACACAGCATTCGGCGCACAACCATAGCAGTCACTGACAACTTTGATTTAAGATGCTTCGACTTCCATTCAAAGATACGGCTATTGCACCTGCTGCACCATGGGAATGCCAGGTTTTTCCGGTCCGATCTTGGGGCGGCTACTAAATCAGATGTAAGGCCCGAAGGTTCCACCCGGGGCACTAGTGCAGCCTTGCCCGACCAGTGACGTCATCCTGACTGCCCAAACGGAGGTCGGGGCGGTAAGTTTTACCGCCACTGCAAAACTTATGATGAAAGTTCTGGCCTGGCGCTAAACCCTGGATGCCCGATTTGATACCCAGAAACACCATTTGCTGCCCCACTACATTGCAAACTGAAGTGCAAACTAGCAGAAAATCCAGCCCATGGAACCTACCTGCGGTGATGGCTGCGTTCTTCGATAACAAAATGGTTTTTGACAGGTGTCCTTGTGTATTTGACATAACTGTGGGTGTGCTGGTACTGTTATGAATTGGATGATGACAACCTTGGCCACCACTACTTCATCACTATTTTTGTTATGATTCTGTAAGCTTTCGGGGGAGGTCTGAGAGAATGGTGTCGGTCTCTTGGCTATACAAACACAATTCTGCCTTGGACCTTCCAAACATTGCTCCAATCCCCTGACTTTCACTTTGGAAGAATGGGAAACAGCTTATTTTATTTTCTCACCTGGATGGATAGAATGCAAAGCTTGAAAGGAAACTTTGGCGATCTCAATCAGTCCCAATTGATGGTCAGTTATTGACTGACTTCTCTGGACTGAGATTGCTGTCAGCTGGCTTTTGGCCATGTATGCTGGCAATCTGGTAGAATCCCTTCCTTCATCTGGTTAGTAAATCCAACTTTCTTAAAGGTCAAAAACTATGCCAAGAAATAGTTATGATGAGCAGCATTCGGAGAACAAGATGCATTGTGTGTGTGAGAGAGAAAATGCTGGGTTAATGTTAATCCAAGCTGAACCATAACGTTTGTGCAATTGGATTCAGCTTTGAAAAAGTAAGTGTGCGCTTGGTTAGCTAGATTAAGCAATTATAGTGCTTTGAATGGGTGTGTGAATCGAAAGTAAGGGAGTCAGGGTGGTCTGATTCCTGGACTGATATATCTATTGTACTTCAACCTACAACCGTGATACTGTATGGAATATGAATGTTCCTTTTCTGGTAACGTGGCATCGATCCCTTGTATGTATGTTTCAATTCACTGACTGCCCATTGCCTTCGACCTTGATTCAAGGTGATATATTTCATTTATTGGCAAGCAGGAAGAGCTGAGGCAAAGATAACATTGTGTTTGCAGTGTCACACTGCTGGTCTCGGCTGTTGAAATACATGTTTGCTGATTCTCAGGTTGCTAAACCGTTTAATTGTGAAAGAATCATACTTCCAGCATAATAAATACCGCAGTTATTCCAAAAATGTTAAATCCTTGGGTCATTGCAAAGGATTATTCAAACTTTGCCCCAACAGGACAATAATTATTCCCCAGGTCATAATGTGTAATGGCACAGTAATTGGTCTGTGGAAGATTTCGGGGGAGAAATTCTGGTCATTTGCGCCTTAGCGCAAACTGACTTTGCGACTGTGCGAGGCACCGCTAACGACTCCCACTAAATTTGGGGGGCTGTTAGCGACAGTGTTAACATATAGTGCCCCAATCTTCTGCGCCAGCGATGCTGACGTCATCACCATGCGCAGCGCCCTGTTAGCACACTAGTCCCTAAATTGGGTATCGCCCCCTGAAGCTGCGCCAGGCGATGACAGTGACAGCATCAAAGGAGCGTACCGGGCGTCCGGACGCTAGCGGGGCAAAAGTTAAAGGGGAGGTGAGCTGCTGTTTGAAAAGAAAATGGCCAGTTTTCTTGTGCCCTATTGCTGCTTTGGGCGCTGGGTCCATGCTGCGATCAGTCGGCCTGGCACAGCACCCACTTTAATTTAGGGAAGAGCCGCTCCTGCACGGCAGCCCCGCTACTGCCCCAGAAAGGAAGTGGAGCGCTTGATTTAGCTCTCCATTTCCTTTCGGGGGCGGTAATCTCAATTTCTGATGAGAGACGAGATTTTTGCTCCTGGCGCAAAGCCTTACACCTTGCGAGTGGTACCGCCTCCAAACGGGGCCCATCCGAATTTTTAGCCCTTCCTCTCTTCAGTATTGCCAGCTAAAATTGTAATGCTTTCTTTTCGAACGTGTTTTCACTTTTGCCAGTAATAACGAGACAAAGAAATCTTCTTCTGAGACATTTACAGTGTCGCTATGTATAGTGACCCAAGGAATTCTCAACCCCAACATGCAGCTGAAGAGAGCTGTTACAACAACAACTTGCATTGATATGCTATTAGAGCACAAAAGAGGTCGGTTCTAAGAACCATCTTAAAGGAGGAAAGAGATGTAGCGAAGCTGAAAGGTTTAGGGAGGGAATTCCAGAGCTTAGAGCATAAGTAGCTGAAGGCACGGCCACCAATAATGGAGCAATTAAAATCAGGGATGCGCAACAGGCCAGAATTGGAGGAGCGCAGAGATGTCGGAGGATTGTAGGGCTGGAGGAAATTTCAGAGATGTCAAAAGTGTTGTAGGGCTGGAGGAGATTTCAGAGATGGGGAGGGGTGAGGCCATGGAAAGATTTGAAAACAAGGATGAGAATTTTTAAATCATAGCGTTGCTTAACCAGGAGCCAATATAGGTCAGCAAGCACAGGGTGATGGGTGAACAGGACTTGGTGTGAGTTAGGACACAGGCAGCAAAGTTTTGGATGAGCTCAAGTTTGAGAAGGTTGGAGGATGTGAAGCCAGCCAGGAGAGCATTGGAATAGTCGAGTTTGGAGGAGGGTTTCAGCAGATGAAGTGAGGCAGGCAATATTAAGGAAGTGAAAGTCTTGGAGAAGCTATGAGTTCGGAAGCTCAGCTCAGGTTCAAATAAGGCGCTGAGATTGAGAACAGTCTGGTTCAGCCTCTGACAGTGGCCAGGGAGGGTGATAATGTCAGTGGCTAGGATACAGATTATGTGGTGGGGCTTGAGACAATGGCTTTGGTCATCCAAGTATTTATTTGGAGGACATTTTTGCTTATCCAACACTGGGTGTCAGACAAGCATCGTGGCAAATCATAGACAGTGGAATGGTTGAGAGAGGTGATGGTGAGGCAGTAAGCCATTCGGCCCAACTAGTCTTTTCATGTTGATGGTTATCCTCCACATGAGTCGTAGTTATAATTCCATGAGCCTGTCTCTCTTTATTCCCTTTCCTTTCAACCACCAATCTAACCTATTCTTAAGTGTTGACATGGTTTGTGCTTTAATCACTAGCTCCGGTAGTGCATTCCACAACCTTCTGTACAAAAGTTTCTCCTGCCCTCTATCCTAAATCTTACATTTAGGGGTCGAATTTCGGTTTGTAGTACATTACTGCATTCGCCATGTGACCGACGCTCTCTACACCCGATGCATGGACTACATAAAGTTCAGCATGTCCAGGCAGAGCCAGGATGAGTACTCCCGTGACTGCACCAGGAGAGCGGGCTCTCATGGTTCAGGTAGCCATTGATTGCACGCATGTGGCATTGCGGGCCCCGCCTCACCTGGCCAGCCTATTCACCTGGCCATCTACTGAAGACATCACGCCACACCCTCCAAACCTTTGTGTATACAAATGACTCAGGCACACAATCACCCTCCGGGGAGCTGGCCCCTGGTCTCCCCTCCCCCATGGCATTGCTGCAGGGCACCGGGTACTGGAGCATCACCCACATCCATCTCCCCAACCACAGCAAGCGCCAAAAAGCTGCTGGCCCCGCTCTCTGAGGACGCTGGATGCTCCGTCACATCCAGAGAGGTGTCCTCTGCCTCCTCCTCCTCTCCACCGTCACCCACAGTGGAAGACTGACGTGCCGACCCCTGGCCGTCTGAGTCAGCATCTGAAAGTACAAAGTCAGAGAAGAGTGGTTACCTGCAGGGGAGGGGGCCAGGACTGGGAAAGGAGTTCCCAAATGCCAGTCTCATGGAAAGTGGTGAAGGATTGTGGTGTCAGGGCTAAGTGGCCTGCTGGAGGCCGCAAAGGAACTCAACATACCGTCACGGTACCGAGGGGCTCGGCCTCGCCCACTTGTGCATCCATCAGGGCCAATACGCGTTCCTCCACAGGAGTTAGCGGTTGCATCTCATAGTACCCTCCTCTGGTCTGAATCTGGTCTCTTCTGATCTGTGCGAGTTTGGCCTGCAAGATTTAAGAGGACATCAGAGTTGGTGTCCTTCTATCCGTCTGTCCGAAGTGTCTTACATAGTTCAGAACATGTTATGAGAGTCTTTAAAAGTCAATGTAACTTCCATTAGCTGTGAGTATTTGGTGTGGCAAAGCTTGAATGAGGGGAGCGAGGACCTAACAGTTACTGTGAGGATAGCGTCTTCCAGATGCATATGAAGACTGAGGAGGTAACAAGATGAGGCGGGGATCTCAATAATGGAGTAGGAAGGTTAACAGCACATGCGGGCCCTTGGATTGGGTGAGGCTGCAAATGCGAGTATTGCAACTGGCCTCACCCACGTAGAGCATGGGGTCCAACACATTCACATTGAGGAGAGACTGCACATTGAGCTTAGAGCATGGCATGCTCAGGTTAATATAAAATATACTCACCCTCAGCAACAGAGTCATGTCGATCCACTTCTGGCGACATTGGGTCGCTGTCCTGGGCACCGTGTCACTCACGGACACTATTTCAGCGACTTTCCACCAGAGCCTTCGAAATATTTGGGCCTGTGGCTTCCTTCCAGCCTCCGTCCTCAGTAATTCTCGATGCCGCTCCAGGGCATCAAGCAGTGCATCTATGGCAGCATCGAAGAAGCGGTGAGCGCGCTGGCGAGCTGCTGCTGTATCTGAGAACTTCACCCTGTGAGTGAGTGCGTAGGAAGGATCGATAGGCATGAGGCGCTACTATGTCCAATCACCGCCTCAATTGAATTCAGGTGGCAGCAGTATGTCTATGGTGCAGTTACAAATGATGATTGCTGCCTGGATGTTGTTGTCTCACTGGTCGCTCCACTTACGCCGCTTACCACCTCCAGAGTAGCGTGCAATGCCTGATTTAATACTCCAATTCCCTTTTCAGGCAGTGAAACAGAATTTTGCGGTGCAAGGCGGCAAGGCTGGCAGTAAAATCTCCATTCAGACGGTGACACCACCTCCAAAACAGCGGGACTGAATTTCGACCCCTTCATCTTTTATCCATGTCCAGTCATTCTAACTTCCAATGAAAAGGTTGGTGTGATGGTAGTTTTTTAAAGAACATAAGAAATAGGAGCAGGAGTAGGCCATTTGGCCCCTTGAGCCTGCTCCGCCATTCAATAAGATCATGGCTGATCTGACCTTGGGCTCAGTTCCACTTCCCTGCCCGCTCCCCATAACCCTTTACTCCCTTATCGCTCAAAAATGTGTTTATCTCCGCCTTAAATATATTCAATGACCCAGCCTTCACAGATTTCTGGGGCAGAGAATTCCACAGATTTACAACCCTCTGAGAGAAGAAATTCCTCCTCATCTCAGTTTTAAATGGGCAGCCCCTTATTATGAAACTATGCCCCCTATTTCTAGATTCCCCCAAATAATCTGATTGTTTTTAAGCATTAAATTTGGTTGAAGCCACAGGCAGAAGATATGCATGGCCTAGACAAATTGGTCTTTGAGTGCTTATCACTGAGATTAGCCCTTATCTTCTCTTTGACATTCTAGACAGAAAATAATCAGTATGGTAAAAGAAACCTTGGCATTATACAAGGATTGTCTGTGTCAACTCAAGTCTTTTGTGCTGCCTGAAGTACAGATAACATGCAAACATCTCAAGTCCTTGTAGTCAGAAAAACCAATATGTTACAAATCAAGACAATAGTCCGCGTTTACTGGAGCAGATACTCAGACAAAAAAACACTCTAAGAGCTGAAAAGTAGAAATAGGAATCAAACTACCCCAAGGGGAGAATTCTCTGTAGTAGCAGAATTAATTATTAAAACTTCCTTTCGTCTTCAAAAAAGTCACGCATGAAGGTAGAATGTTTAACTTTCCTGTCTCCGCAATCTCTTAATTTTCATGGATGATAATTAAAAAGTCTCTACGACAAATTCTGGAATCTGAAACAACAACAAAAACAAAATGGACAACAACAACTTGTATTTATATAGCGCCTTTAATATAGTTATGGTGTCAGCTGTGGTTCAGTAGAACCCTCGCCTCCGAGTCTGAAGGTTGTGGGCTCAAGTTTCACTCCAGAAACTTGAGCCATAAATCTAGGCTGACACTCCAGTGCAGGACTGAGGGAGCGCTGCATTGACGTAGGTGCCGTCTTTCGGATGAGATGTTAAACCAAGGCGGATGTAAAAGATCCCACAGCACTATTTCGAAGAAGAGCAGGGGTGTAATCCCCGGTGTCCTGGCCAATATTTATCCCTCAATCAACATAACAAAAATGGTTTATCTGGTCGCAAATTGTGCTGCACGCAAATTGGCTGTCGCAATTTCCACATTACAACCGTGACTACACTCCAAAAGTACTTCATTGGCTATAAAGTGCTTTGAGACGTTCGGTGGTCGTGAAAGATGCTATGTACATGTAAGTCTTTCTTTCTAGTAAAACGTCCTAAGGCAAATTCAAAGGAGCAATTACCAAACAAAATTTATCACAGAGTCACATAAAGAAATAGTAGGACAGGTGACCAAAAGCAAGACTCTGTTGGTGGCAGAGAACTTCACTAGGGTCAAGTGCAGGTCACAAAAGCAGCAGATGCAAGCAAAAGACAGTCATTTTAATGAGGTAGGATATAACCCCCAACTCTGAACTTTGGCCTCTAGTGTACATCCTGCCTCTCCCACCATTAATGGCAATGCCTATTCTCTATACTGTGGAATTCCCTCCCTAAGCCACTCCACCTTCATATATTCCTCTGAGACCTTCCTTAAAATCCACTTCACTGACCAAGCTTTTGGTCAGCCCTTCTAATATCTCCTTCTGTGTCTTGATGGCTCATACGCTCATAAGCCCTCAGGTTCTGGGTCTCTGCTGGCGCTGCGCATGCGCGGAAACCCAGAACTTGCAATCTGTCAAGGTTAGTTGACAGATCGCTGCATGCACCCCAAAAACATTTTTGCTGGCGCAGAGTTGAACTATTTGCCCAACTATTGCCCAGCAAATACCCACAAAACCTTTATGACTGGTTAATGTTAATGTAAAATGAATATTAAATTAGAATTTTTAATATGATTAAAACATACAAAAACATTTGAAATTAGTTCATTAACTTTTGGCCCAGATTAAAGGGCTCAATTTTCCCAAAAGCTTTTTTTTGGCGTATTTGAAGAGTTACACCAGTTTTTTTGTGACCCAAGTACACCAAAAAAAAAGTTCTAAGTTTCCCCATTTGATTTCTTCATTTTGACGCAGCTTAACCTATCCTTTAGTTTTGGGGGTGGAGACTTGATCTGTGCCAAAAAGATCGGGTTGCCACGGTAATCAGGGACACAATGCGGGCTGAGGCTGGAAAGTGAAACATACAGCCAGCTCGCAACCTGCACAAGCACTTTAAAATATAGTGCAGCAACTTAAAAACACCTTAAAATACATTGCAGCAACTTCACAAACACATTAAAATACATTGCAGCAATTTACCTCCATTAAATTATTAAAGTCCGCCCCCTCCTCCTGATGCTGGTCGGCTCCCCCGCCTCACCTTAGGCCGAGTGGCCTCCTGGTTCGCTCCCCTGTCCCTAGCCCTGGTCGAGTGGCTTGCCAGTCCGCTCCCCCACTCTTATCGCAGGCCGAACGGCCTCCCCGTCCCGGTCCCCGCACCTATCCCAGGCCAAATGGCCTCCTCCCTCTTGGTCTCCGCACCTAACTATACCCGAAAGGCTTCCCCCCCACTCTCTCTCCCTCTCTCTTACCTCTCCTGCTGCTGCTGTCCGGGCATCTGCTGCACTTACCTGCGCCGATTTCCTTACCTGTGCCGAGTTCCTTAACTCTCCTGAAGGTTTTTCTACAGAGGCCACATACACCGGCCTAAGAAGAACTGGAGTAACTCTCAACTGGCCAAACTTGCCTAAATGGCCAGAATTGGTGTGGGTGGCAGGTTACACCCCCTTTGGCTGAAAAAGAAACATACCTAAAAAAAATCGTAACTAACTGAGTTACGCTGGTGCAAATGGATCGGGGAAACTGTGGTTTTTTAACTTAGGCCAAAAAAAGCAGCCTGCGCAAAAAAAACGGCGCAAATCACTGGGGAAATTGAGCCCATTGTGTATAAAATTATTTTTCAAAAAATTAAGTTTTTATTTTAAATGCTTAGTTAAAGGGACTTTTAATTAATTTTGAACAAGGGAATATTTAGTTCTATTAGAGTTGTGTTCATTATTTATTTATTTGGGGATTTCTCATAAGCTTATGGGGATTCCATATTTTTTTTGAGTCGGAGGCGTACCTCCAGAGTACACAAATTTTGCCCGATGTCAGTTTTCCTTCTGCCTCTGTGCAGCACTTTGAGACAGTTTTTCTACATTAAAGACACTATATAAACACTGTCATTGTAACTGGTCCTCCCACCCCATTCTCCTCCCTCCCTGTCAACATGGGAAGGATGCCTAGTTTGAAGGATTCCCAGATGAAACAGTCCTTAGACCCTAGGTCCAACCAACCCCTATCTGGGTGGAGAGAGGCAGACAGCAAAATCTTGAAGGACGGAAGAAGGCAAGCCCATTTTTATCAAGGGATGACAGAACGATGTGACCATGACAACGACCATGAGAACAATAATAGCTATCATTTGTGTTTACATAGGACAGTGAGGGTGAGGCCTTCTTGGACAGTTGCCAAAAGGCATGAAGTCAACGGCCTTTAGCACAGCTACAGGCAGGGTTGTATATCTGCACCTCTTTTCCAGATGTGAAGTCCTGGGGGTCATTGGAGCCTAAAGTAATGACCTGAACCAACAAATACAGGTGGGCTGAAATCAGGTCAGTTGGGGTATACTTCAAGTGGGATTCTGTCTAATTAGTAGCAGGCATGGTGGGGGGTGGGGGGTGAGGTAAGGGGAAAATCAGCCCAAAGAACTAACCTCACGGGAAACCAGATACCTTTAAATCATCACACCTCTTTAAATCTCAGCTGATGGCAGATTTCCACATGCTTCATTAAGCTAGCTGCCAGTGTAAGGCCAAAGCTGTGCTGGGCGCTTATGCCATTGATTCAGTTGAGCTGCACTGCAATCCTGCATGCAGTTAGGTCAGTGTGCTGTGGGCCATTTCCAGCACAGATTTTGCTGGGAGCACAATATCAGGATTCATATGTTAGTAAAGGTAAGATCATAGTCCCTGTGCTCCCTGCGAGATGGCTGGTGCTACAATTCTGTAGCTCTTTCTGAGACCAGTCTTCCCATCAAGTTTAACTTCCTGCTGTGAAAACAGAATCTAGGCTGACACCTTAGTGTAGCACAGAGAGAGTACTCCACTGTGAAAGGTGCCGGCTTTTGGATGATATGTTACATTAAGGTCCTTTTAGATGGATATAAAAGATCATAGAACATGGTATGCATGTACATAAGGTCTGCCAACATTGTTCCGGTGTTAAAGAGCGATGGCACGGTCAGGATTTGTGGAGACTACAAGATCACGATCAACCGAGTTTCAGAACATGATCAGTACCCGCTACCGAAAGCTGATGACCTGTTTGCAACGCTAGCCGGGGGAAAATCATTCACCAAATTGGATCTAATGTCGGCCTACATGACACAGGAACTGCTTGAATCATCAAAGAAACTTACGTGCATCAACATGCACAAAGGACTGTTGTTTACAATAGGTGCCCTTTTAGCATTCGTTCGGCGGCAGCCATATTTCAGAGAAACACGGAGTACCTATTAAAATCCGTCCCCAGGACCATGGTATTCCAAGACGACATCCTAGTCACTGGTTGTGACATCGCTGAGCACCTGCATAATCTGGAAGAGGTTCTGCGTAGTCTGGACAAAGTGGGACTCAGGCTAAAACATTCAAAGTGCGTTTTCATGGTACCAGAGGTCGAATTCCTTGGACGAAAGATTGCTGCAGACGGAATCAGGCCTACAGATGTGGAAACAGAGGCCATAAAAATGCACTCAGGCCCCAGAATGTGATGGAGCTGTGTTCATTCCTGGGTCTTCTCAACTACTTCGGTAACTTCTTACCCAAATTGAGCACAGTATTAGAGCCTTTGCAAAAGCTGCTCAGGAAAGAAGACGACTGGGTGTGGGGTGAACTTCAAGACAGAGCCTTTGAGAAGTCTAGAAATCTGTTGTGTTCCCAGAAGCTACTGGTATTGTATGACCCATGCAAGCGTCTAGTTTTGACCTGTGATGCGTCGTCCTATGGAGTCGGCTGCGTACTCCAGCAAGCCAATGAGTCAGGCAAACTACAACCAGTTACATTTGCGTCTCGAAGCCTGTCCAAGGCGGAAAGAGCCTACGGCATGGTAGAGAAAGTGGCTTTAGCATGTGTTTATGGGATAAAAAAAAATGTTCCAGTACCCGTTTGGGCTTCACTTCGAGCTGGAAACCGATCACAAGCCTCTTATACGCTTATATCGTTGCTCTCGGAACATAAAGGTATCAATACCAACGCGTCATCCCGCATGCAGAGGTTGGCGCTGACATTATCTGCCTATGATTATGTCATTCACCATAGAACAGGCACCGACAACTGCGCTGATGCATTGAGCCGGTTACCGTTGCCCACAGCGGAGGTGGAAATGCCAATGCCCGCAGAGTTACTCATGTCATGGATGCCTTTCAGAGTGAAGGGTCGCCTGTCACTGCTCAACAAGTTAAGACCTGGAGCAGCCAGGATCTGACCCTATCGGTTGTAAAACATTCTGTTCTTAATGGGGACTGGTCGACCATTCCCAAGGAAATGGGTGATGAATCCAAACCGTACAGCCATCACAAAGATGAGCTTTCCATCCAGTCCGACTGTTTACTGTGGGGTAACCGTATTGTAATGCCCAAGAAAGGCAGGGCGAGATTTGTACAGGAGTTACATGGTATGCATCCCAGTATTGTCATGCTGAAGGCCATCACCAGGTCTGGTGGCCTGGCATTGACTCAGACTTACAGTCATGCGTGCATCAGTGCAGCACTTGCATGCAGTTAAGCAATGCCCCAAAGGAAGCTCCTCTCAGTCTGTGGTCATGGCCATCCAAACCATGGTCTAGAATCCACATCAACTTTGCGGGCCCCTTCTTTGGTAAAATGTTTTTTGTGGTGGAGGATACATACTCCGAATGGATAGAATGTGTGATCATGTCATCCAGCACTTCCACTGCCACCATTGAGAACCTGAGGGCCATGTTTGTCACACATGGTCTGCCAAACATCGCTGTCAATGACAACGGACCGTGTTTCACGAGCCTGGAGTTTCAACAGTTCATGAAACGCAATGGCATAAAACACGTGAGGCCAGTCCCGATCAATCCCGCGTCCAATGGTCAAGCG
The DNA here is from genome assembly GCF_044704955.1 of Pristiophorus japonicus. Lineage (NCBI taxonomy): Eukaryota > Metazoa > Chordata > Chondrichthyes > Pristiophoridae > Pristiophorus > Pristiophorus japonicus. The sequence continues at coordinate 175,649,583 of NC_091979.1, read as the reverse complement.
GAGCGGGCAGTTCAAACCATCAAGTAGAGCCTGAAACGCGTAACTCACGGTTCCTTGCAGACATGCCTGTCACGCATACTGCTTAGTTACAGGACAAGGCAACACATGCTCACCGGGGTCCCACCTGCGGAACTATTGATGAAGAGAGGCCTCAAAACCAGGCTCTCTCTAGTCCATCCTGATCTTAACGATCATGTCGAAACCCAACGTCAATGCCAGCAGTGGTATCACGACCGCGCCGCAGTGTCACGTGACATATCTGTACTTGTATCTGACAGTGTATGTACTTAACCATGGTCAAGGGCCCAAGTGGCTCCCGGGCAATGTTACGGATAAGGAGGGTAACTGGGTGTATATTGTTAAGCTCAAGAATGGGCAGATGTGCAGGAAACATATTGAATCAAATCAAGCTAAGGCACACTGACGAACCGGAACAGTTGGAAAAAGACACCGCGAGCTTAGACGACCAACCAACTCACATCCAGCCATCAGAAGAACCCAGTTGTGGAGAGACTTGTAAAGCACTGAATTTGTACTGAGACGGTCAACCAGGGAGCAAAGGGCTCCAGACCGTCTGAACTTGTAATATGGACATGCCAAGAACTGAGGGGGAATGATGTAATGAATGTACATAAGGTCTGCCCACCACCAGGTGGCGCTACTGTCAGTGGTCCTAGGGTCATAGGTAAACTCGTGCTGGGACCGATATATAACCTGAGTTTCACCTTTGTATCTTCACTTCTGGAAGCCATTAAAGACTGACCAGGTTACACCTAGTCACTGGCTCACAGAACGGAGTTCATTGTATCATTTCATACACCACAGAATAATAGAATCTTTTTTTCAAAGAAAAGCAGGTGAGTTCTCCCCGGTGACCTGGCCAACATTCATCCCTCAGTCAGTATCACCAAAACAGATTATCCAGTCATTTATTGCATTGCTGTTTGTTGGATTTTGCTGTGTGCAAATTGGCTGCCACGTTTGCCTACAAAACATCAGTGACCACTTCAAAACTGATTAGTTGGCTGTGAAGTGCTTTGCAAATGCATTGTGTCAATGCCTGGTCATGGGCAGTAGTCAAATATTGGCAGATCGGAGGAAGTGCCACCTGCTTTGGGCAGATGAGCACTTGAGGTCCAATGGACCCCGATGGGAAAAACATGTCTTAAAAGATGGGCGTGTTCATTCTTTGCAATAATCTTCTGCCAACCACATCTTGCTGAAGAGGACCATGGACCTTCAGAAGAACAACTTCCAAGAAAAAAGCAAAATACTGCAGATGCTGGAAAATGGTAATAAAAACAGAAAATGCTGGAAAGCAATCAGCAGGTCAGATAGCAGCTGTGGAGAGAGAGACTTAGGATTAACCGATAAGATATTCCCATCCCAAGCACCAGCCCACACCTCTCCCATTTGCTGTAGTTCTGGTGCACCTATTCTTCATGAGCAGCACCTGCTGTGACTTTATTAAAGTAATGTTAAGGCTAGAGGGCTGTAAAGTCCTTCGTATAAAGGTGAGGTGCGTTTCCTGAAGTTTGCGTTGAGCTTCATTGGAACAGTGTAGGAGGCCAAGGGAAAAAAGGTCAGAGAGGGAGTGGGAGAAATAAAGTAACAAATAATCGATATTGTAGGTGGGTGCACCAGCCCTATTGCGATGGGGGATCCCCTTTCAGTACATAGCCAGCGGGTGTGGTCCGGACCACTGGCATCTTTCTCCTGTCGCATTCCTGGGAGCCTTTGTCACTTTACCATATTTTCCATGCTTTCCTCCCCCTCTGCTATCCTACTGTAACCATGCACACATCCTTTGGACACGTCTTTTGTTTCTTTGCTTTCCCTCATTATCATCTCTTCTTGTCTTGCACCATCATTAAATCTTCACATATCTATAGAAGCTTTTGCAGTCAGTTTTTATGTTCCCAGCAAGCTTCCTCTCGTACTCTATTCTCCCCCTCCTAATTAAACCTTTTGTTCTGCTCTGCTGAATTCTAAATTTCTCCCAGTCCTCAGGTTTGCTGCTTTTTCTAGCCAATTTATATGCCTCTTCCTTGGAGTTAACACTATTCCTAATTTTCCTTGTTAGCCACGGTTGAGCCACCTTCCTCATTTTATTTTTACGCCAGACAGGGATGTACAATTGTTGAACTTCATCCATGTGCTCTTTAAACGTCTGCCGTAGCCTATCCACCATCAACCTGCCTATCCACCATCAACCCTTTAAGTATCATTCGCCAGTCTATCCTAGCCAATTCACATCTCATACCATCAAAGTTACCTTTCTTTAAGTTCAGGACCCTAGTCTCTGAATTAACTGTGTCACTCTCCATCTTAATGAAGAATTCTACCATATTGTGGTCACTCTTCCCCAAGGGGCCTCGCACAACGAGATTGCTAATTAATCCTCTCTCGCTACACAGCATCCAGTCTAGGATGGCCAGCTCTCTAGTTAGTTCCTTGACATATTGGTCTAGAAAACCATCCCTTATACACTCCAGGAAATCCTCCTCCGCTATATTGCTACCAGTTTGGTTAACCCAATCTACATGCAGATTAAAGTTGGAAAGTGTGAGGCCATGCACTTTGGCAGAAAAAAATCAAAGAGCAAGTTATTATTTAAATGGAGAAAGTGCCGCAGTACAGTGGGACCTGGGGGTACTTGTGCATGAAACACAAAAGGATAGCATGCAGGTACATCAAGTGATCAGGAAGGCCAATGATATCTTGTCCTTTATTGCAAAGGGGATGGAGTATAAAAGCAGGGGAGTCTTACTACTGCTGTATAAGATATTGGTGAGGCCACACCTGGAATACTGAGTGCAGTTTTGGTTTCCATATTTACGAAAGGATACACTTGCTTTGGAGGCAGTTCAAAGATGGTTCACTAGGTTGATTCCGGAGATGAGGGGGTTGACTTATGAGGAAAGGTTCAGTAGGTTGGGCCTCTACTCATTGGAATTCAGAAGAATGAGAGGAGATCTTATTGAAACATATAAGATTATGAGGGGGCTTGACAAGGTGGATGCAGAGAGGATGTTTCCACTGATGGGGGAGACTAGAACTAGTGGACATGATCTTAGGATAAGGGGCTGCCCATTTAAAACAGAGATGAGGAGAAACTTCTTCTCTCAGAGGGTTGTAAATCTGTGAAATTCGCCGCCTCAGAGAGCTGTGAAAGCTGGGACATTGAATAAATTTAAGACAGAAATAGACAGTTTCTTGAACGATAAGGGGATAAGGGGTTATGGGGAGTGAGCGGGGAAGTGGAGCTGAGTCCATGATCAGATCAGCCATGATCTTATTGAATGGTGGAGCAGGCTAGAGGGGCCGTATGGCGTACTCCTGTTTCTATTTCTTATGTTCTTATGTTCTTATAAAATTGTGAATGGTACAGAAAAGGTAAATCCAGAATATTACTATAAATTGTGAGACTAGGACTAGGGGACAAAGATTCAAGCCAGTAAAAGACTAATTTAGGACTGACACCAGGAAGTTCTTCTGCACACAAAGAGTGATCAACACTTGGAACAGACCCCCAGATATAGCAGTGGAAGGAATAATTGTGAACTTATTAAGAACCAAATTGGATGCTGAAATGATGGGGAACCTAGGGTCTTTCTGCATGTTTGAAATAAAATGGGCTGAAGTGGCCTTCCTCGGCTGCAATTGTTTTGTAATAAGGCCCCAATGGAGTACTCGAGGAGTGGACCCATATATTCACTGCAAGCAAGCCACGATGACGATTCCATGATGAGTAAAGTTTTTGACAGTAGTGTTGTAGACCTCATTTAATGCGAATGAACCTTAATTGGTCCCACAATTAATTCTCTGTGCTTTTCTCACTTCTCACTTTCTGTGCGCTGGTCGGCGATTTAAAGTGAGCGCCTTTCAGCTTCTATGCTGTTCACTTACTGGACTTCTATTCTTAAAGGTGGGGCAGACTTGTATGTTTTTGCCGTCTTTTTCATTTGCCATACTACTGTTTCCACATTCAAGCATTTGCATTACCTTCTCCGACTATTTGCTCCTCAATTTTAACAATAGAGGACCCCCATTTGCAAAGACTTCTAGCTGCAGTATTGTCATCATCATCATCATCATCATCATCATAGGCAGTCCCTTGGAGTCGAGGAAGACTTGCTTCCACTCTTAAAATGAGTTCTTAGGTGGCTGAACAGTCCAATATGAGAATCACAGTCTCTGTCACAGGTGGGCCGGATAGTCGTTGAGGGAAGGAAGGGTGGGACTGGTTTACCGCACGCTCTTTCCGTTGCCTGCGCTTGATTTCTGCATGCTCTCGGCGACGAGACATGAGGTGCCCAACGCCCTTCCGGATGCACTTCCTCCACTTAGGGCGGTCTTTGGCCAGTGACTCCCAGGTGTCAGTGGGGATGTTGCACTTTATTGTATGCTGCCAATAGCTGCCAATCTGAGTTTTAACCACACTACTCAGTATGGGCATTCTATTGGGTTTGCCAATGACTGGCATGGATTTGGAGGAGGAAGAGAAGTTGAGGCAGAGGCAAGAAAGACATGTGAACTTGTACCTCAGGTGCCTATCCCTTCTTGGAATCGGTCCATGCACTAAAAGGCTAATTTAGACCTCAGACCTCAGTGTACTTACCAGCCTGTCTCAGTAAACCTGCCTCAACCATCTCAGCAAATCTAGGGAAGCCAGCTCCCCATTGGTCTGGTTTTGGAAATGTACTCACGTGCTGCAATTTCAAGGCCATTTACCTGCAATTGGAGAATAGCCCCGAAAATTCCAACTTGTATAGCTAATTGTATTCGAACAAAGATATATAAATTGCAGCAGACTTTTGTTTAATATTAGACTCTACCTGATTAATCTAGGCTCCCCTTTTAACTAGCTCTTCCAAAAATAATCTTATTGATCCGAGATACCTCCTTAACGACGCCAAACAGGTAAGCTATTCCAACATGTTTTTAGCCCAGCACCATAGTAACCTAGATTTATGTTTAATAACTAAATTATGAACCGTAAAGTTAACAAAACAAATGTATCAAACTGCTAGAAAATGGACAAGGGTCTACATTCCAGAAATAACTTTAGTTTAAAACTGGGCTTCAATTAAACGAAGAAACAATAACTATCAGGATAACCAAATATATTGACCTCAATAATGCAAGGTTAAATGTCACACCTGGCCTGTTCTGCAACATACTTAGCACGTTTTAAACTCTTATCAGAAATGAACGTGAAGCAGCGGGCTTCTTTCATTAGAGCAGCAGAAAGTCATCACCAAAAAATAACAATTCATAATTTAAAAACTGGGAGATTCCAAATTGCTTCATCTAGAAATTGACCTTTTCTAACTGAATGACATTCGCTCCACTGTCAGTGTAGAGAAATAAACAGCTCGCCACAAGATTATATAGTCACAAATCTTTCACATGTCTTTATGAATAAAACATTTTATTTTGGCTTGGGGCGAGCTGCACACTGTTTCCCTCATATTGCTGTCACGTATAATTGGTGTTTCTCAACACAGTTTATGTCATTCGGTTGCGGGTTTCCATGTGAATGAACAAAAAGATTGGCCAAATATATTTCAGGAAGATAATGCCCCTTTAATCTTAAATGTTTCTGCTGTATGTTTCAAAATGGTATCAGGGTAAAAAAAAAATCATAGTTATACTTCGTAAAGGCAAAGTCACTCTGCATGAGTTACTCCAGGAAGATTTCCTCTGCTCACAAGTTGATGCAAGATATAAACATGTTCTTTATATTCACATTTATGATTACACTGCAAATAGCAAACAATGAAAATCATCTCCCATAATGTCTATTCAGTGCTTCAGAATCCACCCCACCTTCAGGCTATTTATTTTTCATTCCAAAGCCTTTTAAATTGTATGGCTGTTCTGAAGCATAAAAATACATTACTCCTTCAAAGTGTTGATATGTTCTCTCCTCTGAAGCTGCTGACTCATTATCAACAACAACTTATATTTATTTAGCGCCTTTGACGTAATAAAATGTTATCATCGAACAATAGAATGATACAGCACAGAGTGAGGCCATTTGGCCCATCGCGCCTGTGCTGCTCTTTGAGGGATCTATCCAATTAGTCCCAGACTCCTGCAAGTTTTTTTCTTTTCAATTATATATCCAATTCGCCATTTGAAAGTTACAATTGAATCTGTTTCCAGCACCCTTTCAGGCACTGCATTCCAGATCACAATAACTCACTGCGTAAAAAAAGATCATCCCCCCTGGTTCTTTTGCCATTTGTTGAAAATAACCTGTTTTAATCCTTCCTGAAACCCATTAAAGTTTCTTGTTCTACCACCCATGAAGTAGGGTGGGAGGAGGCTTGTGTGAAACATAATCAAAGACGATTGCACTGACTGGCCTGTTTCTGTGCTGTAAAATTATATGTAATTTCCTATTTTCTTTTGTTGTACTTACTTTGTAAATATGGCCCCTTGTGCCTCAGCAAACCTTTTGGTTTATTGGTAGCATTCCTGCCTCTGAGTCTGAGGTTGATGAGCAACAACTCCAAGGTCATTTGCAAACTAGACAGTGCATGTCAGCAGGTTATTTTACCATCGAGGGCATTGCTGCTGAGCCCCATTCTGCTCTCACCCGACATAAACACACATGCAATTTCCAACAGGCATCACCAGATAACTGGGATCAGAAACCAACATTTGTTTCTCCTGTCTAGGCCCAGGGGAGTTGAAGCTAATTGGAGCATCCAAAATGCTGCCTTGGCTGAAATTAATCAACTCAACAGAAACCAGTGATGAGTTTTGTGTTCTCTATGCTTTCGTACTTCACCATGTGGTACAGTTGGCTAACATGGGTGCTCTTCTGAGTAAAATATCGTAACGTAAGTATGGGAGGGGGATGATACAGCCTATGGAGCACCAATCCAGTGTAACGGTGAGTAGTAAGATGTGCGATTCCCCACCATGGTGAGCACCTGATCTTACCTGTAATACTGTGGTGAGTAGAGAGGTGCTGAGCAGAAGCCAGACATTTCCCCAGCAGAGGGGAGGGAAAATCAGGACAGCTGTCCTTGGGTACTTCTGCACACTTCAGTCAGCTCTTTTCAGATTGGAGATGTTGCAGGTCTGAGAGACAATCATCTGCCAATTTGCATAACTACATATGAGGAGTGAGAGGTGAATGTTGGTGCACCTGTCCTCCCAGGGGATTTGCAGGATCTTGCGGAAACATCGTTGGTGATATATCTCCTGACTCATCAAAACTATCTGATGAGTCAGAAATAATTGAATCATTCCCACCTTTAACTCCTTCCGTGTCTGTAGGTAAAATATGAACAATATGAACAAACCTAACCTGTCCATTATCAAACATCTTGACTAAATATGTGCGAGGACCACATATCTTCATCACTCTTCCTTGTAAGCACTTTACCCATTTATGGTGATGGTTCTTCACTCTCACCTTCTGATTTAATTTCACACTTCTCTCTTTTACTCTGCCTCTATCATGATTCTCTTTTTGTCTTAATTGTGTCTCTTCTACAGACTGTGCCAAATTTGGTTTTAACAACGAGAATCTGGTTCATGGCTGTCATTTGAGAAACAACTTTGCTGGTGTTCTACCAGTAGTTATATAAGGAGTAGTATGATACGTAATTAGAAAATTGGCCAATTTGTGATCCAATGACAACTGTCGTTTCTTTGGATTTAGATCTAACATTTGTGTTATGAGGGAATGTTTTACAAGTTGTACATTGCGCTCTGCTGCACCATTCGAAGCAGGATGGTATGGTGGAATCTTGGAATGTTTCACACCATTTTTGCTCGTGAATTGTGCAAATTCTTCTGACCGAAATTGTGGTCCATTATCCGAAACAATATCTTCTGAGAGTCCAAATGAAGAAAATAAACTTCGCAAAATGCCCAATGTTTTACTTGTTGTTATTTTCCACATTGGAAACACCTCAACCCACTTCGAATGGATATTAATCACCATGAACAATTGTTGTCCTTCTAACTCAGCAAAATCAATATGTAGCCTTTTCCACATCCTGGGAGGCCATTTCCATGGCTGTAATGCTACTGATGGTGTTTGCTTGCTTACCGATTGACATGTCGTACACTGACTCACGATGTACTCTATATCCTTATCAAGACCTGGCCACCATAAGTAACTGCATGCAAAACTCTTGGTCAAGCACATTCCCAGGTGCTGGTCATGGAGATCGCTTAATAATTTGGACTTGAATTTATTTGGTATAACCACTCTTACACCCCACATAATACAATCTTTATCGACTGATAATTCTTTTCTACGAATGAAGAATGGATGAATATCTTTGTCTATTACATGGTTTGGCCATCTATTTGCAATACATTCATACACCTTTGACATCACTGGGTCACGTTTGGTTGCTCTACCAATCTCTTCAGCTGTGACTGGCAGTTCATCAATGTACGAAAAATAAAACACTTCTTCCCTATCCAGTGTAACTTGTGATGGGGAAGGCAATCTAGACATTGCATCAGCATTACTGTGATCAGCTGATCATCTATATTCAATATCATATGTATATGCTGACAAAATCAAAGCCCATCTCTGCATTCGGGCTGTAGCTAATGTGGAATCTGGGGACTTTGGATGGAGGATTGCTGTTAGGGGCTTATGATCCGTAACAATGGTATACTTATGACCATACAAGTATTTATGAAACTTCTTGACCCCAAAACTTAATGCCAAAGCTTCCCTTTCAATTTGCGCATAATTACTCTCACTGGCACTGAGAGTGCGTGAAGCAAAAGCAATTGGTTTCTCCTCCCCACTACGTGATACATGAGAGATTACTGCCCCAACTCCATATGGAGAGGCATCACATGCTAGCTTAATCTCCTTAGATATGTCATAGTGAACTAACACGGTGCTCTCTACCAAGTTGCTTTTACACTCCTTGAATGCTGTATCGCATTCTTTTGACCACTTCCAATCGACCTGCTTTTTCAATTGTTCATTCAGTGGATGTAATATTATAGCCAAATTCGGTAGGAACTTCCCATAATAGTTCAAGAGACCCAAGAATGAATGAAGTTCAGTGACATTCCTGTGAGTGGATGCATTTCTGATTGCATCCAGCTTTCCCATGGTTGGATGTAAACCATCTTTGTCTACTCTGTACCCTAAGTACTCCACTGAGTTTTTAAATAACTCACACTTACGAGCAGACACTTGTACTCTGTGCTTCTCTAGCCATTTGAGGACTTCATTCAATATGTTATTATGAATTTGCCTATTTGCTGCTGAAATTAGTGTCATCCAAATAACATACTCCTTCAATATCTTGCAAAATCAGGTTCATCACCCCTTGGACTATGGCAGGGGCAGAAGACACTACAAATGGTGGCCTATTAAATTGATACAGGCCTAGATGAGTATTTATAGTCAAGCATGACTTGGACTCCTTATCTAACTCAAAGTGTAAGTAGGCATTTGAAAGATCCAGTTTTGAGAAGATCTGACCACCTGTCAGTGTTGTGAACAAATCTTTTATATTCGGCAAAGTATTGGGGACATTACCCTCTAGAACCTGGTTTACGGTTACTTTATAATCACCACACAATCTTACCTTACCATCGGACTTAGGTACAACAACAATGGGTATAGCCCAATTACATCCATCTATCTTACAAATCATCTTCTCAGTCTCTAGTCTTTTGAGTTCTTGCTCAACTTTCTCTTTGACAGCATTTGGTACGGAACGTGGCTTGTAGTAAACCGATCTAGCACCCTTCTGAAGCCTTGAAGCCTTGGATCGGACTGCCCGTTTCACAGAACACCTTCGGATAACTCTTGATAACATCATCCGCTGATGCAAATCTCGTTTCCACAAGGAAAATCTCACTCCAATCCAGCTTCAGTGATCACAACCAATTTCTTCCTAGTAAAGCAGGCTTGTCACCTTTCACTACTATTAGAGGCAAGTTCTGAAATTGATCTTTATATTTCACCGGTACGATGATATGGCCTACCACAGGAATTTTCTCTCCCGAGTAGCCTCACAGCTCCATCTTGGATTTCTCCAATGGGAAATCACGCAATTTGTCGAGCTATAGCGAATCTGGTACTACATTCACGGATGCACCAATGTCAAATTCCATTGGTATCTTGAATCCCGCAACATCTATGTGGATTTTGATACTTTTGGAATCGCTGTCCGTTAACCTTGTGCTCCTGATGACGTGCAATTCTAACATCTCCACGTCCTGTTGTTGTTCTTCCATGCTATGTAGTCTCTGGGGATTTCTACTCATAGCTTTTAAGGTTGGGTTCATAGCTTTGAAAGCTGGTTTACCTTTCAGTTGGCATGATTTTGCAAGATGTCCAGTCTTTCTGCAGAAGAAACACTCTGCCTTCATATATGGACATCTTTGAGCAATGTGTTGTCCCAGGCACCTATATCATGACTTCGACGCTCTGTTAGAAATTCCAGTTTCTGAGACTTTGAGCACCCATCGTCTTTTACTTCGAACCTGCAGGTGTTTCACCTCAGTTAATTGATGACCGTAATTATTATTTAATTCTCGGGAATATTGATCGGCCATGCCCATCGACCTCGCTGTCTGACAAGCAAGCTCAAAAGTCAAGTCATCCGTCGTCAATAACTTTCTTCTGATCACATCATTTTTCACCCCACAAACAAAACGATCCCGTAATGCTCGGTTTTGAAAGTTTCCAAAATTATAGTGCATTGATAGCTTTTTTAATACTATGATGTAATCACTGATACTTAAATCAGCCTTTTGATTCCGAATCCCGAAACGATAGCTTTCAGCAATTTCTAACGGTTTGGGGTTATAGTGCTGCTCCAGCTTCGTTAAAATCTCTTTAAGCGTTGTGTCCTTTGGCTCGTCAGGCACAAGCAGATTTACAAGGATTTCGTACAATGCTGGACCCGCCTCCAATAAGAAGATCGCTTTCTTACGTTCCAACACAGCCCAGTTCTGGACTGCATTGTCTGGAACTTTGATTATGTTATTTGTAGTGAAATACATTTCTAGCCGATCCACATATGCTTTAAAACATTCCCGGTCATGTCTATATTCCTCCAAATGTCCGATTACACCTGCCATTTTAACCTCTAGCTGTTCACACCATGTGCTGTATTTTACCTCGGATTTTGTAGCTTTTTCTCAAGACAGAGAAGCTTCCAAAATCTCTCTGTCGGCTGGCTGAATCCTTCACCAACAAAATTTCAGCTTTAAATCGCCCGGAAAATCCCATCTAGCCACCCAATGTGATATATTCACAGAGCACAAGCACACACAGCTTTCTAACATGGCAGGCAGCTCTCGGAAGTCTCCGGAACCTGTTGCTTCTGTTTAATTATAAACTCTGTAGTTGCAGTACACAATACGTCCACATCTACAGTGTGGAGCTACAAACATTACAAGCTGACAGATATTACACACGGGAGGAGAGCACTCGTCTGGCGGGTAATGTAAACGGGCTGGAGGGGCAACTGAAGGATATTAAGACAGTGTATAGAGTAGCCACCAGTAAGGATTTTGAGAGTGGGAATCACGGGCCCTGCCGAGAGAAAATCCAAAGCTTGCCCATGCTCTATCCAAGGCCAAAGGAATGGTCTACCTAATGGCCTGGGGGGAGCCCGAGTGGACTGGGAAGGGGAAGGGGAAGACAGTGAGGATTGGGAGCCGGACAGGGATGCACGACCTCCGCCAGAGGCGCCGGGACTCATGCATCCCATACGGCAGCGGAAATACGGTGCGCCCATAGACGACCAATGTCAGAGCTGCAAAATATGATTTCAGGGGTGCCCAAGCTTACCAATGAAGGAGACCCATTGGTCCACTTCACGGTGTGGAACAGGTGGGAGGGATTAATGGGTGTAACAAAGCAGAGATTCACAAGCTGCTATTATTTTCCCTGGCGGGGAAGATTATCAGGCCCTATCTGCTGAAAGCAAAAGGGGGAAGGGAACCATAGAGGGCATAAAGGAGGAAATCCTAAGAGCAATGGGTCACGTGCAAGATAGTCCATTCTTCAGGGTGGAAAGGACGCTGCAACTGGCTGGGGAAGTACCTCAGACTTTTGCGGACCGGCTCTGGACGGTCTATAATAAAGCCTGTCTTGGAGTGCTGGACCGAGCGTAGTTGCAGGGGGAGCCAAGGAACCATTGGCTCAGGACCCGACTGTCAAAGAGTTTGCCCTGGATTAGGGTAAACTCCGAGAACTGGTTTGACCCTGAGGATCTCCAGAACATGGAGGTCGATGTGCTCCATCACATGAGTCTGGCATTCAAAGCTGGCGTGGAGGAGGAGGTCAAACCAGTTAAAGGGAAGGTTCACGAGATAAAGGCCAATGAGGGTAATAAAATGGAATGGCGCCAGGAAGGAGGTAGCTCAGAGACAGTTAGGACGTGTTTCGGGTGTGGGAAGCTGGGCCACTGGAGGAAAGACTGCCCAGCCCTGAGGAAGATACAAGACAAAGGGGATCCTTCAGTGCCGAAGACAAAACCTGTCAAGGCGAAGGGACTGACCCCGGAACAATTCTGGTGGTCGCCCTTTGGACAGCTTTTGTGCCAGATCAGGGAAGAGTAGACGCTGTCATGAGCAGGGAAATCCCGACCGCTCCGGTAATCCCACCACCCTGACGAACACGCACCCAGCCTGAGTACTTGTGTTCACTCACTTACGATGAGTGGAATAGACCATGTGTGAGGATGGGGGTGGAGAAGGTAGAGGGGAAGTACTTGGTGGACACTGGAGCTTCCAGCATGGTGATTAACGCAAGTAATCTGACTACCTCACCTTTGTCTAGCAAGGTTCCACACAGTCTGGTGGGGTTCACACAGAACGAGCAGGTGGGATCGATCTCCAGGCCGCTAGCCATCGATTTAGGATCACTCCACGCAAAATGGAAGTGCATCCTGCTGAAATGGGAGCAGCCGGGGTCAGGAGTCCTCGGGTCGACTTTATGTTAGCCCACAGAATCATAATGGATCACATTGAGGAATCACTGCCTTTGGGGAGCAGTGGGTTCCGATAAGGAGGAAGAAGTTGAAGTGATCCCAGGGAAAGGGGAAGGGTAGTTATGACCTAGAGCAATTGGTTAATACTACCCCAGCCAAGTCCCAGGCTTATGTGTGGGACAATCTCGCATCGTTTGCCACGCACAAACACGACTGCGGTAGGGTGATGGGGGTCGAAATCAGGGTACAAGCAGACCTATGTCCTGGCCGCAGAAACAGTATAATTTCCCCAGGGAGGCAGAGGCCGGCTTAGAGATGGCACTGGGATCCCTGATAGCCCAGGAGGTGTTGAGGCCCATAGCCACACATGTGAATTCTTCACTTTGGCCGGTTCAGAAACCGGACCAGTTGTGGTGGGCCACTGTGGACTATCGGTTACTCAACAAGAACATCCCAGCTTGCACACCCACTGTCACGGCTGTAGTCAACCTGATAGGGAGCATTCCAGCATCCGCGACCACATTCACGGTGTTGGATATATCGAACGGGTTCTGGTCAATTCCCCTCAAAAGAGAGGACCAGTACAAGTTCGCATTCACATTTAAAGGGCAACAGTGTACCTGGACGTGCCTTCCCCGGGGTTTCCACAACAGCCCCTCCATCCTTCACCAGTGTATGGCCAACAGTTTAAAGGGTTTCAGCAGACCCCAGCAGTTGGTGCAGTATGTAGATGACCTGCTTTTGTTCTCCGATGAGGGGGAGGAGCATGGTCCGCTGCTGGCCGAGATGCTGGAGCTATTGAAGAACATCGGGTTCAAGGTCAATCCCAAGAAAGCTCAGATCGGCCAGAGAGAAATAAAATTCCTCGGGCTGACCGTGAGGGCTGGGAAAAGGGCTATAGATGAACAGCCAAACAGAAGGCAGTACAGGAGTTACCAGCCCCCATGACCGTGACGGGGGTGAGATCCTTCCTGGTGCTCACGGGGTACTGCGGGGATTTTATTGAGTGTTATGCTGCCACAGAAACCCCTCTACTTCGGCTCCTCCACAAAGGAGTCGGGTTGTAATGGGATGAGGACTGCACGGCCGTGTTCAATCGTCTCAAGGGAAACCTGCAGACAGCACCCGCACTAGGGGCGATTAATGGTGGGGAGGATTTCTTTTTGTAAGTAGCATTCAGCAGGGACAGTTTGAGCACAGTGCTGCTCCAGGAGCGGCACAGCAGGCTGAGACCCGTGGCTTACTCCTCAAGAGTTCTCACAGATGTAGAACGGGGCTACTCCAATTGCGAGAGGCATCTCCTTGCCACGCATTGGGAAGTGAAGTGCTCCCAACTCTTCACGGGGTCATCCCAGATCATTCTACTGACCCACATACCCTCACTCAGATGTTATTAGATGGGATGATAAAGGATGGCACGGTGAGCAGTGCTCGCATTGCTCGCTGGACTTTATTGCTCTCACAGATGAATCTGAGAGTGCAAGATCTGTGTGAGCCCAAACTGGCAGTGAACATGATCTATGCAGGGGCAGTCCATAAGTGTTCGGTAGAGGGAGTATGGGATGTAGAAATAGGATTTCGGGCTGGGTTATATCCCACGGGCCGCAAAATATATGTCGACGGGTCCAGTTTGGTGGTAGCAGGGGAGCGTTTCACCGGGTGTGGGATTTATGACCCGACGGCAGGCATTGCAAGGGTCATTAAACTCCCAACCACCCTGAGCACTCAGCACGCTGAACTGTCGGCAATGGTGTACGTCGTTACCCACGCCGAGGAGTTCCCGACCCCATACACCATCTGCTCGGATTCCATATTCACATGCAATTCGTGCACCGAATACTTGGCCATCTGGTCTCATCGCAGTTTCACATCCGCAGACGGGAAGCCCACTGTTGCAAAGGATCTAGAGGCCACGGGAACCCAGGGAAGCCATTACATTCATAAAGTAAAGGCCCATTCCAAGACAGAGCCCAGAGGGGAAGGCAACCAAAAGGCTGATAAGTTTGCCAAGAAGGGAGCCAAAACAGAAGAGTTTTAGGACCGATACGGATCCAGCTCAGTAGCAGCGATCCGGGACAAAGGGGGAACACAAAAGAGTGTAGTGGTAGCGTTGGCCCCGGACTTGAGGAAAGTCCAGGCACAGGATCCCGTCCTCAGGGTTGTCCTGGAGCAGCTGGCTAGTGGAGAAAAGGTAGAAGGTCCGTTCGGGGTAGCGGACATTATTTTAAAGGAGGTAATGCTTTTCAGGGGAGATCAGTAGGTGGTTCCAGAACAGCACCAGAGGGAATTCCTCCAAATAGCCCATGGGGGCCCAGGAGCGGGACACCTAGGGCCGGAGACTACCTGGAAGAGAGTAGAAGTGGCCGCAACTGAGGGAGGATGTCCGTGATTTTTGTGCAGACTGTCTGGTGTGCTCAGTGAACAACCCCGATCCCCAGAAAAGAAAGGTTCCCATGGGACACACGAGAAGGGTAGAGGGACCATGGCAGTCGGTACAGATTGATTACATCGGGCCATTGCCCACCGCAAAGGTGGGTTACAAGTACTGTTTGGTCCTAGTGGACATTTTCTCAAAGTGGGTTGAAGCCTTCCCTTGCGGATCAACCACAGCGTTGGCGACGGCTAGGATCTTGGTGAGGGGAGTGTTCTCTAGGTGGGGACTGCTGCAGATCGTGGAGTCCGACCAGGGGAGCCACTTCACAGGGCAGGTCATGCAGGTTACCTTGAAAGTGCGAGGGATAGAAGGGAAATGGCATGTGGCTCACAACCCACAGTCATCAGGAGTTGTGGAGCGACTTAATCAGACTTTCAATGAAAGGCTGCGGAAGGAAACAGGACAGTCCCCGAAAAGGTGGGTTGAGGTCCTGATGGGGGTCCGAGCCAGCCTCTCCAGAAGCACAGGGTAATCCCCGCATGAACTCATGACTGGTAGGGTCATGCACACGCCCACCCAGGTTCTGGCGCCGGTTCTCACAGCGAGGCCGGTGAGAGAGGTAAACCGGGACAAGTTTGTCAAGCATCTGTTCGAGCACTTGAAACAGATTCATTGACAAGCTGCCAGCAACATGGGGAAGCAGCACCGGAGCAATCGGTTGTTGCTCGAGCCCCAGAGAACGCACGAGTGGAAGGTCGGGGATCAGGTCATGGTCCGTAATTACGCTTGTGTGGGCACATTTCAGCCTTTGTACATGGGACTCTACGGCATCGTAGATAAGGCCAGTCCCATGGTGTATGCGGTTAAGCTTCCGAAGCGCACAAAGTAGTTCCATGTGAACCAGTGCAAGTTGTTTAACCCGGGGGAAAGAGCAAGAAACAGAAAGAAGTACCAAGGTGCTGTAAACAGCATGGTGGACGTGGGTCTACCTCCCATAGTTTGGGACAGTGAGGAGCCCGTGGTGGTGGTGGTTAGGAGGAGTAGCAGGATCCCACGGCCGAGAACGCCGTGTTCACCTCCTTACACACCGCCGAGGAGCCGTAAAAGGTCCAGGGTCGTAGAGACCTAGCGGGGCGACCCAGAGACGGGTGGTGGTGTATATAGTTTCCTTCTCAGTTTCGTGTTTTTACAGAGTATGTTTTGATGAAGCCAGACCTGTGGAGGTATACCCTCTCACAGAAAGATTGTTGTTTCTTTGTATCTTCACAGGGAGCTGAGAGAGAGATGGAGACAACCCTGGTAATCATTCTTTGGAGCTTGGCCGGAACAGGGTACAGCAGGAGGGGGGGACACCGAGTTGTCCTTCCTCTACGGATGTACTGGGGGGAACGGACCCACCATGACACAGGGAGGTAGGACAGGAGACACGGATGGGATGGCAGCCTACTTACACGAGGGAAGCTGGCCAGGGTGGCTGAGGTCGAATTCGATGAAGTACTCCAGCCACGCCGGGTTCACATACGGGGAGGCTTCCATACCGTGTCCCAGACTGAAGGTCACAGCCACGTGGGTTGGGGTGACCGAGGAAAAGCGCGTATGCTTGAAGTGCAAGGGACACATTCCCCTGGGATGGTGGTGGTGGCTCAGGAAACTGAGTCAGGACACGGGGAACCAGACAGTGGACTGGGAGAGACTGGGGAACGATACGTACCGACAGATCACAGGCTCAAAGGGGGGAGTGGAAGTGTGCTGGGACAAGTGGTGGAAGGAGGAACAGGAAATTTATGTGTGTTTGTGGGGGTCAGAACGGATCTGCCCAGCAGGTGTATTGATCGCCTTTTCGAGGCAATGGCAGGATGCCGGGGCTGGGATCAGATGGGATCGGAGTATGGACTCCTGCGTAATCCCAGACCCTCCCAACACAATAAATGCCACTGAACTTGTAGCACACGAGAGGAAGCCCCTGCTCACAGCCCCACCGGTACCGACGACAGAAGTTAGATGTCCCGCCACCATACCAGGCCCAGGGACTGGTTTAGTTTTAGTCCCGACTCAGGCGGTCGCGTCAGTCATTTTAAACCTAGCCGGGGTACATCTGCCCGAGTTGTGTCCAACAGAAGCTGAGCAGCTGTATGAGGCGCTCGTTAAAGAAATGTTCCGCCAGTTCTTTGAACTCAGTTACGGGGATGTCAGTCGGGAAAGATTGTACGATATGGGGGTGTACGATAATATTAATCCGGGGAGGCAGAGGCGAGGGGTGCTCAATGATGTCGCTACGGTGTTTAGCGCGGGTACATCTCTTGTCAATAGTATGGACGACGTGCAGCTGCAGATGGAGGTTAGCGGTTTAAAGGACCAGCTGCGGAAAATCCTGGGGGAAGGGAACACTGTGGTAGGGTCAGAGTTAGAGGAGGACCAGGCAATGACTGTCCAGTTAAAGGAGGTTATCACAGAGCTGGAGACACACGCAAAGACTGTAAATGCATTAATACGGGAGGACAGGAATGCCTCGGCGCAGGCAGCACGAAACGAAGTGTACGTGTTGTACGATGCCTGGTTGCTGAACGAGGGGCGCAGTAATTTAGAGGACCTCCAGCAAGGTCGCGTCCCGCCATGGATCAGCAATCGGCACCTCGCAGCGCTCAGCCCGTACAGTAATTCGATGAGCCTGTGTCAGCTCCGTCTAGCCTCCGAAGCCTACCCAGTCCCAATGGATTGCGGTCGGTCCAACCACACAATCATGGGGATAGTGTTGCATATGCCGGTAATGGGTGGGTCATCACAACCAGCGGCGGTATACAGGGTGGAGAATATTGGGGTCATAAGGGAAGGGGTGCACGTGCGGTATCATGCGATCCCACCATTTGTTATAAAGTGGGAGCACGCCATGACCGGCACTAACCTCAAGGGGTGCCAGAGCAGGGGTGCACACATCATATTGTGTCCCCAGTATTTGAACTCGTTCGATCGGCCAGAGTGCGGGTTTGAATCCGAGAGTCGAAAGCCCATCAATTGCACCATGGAGGTGAGGGCCCAGAGCCACGATCCACCTCAGGTAGTATATGTGGGCAACGGCACATACTGTGGACTGGTATCGAGTGGACCAGGACACTTGGTGTCTGGTCATTGTTATGTACGAACAAAGAGTCTGACTGGATACTGTGAGCTCAAAGTAAAATGTGACCTTAGTCTTTTATTGCAGGTTTCCAGAGTGCCTCTCCAGCCTGTGAGGCCTCCTTAACTACCTGTGCTCTCAAGGGATTGTGAGATCCCTTGGGACTCCAGGGGATGAGCCCTCTGATGGCTGTACACGGTATATACAAGTTTACATATATAACAGTCATCGACAGCACTTTCTGCTTCAAACCTCACGCCGAAGTTGAAGTGGCACAGGAATGTATTATTCCGATCCCAGAACCATCCACGGTACACATTACGGTAAATGACACGATCCCGAACCTGCAACAGTACATTACCCAGTGCGGGTAACAGATTTATTTTCTGCCGGAACACCTAACAACGTTATTAAAGGCCATCGAGCTATCCCGAAAACATTATTTCACACTGGAACAGACAAACCGGGACACGGGGAAAGAATTAAAGGGATAACCTCCCTCCCTGGTGGGAGCTTGGTATAAGTGTGGAGGTTCCTCCATGGATCCAGATATGCTCACATGCTCTCGTCATTGAAGAGTTTTTGATTGTAATATACCTGTTGTGTATTTCTTGTGAAAAGAGAAGTCAGGCGCTCCGGAGTCGATGGGAGTTTACGAACCTTGAATGTAACTTCCTGTATCTATATGGTAACAGTGCGATGCATCCTTATATTTCAGGGACAAACATTCAGAGTGTTTTAAAAGTAAAAAGGGATAGGATTGGTTGGGAACCACTTGACGCTTGCTCATCAGCTGACATTGATATGTTCTAGAAGACTCTTGAAATATCATAGGGGTGACTGTAAGCATCGAATCCCCAAGGAAGCTGGAAGCTGTTTGTGGGAGGGGCCCAGGTACTTCTCCATGGTGTGTTTGAAATCCACACCTGATGAGTGTTCGTTGTTAAGTAATGTGAACACGTCAAAGATAGGTCAGATGAACAGATCAGTGATTGAGCCATTACCTGGATGAGATACCAGAACAATAGAAAGCCATTAAGCCCAGACCAGTCGGAAGCGAAAACCCATCACTGAACTCAAAATAGGAAGCCTCAAAACAAAGGAAAAAACTTTATTGGGCCAGAAGAAGACATACCCACAGAAAGCCTCAAAACAACAACAAATTTTAGTCGGCCTAAAAAGGTAAACAAACTGGGGGTATAAAAGAGGCCGTGTGGCCACAGCATCTCTCTCTTGCTTTCACTGTTTCGCCTCTACAAGAACCGAACCCTCCGTGTGGGATGGAGAGAAGAAACCAGAAGAGACACGTTTTCATCAGGAGCAGCAGCGAGTAAGCCAACAAATCGGTGAGCATCATCTCTGCACACACATCTTTTAAGATCATAGCCACGGTGTGAGGGGGTATCGTGCGTATTCCCAACCAAATCTTAGGGGTTTTTCAAGGGAGGCTTTAGACGTGGGTACTTCACCATAGGAGCCTGTTTAGATGGGCCAGACTGTGTGTTGTACTGTATTTGTTTGTTTTACACACCAGGGTGTGTGTGGTTTTACTGGGTGCAGGTGTGTGCGTTAACTTTAATAAAAGCATTTCCGGTTGAGACCAAGGTATTTATCCTTGATTCATTCATCTGTTCAGTACAGTAATCATTCCCAGCTCTAGTACTACTGTAAAGTGAGGGTGCGTCAAAAACACCTAAGGGAAACCACTTACAGAATTGCAGCAGTGCTGTGTACAAATAAAGAGGGAACAGGTCACCTGACTAGAGTTCCGGAGTATTCTGCCATCTTAAGGCTGTGTGTGTGTTTGCGAGTTGTACTGAAGATATAACAATGGCAATGAGAATGGGATAATCGGAAAAAAATCTGCAATTTTTGTTGGTGGAGGATTCAGCCAACCGACAGAGAGACTTTGAGAGCTTCTCTGTTTTGATTAACAGCTAAAAATCAAAGGTAAATTACAAGCACACGTGTTTGACCTACCAGAATCCAGATGGCCGTGCCTATGGGAATAATAGGGCATTTGGGGGAGTTTCAACGTGACGCGAGCATATGTGGAGTGGCTAGGAATGTTTTTCACCGCAAATAATACCATCAAAGTCCCCAATGATGAAAGCCATAACCGGGTGGTGATGGAAAGACAATGGGCGATTTTCTTAACTGAAGCAGGGCCCGAAGTGTATGAAACCCTGAAAAATTTGCTTGTGCCTGTCAAGCCAAAGGACACAACTCTTAAGTGGATTCAGAACAGCACTACAGTCCTGAGCCCCTGGAAATGGCTGAAAGTTATCGTTTCTGAATACAAGATCAGTTAACCGAAGAAAATATCAGTGAGTATGTTGTAGCATTAAAAAAAGCTATCCGTTCACTGTAATTTTGGAAACTTTCAGGACCGAGCATCGCATGACTGCCTTGTTTGTGGGATGAAAAATGATGTGATCAGAAGAAAATTATTGACAACTCCTAACTTGACTTTTGATTTAGCTTGTCAGATAGCAATGAACGTGGCCGACCAATATTCCCGAGAATTTCACACTATTTCCAGTTGTCAGACAACCGAGGTGAATTGCCTGCAGGTTAAAAGTAAAAGGCAGTTGAGCCCCAAAGTCTCAGAAACTGGCAATGGTAACAGAGCATTGAAGTCCTGCTATCGGTGCCTGGGACAACACATTGTGCAAAGTTGTCCATATGTGAAGGAAGAGTATTTCATTTGCAGGAAAACTGGGCATCTAGCAAAGGCATGCCGACTAAAGCGTAAACCTGCTTCCACATAGCATGGAAGAAAAACAACAGGACGAGGAGGTTTTAGAGCTACACATCATCAGGAGCATGAGGTTAACTAACAACGATTCGAAAAGTATCATAATCCACATAGATGTCGCAGGAACCAAGATACTCATGGAAATCGACACTGGTGCATCTGTGAGTTTAGTACCGGAGTCGCTATACCTCGACAAGTTGCGTGATTTCGCATGGGAGAAATTCAAGATAGAGTGGCGAGGCTACTTGGGAGAGAACATTCTTGTGGTAGGTCATATCACCGTACCAGTGAAATACAAGGATCAATTTCAGAGCTTGCCTCTATTAGTAGTGGCAGGAGACAAGCCTGCCTTACTCGGAAGAAATTGGTTGGGATCACTGAAGCTGGATTGAAGTGAGATTTTTCAAGTTGAAATGAGATTTGCATCAAAGGACGATGTCATCAAGAATTATCCAAAGATGTTCTGCAAAACAGGCAGTCCGATCCAAGGCTTCAAGGCAAGTGTCAGGGTATAGAAGGATGCTAGATTGGTTTACTGCAAGCCAAGTCACATACCATATGCACTCAAGGAGAAAGA
Source organism: Pristiophorus japonicus (assembly GCF_044704955.1). Lineage (NCBI taxonomy): Eukaryota > Metazoa > Chordata > Chondrichthyes > Pristiophoridae > Pristiophorus > Pristiophorus japonicus. The sequence goes on along the minus strand of NC_091979.1, from coordinate 175,627,803 downwards.
CTAGAGACTGAGAACATTATTTCTAAGCTAGATCTATGTAATTGGGCTACACTCATTGTTGTTGTACCTAAGTCCGATGGTAAGGTAGGGTTGTGTGGTGATTATAAAGTAACCGTAAACAAGGGTTCTAGAGGGTAATCTCCCCAACACATTGCCAAATGTAGAAAATGTGTTTACAACACTGACAGGTGGTCAGATCTTCTCAAAGTTGGATCTTACGAATTCCTACTTACAGTTTGAGCTAGATGAGGAGTCCAATTCATGCTTGACTATAAATACTCATCAAGGCCTATATCAATTTAATAGGCTACCATTTGGAGTGTCTTCCACCCCTGCCATAGTTCAAAGGGTGATGAACCAGATTTTGCAAGGTATTGAAGGGGTAGTATGTTATTTGGATGACATACTAATTTCAGTACCAAATAGGCAAATTCATAATAACATATTGAATGAAGTCCTCAAACAGCTAGAGAAGCACAGAGTACAATTGTCTGCTCATAAGTGTGAGTTATTTCAAAACTCCGTGGGCACTTAGTGTACAGAGTAGACAAAGATGGTTTACATCCAACCAATGGAAAGCTGGATGCAATCAGAAATGCACCCACTCCCAAGAGTGTCACTGAACTTCATTCATTCTTGGGTCTTTTGAACTATTATGGGAAGTTCCTACCAAATTTGGCTACAGTATTACATCCACTGAATGAACTATTGAAAAAACAGGTCCATTGGAAGTGGTCAGAAGAATGCGATACAACATTCAAGGAGTGTAAAAGCCAATTGGTAGAGAGCACCATGTTAGTTCACCATGATGTATCTAAGGAGATCAAGCTAGCATGTGATGCCTCTCCGTATGGAGTTGGGGCAGTGATCTCTCATGTACTACATAATGGGGAGGAGAGACCAATTGCTTTTGCTTCACGCACTCTCAGTGCCAGTGAGCGTAATTATACGCAATTCAAAAGGGAAGCTTTGGCATTAATTTTTGGGGTCAAGAAGTTCCACAAATACTTATATGGTCGTAAGTTTACCATCGTTACGGACCATAAGCCCCTGACAGCAATCCTCCATCCAAAGTTTCCAGTTCCAACATTAGCTGCAGCCCGAATGCAGAGATGGGTTTTGATTTTGTCAGTATATATATATGATATTGAATACAGATGATCAGCTGATCACAGTAATGCTGATGCTATGCCTAGATTGCCATCACCATCACAAGTTACACCCGATAGGGAAGAAGTGTTCTATTTTTCATACATTAATGAACTGCCAGTCACAGCTGAAGAGATTGATAGAGCAACCAGTAGTGACCCAGTTATGCCAAAGGTGTATGATTATATTGCAAATGGATGGCCAAACCAGGTAACAGACAAAGATATTCATCCATTTTTCATTCGTAGGAATGAATTATCAGTCAATAAAGATTGTATCATGTGAGTTGGAAGAGTGGATATACCAAATAAATTCAGGTCCAAATTATTTGGAAACTTCCCTGACCAGCACCTGGGAATGTGCTTGACCAAGAGTTCTGCATGCAGTTACTTTGATAGAGGTAGAGTAAAAGAGAGTTAAAATGGAAATCAAGGGCATCCATTGGAGGAAAACTTTCCTCAGGATTAGCCTCGAATGAGTTTAAATTCGACACCGTGTTTGGAAGATTCTGTTCGAGAGCGAAGGTATCCTCTTCAAAACAGAAAACATGTGGTTAAGCTTGATTTGTAAATATGGCCAAATAAGTCCTTATCTTTTGTTATTTATAACCGTGCAAGTTTTGTGTGATGATTATTTTGTTATAATTACTTCTTTATTAAGGAGGGAGAAGTGTAATATATATAGCTCCACCTGTGGACTACTGTGACACTGCAGCCAGTGCTGTGTAAAAATAAAGAGGGAACAGGTCACCTGACTCAAGTTCTGGCGTGTTCTGCCATCTTAAGGCTGTGTGTGTGTTTGTGAGTTGTACTGAAGATATAACAGCAGCATATCACAGCAGTCCAAGAATCAGTCCTCCAGCAGGTTACCAGGGATGCTGAGGTGCCATCCCGGGGGAGTGTTAGTGGCTCTGTGGAGGACGAACCTGCTGTCCTCTCTCAGGATGACAGCATTCGTACTCCCACCACTGCCACTCTGCCAGGGCTCTTGACTGTCAGCCAGCCAGCCCAGACTGCTGCCGCCCATGCTGAGGTGGTGCAGTTTACAGCCTGGCCTTCTAGGCTTAAATGTGCTTGAGGTCATCCTGCAAGGACAGTAGACATCCACAGCCATGCTGCAGCCACTGGGGTAGCACTTTGTAGGAGCACCAGGACAAGCACAGGCACACTGAAGACAAGCACTAAGGGAATGGACAATGGTGATTAGTTGCCATTGTTAGGTTATATTGAATGGATTGATGGATAAGGTTGGAGTGAAATATTTCTTTTGTAATGGCTTTTATTTCAGCATTGTGGCCAAGAGGAATCTGTGGTGGTCAGTAAGAGAGGGAAGGTAAGGACTCTTGTTAATTGGGGAATTGATGGTCCATTCACTCGTTTGATTCGATCACGGACAGCCCAAGCAGAAGGGGTCTGTCTGGGTTGCCTCCTCCCTTCCCTTCCTCCTGTTCTGCTTCCTCCTCTTACTCCTCCTCCTCTTCCTCCTCTTACTCCTCCTCCTCTGCTTCCTCCTCAGCTGGTCATCGTATGCCTGGTGGCAAGGGCTGTGTCCTCATGATGGCGAGGTTGTGGAGCACGTGTGGTTGGGCTGTGGAGTGGAGTCATGAGCTAGGTGTTCAAGGGATAGCCCTTGTCGCCCATCAGCCAGCCTCTGGTTTGTCTTGTTGGCTAAAAGACTGAGGGAATAGCGGACTGGTGTGGAATAAAAGCTGTCAGGATACCAGGTATTCACCTTCATGATGTGCCGATCATGGTTACACACCAACTGCACATTCAGTGAGTGGTAATCTTTGCGGTTGCGGTAGTCAGACACAATGCCCGCAAAGCCACCTGTGTACAGTCGATAGCACCCTGCATTATGGGGAAGGACGCTATCCTGGTAAAGCTTTGTTTGCTTCTCTCTGGTCAGAGAGAAGACAATAAAGTCTCCTCTCCTGGTATAAATAGAATCTGTCACCTCTCTTATGCAGCAGTGGACAGCGAACTCTGTGGTGCTACAGATCTCGCCTGCTCCAGCCGAAAGGAGCCCGACACAAAGAAATTCAAGGCCACAGTCACCTTCACAGCCACTGGCAGTGCTGTCCTTGCCCTGGTGTGAGGCTGCAGGTCTGGTTGCAAGAGGTGGTAGAGTTCTATAAGCACCTCCTTCATAAAGTGCAGATACCTCACACACTGCTCCTGACTCAGGCTGAGGTATGAGAATTATACTTGGAAGTCCCTAGTAAATAAGGACTCCTGCTAAGGACACTTCTCTCCCCTCCTCCTCTCCCTCTGTGAACAGCTTATTTCCCTGTCATGCTGCAGGCCTTGGGGGATGACAATCATGACTGGGAGCAAGTGGTCAGACCAGCACCCCTGAAGGCAAAAGCAAGGCTTTCTACACTTACAGCAATACACCCTGTCACCTTACCAACTTTAAACAACTGTAAAAAGCTGCAAACACTTCCACAAACTTACACAGAACCAATAGATATTAATCAGCAGCTGACCTGAGAGTGGTTGATGACCCCTTTAAATATCGCTGGGAGGCGATCCATACAGCTGGTGAACGCATATACAGCTGTGTGTGGTTAACACATAGAAACATAGAAAATAGGTGCAGGAGTAGGCCATTCGGTCCTTCCAGCCTGCATCACCATTCAATATGATCATGGCTAATCATACAACTTCAGTACCCCATTCCTGCTTTCTCTCCATACCCCTTGATCCCTTTAGCCATAAAGGCCACTTCTAACTCCCTTTTGAATATATTGAACGAACTGGCCTCAACAACTTTCTGTGGTAGAGAATTCCACAGGTTCACAATTCTCTGAGTGAAGAAGTTTCTCCTCATCTCGGTCATAAATGGCTTACCCCTTATCCTTAGACTGTGACCCCTGGTTCTGGACTTCCCCAACATCGGAAACATTCTTTCTGCATCTAACCTGTCCAATCCCTTCAGAATTTTATATGTTTCTATGCGATCCCATCTCATTCTTCTAAATTCCAGTCAATATAAGCCTAGTCGATCCAGTCTTTCTTCAGTCCTGCCATCCCGGGAATCAGGCTGGTGAACCTTCGCTGCACTCCCTCAATAACAAGAATGTCCTTCCTCAGATTAGGAGACCAAAACTGCATACAATACTCAAGGTGTGGTCTCACCAAGGCCCTGTACAACTGCAGTAAGACCTCCCTGCTCCTATACTTACATCGCCTCACTATGAAGGCCAGCATGCCATTTGCTTTCTTTACTGCCTGCTGAACCTGCGTGCCAACCTTCAATGACTGATGTACCATGAGACCCTCCCCTTTTACTAATCTGTCACCACTCAGATAATAATCTGTCTTCCTGTTTTTGCCACCAAAATGGATAACCTCACACTTATCCACATTATACTGCATCTGCCATGCATTTGCCTATTCACCTAACCTGTCCAAGTCACCCTGCAGCCTCCGAGCATCCTCCTCGCAGCTCGCACTGCCACCCAGATTAGTGTCATCCGCAAACTTGGAGATATTACATTCAATTCCTGCATCTAAATCATTAATGTATATTGTAAATAGCTGAGGTCCCAGCACTGAACCCTGCGGCACCCCACCAGTCACTGCCTGCCATTCTGAAAAGGACCCATTTATTCCCACTCTTTGCTTCCTGTCTGCCAACCAGTTCTCTATCTACGTCAATATATTACCCTCAATACCATGTGCCTTAATTTTGCACACTAAACTCCTGTGTGGGACCTTGTCAAAAGCCTTTTGAAAGTCCAAATAACTACATCCACTGGCTCTCCCTTATCCACTCTACTAGTTACATGCTCAAAAAACTTTAGAAGATTTGTCAAGCATGATTTCCCTTTCATAAATCCATGTTGACTTGAACTGATCCTGTCACTGCTTTCCAAATGCGCTGCTATTACATCTTCAATAATTGATCACAGCATTTTCCCCATGACCGATGACCCCCTAACCAGTCTATAATACCCTGTTTTCTCTCACCCTCCTTTTTTAAAAAGTGGTGTTACATTATCTATCCTCTAATCCATTGGAACTGAACCAGAGTCCATAGAATGTTGGAAAATGACCACCAATGCATCTACTATTTCCAGAGCCACTTTCTTAAGTACTCTGGGATGCAGACTACCAGGCTCTCGGGAATTATCAGCCTTCAGTCCCTTCAATTTCCCGAACACCATTTGCTGACTAATAAGGATTTCCCTTAGTTTCCCCTTCTTGCTAGACCCTCGGTCCCCTAGTAATTTCGAAAGGTTATTCGTGTCTTCCTTAGTGAAGACAGAACCAAAGTACTTGTTCAATTGCTCTGCCATTTCCTTGTTCCCCATTATGAATTCACCTGATTCTGTCTGCAAGGGATCTACATTAGTCTTTGCTAATCTTTTTCTCTTCACATATCTATAAAAGCTTTTGCAGTCAATTTTTATGTTCCCTGCCAGCTTATTTTCATATTCTATTTTCCCGCTCCTAATGAAACCCTTTGTCCTCCTCTGTTGAATTCTAAATTTCTCCCAATCCTCAGGTTTGCTGCTTTTTCTGGCCAATTTATATGCCTCTTTCTTGGACTTAACACTTTCCCTAATTTCCTTTGTTAGCTATGGTTGAGCCACCTTCCCTTTTTTATTCTTATGCCACACAGGGATGTACAATTGTTGTAGTTCACCAATGTGACATTTAAATGTCTGCCATTGCCTCTCCACTGTCAACCCTTTAAGTATCATTCGCCAGTCTATCCTAGCCAATTCACGTCTCATACCGTCGAAGTTTCCTTTCTTTAAGTTCAGGATCCTAGTCTCTGAATTAACTGTGTCACTCTCCATCTTAATGAAGAATTCTACCATGCTATGGTCACTCTTCCCCAAGGGGCCCCGCACGACCAGATTGCTAATTAATCCTCTCTCGTTACCTAAGACCCAGTCTAGGATTGTCTGCTCTCCAGTTGGTTCCTCGACATATTGGTCTAGAAAACCGTCCCTTATAAACTCCAGAAAATCCTCCTCCACAGTATTGCTACCAGTTTGGTTAGCCCAATCAATATGCAGATTAAAGTCACCCATGATAACTGCTGTACCCTTATTGCACGCATCCCTAATTTCCTGTTTGATGCCTTCCCCAACCTCACTACTACTGTTTGGTGATCTGTACACAACTCCCACTAACGTTTTCTGCCCTTTGGTGTTTTGCAGCTCTACCCATATAGATTCCACATCATCCACGTTAATGTTCTTCCTTACTATTGCGTTAATCTCCTCTTTAACTAGTAACGCTACCCCACTTCCTTTTCCTTCCTGTCTGTCCTTCCAGTGTTGAGAAGGAAAATGCAGCACTAGCGTCAAATCAGCGCTACACTCTGATTGACATCACGATGTGGCTAGGGCTGTCTGAAGCTCCAGCGCAATGGAAAAACCACGCATGCATGGAAGTTTGAATGGGATGCACACCTCCCCCAAAGATAAGAAGGTACATTGCTCCAGACCAATAGGATGATGGGCTGGAGGACCTCCAAGCAATTAGAGTAAGTGAGGGGCAGAATGTTGTGTAAAATCTGCTTATTTTTTTGGCAGACTCCTTGAAATCTTCTTGCAGACACGTAGGGGACTTTGCCCCCCCCCTCGGTTGAGGACCCATCTGAAGGGTTTGGAATGTCCCCCAGTGAGGACAGTGCCTCTTGAACTGTGTGGCAATGGCATGTTGCCTAGGAATGCTGATCAAAAGGGTCACACCTTCACAGAAATTTGACACAATGATTGTCATCAGTATCCAAATATTAAATGCATTGATCATCATCATCACAGGTAGTCCCTTGAAATCGAGGAAGACTTAAAGTGAGTTCTCAGGTGACTTAATAGTCCAATACGGGAACTACAGTCTTGTCACAGGTGGGACAGACAGACGTTGGAGGAAAGGGTGGGTGAGGAGTCTGGTTTGCCGCACGATCTTTCCACTGCCTGCGCTTGTTTTCTGCATGCTCTCGGCGACGAGATTCGAGGTGCTCAGCGCCCTCCTGGATGCTCTTCCTCCACTTAAGGCGGTCTTTGGCCAGGGACTCCCAGGTGTCGGTGGGGATGTTACACTTAATCAAGGAGGCTTTGAGGGTGTCCTTGAATCATTTCCTCTGCCCACCTGGGGCTCGCTTGCTGTGTAGGAGTTCTGAGTAGAGTGCTTGCTTTGGGAGTCTTGTGTCGGGCATACGGACACAAAGGAGCTGATCGAGTGTGGTCAGTGTTTCGAGGCTGGGGATGTTGGCCTGATCGAGGACGCTAACGTTGGTGCGTCTGTCCTCCCAGGGGATTTGCAGGATCTTGCGGAGACATCGTTGGTGATATTTCTCCAGCGATTTGAGGTGTCTACTGTATATGATCTACGTCTCTGAGCCATACAGGAGGGCGGGTATCACTACAACCCTGTAGACCATAAACTTGGTGCCAGATTTGAGGGTCTGATCTTCGAACACTCTCTTCCTTAGGCGGCCGAAGGCTGCACTGGTGCACTGAAGGCGGTGTTGAACCTTGCCGTCGATGTCTGTCCTAGCTGATAATAGGCTCCCGAGGTATGGAAAGTGGTCCACGTTGTCCAGGGCCACGCCATGGATCTTGATGACTGGGGGGGCAGTGCTGTGTGGCGGGGTCAGGTTGGTGGAGGACCTTTGTCTTACGGTTGTTTAGTTTAAGGCCCATGCTTTCGTACGCATCGGTGAAAATGTTGACGATGACTTGGAGTTCAGCCCCTGAATGCGCGCAAACGCAAGTGTCATCTGCCTACTGTAGTTCGATGACAGAGGATGGGACGGTCTTGGATCTGGCCTGGAAGCGACGAAGGTTGAACAGTTTCCCACTGGTTCTGTAGTTTAATTCCACTCCAGTGGTGAGCTTGTTGAGTGTGAGGTGGAGCATTGCAGCGAGGAAGATCGAGAAGAGGGTTGGCGTGATGACGCAGCCCTGCTTGACCCCGGTCCGGACATGGATTGGGTCTGTGGTGGATCCGTTGGTCAGGATCACGGCCTGCATGTCATCGTGGAGCAGGCTGAGGATGGCAACAAACTTTTGGGGGCAGCCGAAATGGAGGAGGACGCTCCATAGACCCTCACGGTTAACAGTGTCAAAGGCCTTTGTAAGGTCAAAGAAGGCCATGTACAAGGATTGGTGCTGTTCCCTGCATTTCTCTTGCAGTTGTCACACCGTAAAGATCATGTCCGCTGTACCCCGTAGTGGACGGAATCCGCACTGTGACTCCGGGAGGAGCTCCTCAGCCACAGGGAGAAGACGGTTGAGGAGAATTCTAGCGATGACTTTCCCAATGGCTGAGAACAGGGAGATTCCTCATTGAAACATATCATCAAGTCACTTATGTGTAACATTATCTCAGCAAAAATGACACTCTTCTGGCTTTTCCTCTATCCCCAATAAAGCTTTGCACCAAATAATCGTGGGGAGCAATCTATCAGATTGGGTGATCGTTTTACCGTCCTGTGCCCAAGCATGAACCTGACCTCCGATGGCTCACCATCTCATTCCCTCTTTCATCTCAATCAGATGAGTCCATGTTTGGCCTGCTATACTGCTCCAACTGAGCACAATCCGCACTTCACTCACTTTTGTCTTGGGTACTCTACAGCTCACAAGTCTAAGCATTGTCTTCAGCAACTTCAGATAACATGCTTTCCAATTGTTTATGATGATAGTGACCCTTTAAGGATGTGCCTCTTTTATGTATAAAGTGACAATATTCTAGCAAGTTAAAATGCCCCAGGCTCACATCGTTTTTATATTTGCATGTGGGAGTTATCATCATCTTTTCAGGGTTCTTAGCTTTGAGCCTCAGGGAGCAATTACCAACCTTTAATCTTCAGTCTTGCTACTGGAGAAGAGAGAACTTAATGGATGACAAATCTGCTTTTTTCATTCTAAGCATGAGGCGTACAATCAGTATCAAAGCACCTCACCAGACAAGAGGTACGAGACAAAGGACAAATTGGTATCATGGAACAAGTATGCTAAATATTTAAAAAGTACAGTGGAAAATCGTTTCTTCATTATAAGCAGAAATCTTGACAAGAAATCATCACCATTTTAATTCTTCTGTGGCATCTAGAAAGCTGCATTTTCACATTGCTATAAAACCTGAACTGAAAGCCCATATTGATTACTAATTGATATAATGTGGAGATTTATCTATGTCATCCTGCGAATTCTTTAAATGATTTTATTATACATAAGCATTGCAGAAGCTTGATGCTTAAAATAGTAACAGGGCCTTTTACAGTGATAATCTTTACAAGTTTGCACTCCTGCAGCACAGTTTTGTCCGCTGTCAGTACATTTTGGGGTTACAGGTCAGAGGCCAGGCTGCCCCATGGGATTCCCATCCATTACTTCTGATGGATGAAAAACACTGACCTCTGCATCCAAATTCCCAAAGTACATTCCGGGCAGGTGGAAGCGCCGCACGAGAACAGCAAGTCTGTAAAATGTTCCCTTCCATCCAAATGGTAAGGGCTGCTCGCCAGTGAAAGCAAGGGCAATTACTAGCCTGGATAATGTGCCTTAACTTCAACTTTGGAAGAGTGTTCCCCACTGTGTCAGTCCGGCACTTTCATCTCCCACACTTGATATCCGTGTGGCATCTCGGAATGACACTGACAATCAGTGCCATTACTTGCTGTATTATGGGCAGCTCAGTGCTGTGGACTAACGCTTCTTCACAAGGAAGTGGAAACGAATCATACAGCACAGAAGGAGGCCATTCGGCCCATTGTGTCTGTGCTGGCTCTTTGAAAGTGCTGTCCAATTAGGCCCACTCCCCTGCTCTTCCCCCATCGACCTGCAACTATTTCCTTTTCAAGTAGATATCCAATTCCCCTATGAAAGTTACGATTGAATCTGCAGCATCATTCATTCTTCAGTTGCACGCACGGGCTTCCTCACTGCCAATTCAGTGTTGTCTATCTGGGTTTTTTTGCACACATCTGCAAGAATTTTAGTCTAGAATGGTGAATGACAACTGCTTCAATCTCAGCCAACATCAAACGGAAATAAAATGCAGGGCGGTTTGTTTTGTTCATATGGTATTATCAGCAGAGTGATTGCAAAGTGACACTAAACAAAGAAACCTATCAACATTGATAAAGCACTTGGTTAGGCTTGGCACAAACACTAAGGGGCTAAAATTCATTGCTAACGTCGGCTGATAATGCTGGCGGTAGGCGTTGACTGGGTGAGATCGGTTTCACGGCAGTGTTGACACTTGGTGCAAAATTCGGTTCTGGTTTTTCAAGGGCATAAAGAATTGCTGCCCCGCCAATGACCGCCATGGAAATCATGACATCTCGCCAAATTCACTTTTGCCGCCTCACTTACCAGCTGGCAGCCAACACGCCACAAAAAGTTATTGTTCACAAGCGGGTTAGGATTCTGGGGCCGCTTTTAAATGGAGTTGCAGCCGGGGCACAGAGGTTGCGGTCAGTGCAGCGCTTGGTCCTCGCACAGTGCGTAGGTGTTGGCGTGCTGCATCTGCTGACTATACTCAGCTTGACTGCATTTCCCAAACATTGGTGGGCTTCAGCTTGTTGATATTGGCAACTCGTGTCTCGCTGTTACTTCTGCAACTCAATGAGGGCAGTGATTCGTCCTGCGGCGAAGAATTCAAAAATCAAAAACCCATTTATTTAACAGAAAAGCCATAATGTGCTGTAAAATAACACAACGCCATAATCCTCAGCAAATAATCAAACCCACAAACCCCTTCAATCATTCCCAGCAACATCCAAGTGCAACGATTTACTTGAGTTAATTTTCCAACAAGGTAGCCATCTCTGGTGACGATCAAACAATTGTTTGCTGGTTCATCCAAGTGAAATTATTTGCATGGGTTCATATTTAAACAAGGTTTAACAAGGCCAGCGTCTGTGGCCACCATCTTGCCAGTCGTTTAATAGGTTTTGCTGAGTGCTTCCCTTCTCCCCCACTCCCACTTCTACTGCTCATCCTCAATGGGGTCACAGGGCCTGCAGCAAGGCTGGTAGTCAGTTGCTCACTTTGAGCCATTGTCACACATGATGGTCTAGCAGGATGTCCCTGACCAGCTTGGGCCTGGAAGGCTCGGCTGTGGACTGCATCACCTCAGCATGGGCGGCAGAACTCTGATGCAGATGGGTTGCAGAGAGCGGCAAGTGCAAAGGTGGAATGATGTCGTCCTGAGAGAGGACATCAGGTTCCAACAGGCCCGAGATGCTGCTACTCCCTTGGGACAGAGCCTCAGCATCTGGAGCAATCTGGGTGATCACAGATTGTTGCCCTGTTTAGATAACGTTAGGTCCCCATTGAACTGATGGGGCCCCAGACACGATGGCAGTGGCCAGTGCGTCCATGGCTTCAATTTGCCTCTGCATTAACATAGATGGCGACTGTAGCACACCACAGATGCCACCATGCACTGATGACATTACATTATGCAGGCCTCCAATAGCGTTGGCCTGGTGCTCAATGACTAATGCAATGTCAGCCATAGCCTGTGCCACTATGTCTGAGACCCACTGGTCACATGTTGCATCCGACATCCGTTGGTCTCTACCAAGGATGGGCTCGGTGGGCTGCTGAGAGTCAGGTGCAAACCTTGAGGTGGACTCCTCCATCCTCACAGCTAGTGCACCGAGACTCTCGAGCACCCTTGCCAGGGCACCCAGCAGAACGTGGTGCAACTGCAATGATTGTCTTGCGGCAACCCGTAATTCGGCCTCATCATCAGAGTGCTGCTGAGAATCACTCAGGCGTGCACTCTCCCTCCGGGGAGCTTGCCCCCGGACTTCCCCTCCCCCATGGTGTTGCTGCAGATCACTGGGTCCCGGAGCATCACCTACCTCTATCTTCCCAACCATGTCTTCCTCCTGAAAGCTGCTGTCCCCGCTCTCTGAGGCTGCTGTCTCCTATGTGACATCCATAGAGGTGTCCTCCTCTCCTCCTGAGCAACATCTCCCACAGTTGAAGGCTGCCGTGCAGGCTCCGGTCCGTCTGGCTGATCATCTGAAAGCACAAAGCCAGAGAAGAGAGTGGTTACCTGCAGGGGAGGGGGACCGGACTGGGAATGGCATTTGGAAATGCCTGTCTCATGGAAAGAGATGAAGGATTGTGGCATTAAGGCTAAATGGCCTGCTAAACGCGGCAAAGGAACTCAACATACCGTCACTGTCCTGAGGGGGTTCGGTCTCACTCACTGCCATCGCACCAAGTTCAGCACCCATCAGGGCCGAGATACGTTCCTCCAACGCAACAATGTGCTGGTGGTCAGGGTCCCCTCCTCTGGTCCTCATCTGATCCCTTCGATTGTGGGTGAGCTTGACCTGCAAAGAGAACATCAGAGTTAGTGTCCTTCTATTGGTCTGTCTCAAGTGCCTTACATAGTTGAGGACACGTTACTGTATGAGAGTCTTCACAGGTCAAGGAAACTTAGATCAGCTGCATGTCCTTGGTTTGCCAATGCTTGAATGAGAGGGCCAGGACCTAACAGTAATGGTGAGGTTACCGTCTTCCACATTCATATGAAGAGTGAGGAGGTAACAAGATGAGGGGAGGGTGTGAAGAACGGATGAGGAAGGTTACCGGCGCTCGCAGGCCCTTGGAGTGGGTGAGGCTTCAATCGCGAATGTTGCATCTTGCCTCAGCCACGTGTAACGTGGGGCCCGACACATTCACATTGAGGGCAGACTGCACATTGAGCTGCCAGCGTGGCCTGGTCAGGTTAATGTTCAAGATACTCAGCCTCAGCAGCAGTGTCATGTTGTTCCACTTCTTGTGGCATTGAGTAACTGTTCTGTGCACCATGTCACTCACTGACAATCTTTCAGTCATTTCCCTCCATAGGTATCGAATGACCTGTGGTGGTGGCCTCCTCCCAGCCTCTGTCCTCAGTGGTTCCCGACGCCTCTCCAGGGCATGAAGGGTGCATCGATGGCAATGTCCGAGAAGCAGTGCTGCTGCTGCATCTGCCATCTTCACCATCTGATTGAGTGCGTAGGAAGCAAATATAACCATGAGGCAGTGAGGGGCCCAATCGCCGCCTCAATTAAATGCAGGTGGTGAATCCAAATGCTGCTCAATGTATCATTAACTGAAAAGCGTGGCAAAAGTGGCAATTTTGTAAAAATGCTGCTGTTGCCGCCCAACTTAATGGCTCATTTAACACCGTTTACGGCCTCCAGACTAGCATGCAAAATCTGGATTTAACGCTGCAATCCACTTTTCAGGCAAATGCGCCTGCCATTAAAATCGGCACTCAGGCGGTGTCACCGCCTCAAAATCAGCGATACCGAATTTCGACCCCGAAATATAGAGGAAAGAACCTTTTAAGCTTGAGGATATTTCTCTAGATTCATTTGATAACAATATTAGGAAGGCAATAGGTATGGTGTTCTGGAAGGATGAGATCAAATTGGTCAAAATGCTTTATTCATCCAAACCTATCCCTGGCCAGTAACATGTCCTTCTTCTTTGCAGACTGACAGTAACATCAGTCTTCCTGTAGCTCTCAGTGCCAGGCTGTCCAATTGGAAATGTTAGTTTCTTCAGTTGCATGCAGGCTAGTCCCTTGTCTTGTAGATGAAGAGTTGGCCACATGTTCAGCAGCTGGCACTCAGTAAGCATAACTTCCTAAAGATCTCCCATCTTCCACCCTCATTAACTTAAGGTCATCCAAAACTCTGCTGCCCGTGTCCTAACTCGCACCAAGTCACATTCACCCATCATCACTGTGCTCGCTGACCTACATTGGCTCTCAGTTAAGCAACACCTTAAATTAAAAAATCTCAATATTGTTTACAAATCTCTTCATGGCCATGCCTGTCCCGATCTCTGTAACATACTCCAGCCCTACAACCCTCCGAGATATCTGCGCTCATAAGAACCGAAGAACATAAGAAATAGGAGCAGAAGTAGGCCATACAGCCCCTCGAGCCTGCTTCGCCATTCAATACTCAACAATTGTACATCCCTGTCTGGAGTAAAAATAAAATGGGGAAGGTGGCTCAACCATGGCTAACAAGGGAAATTAAGGATAGTGTTAAAACCAAGGAAGAGGCATATAAATTGGCCAGAAAAAGCAGCAAACCTGAGGACTGGGAGAAATTTAGAATTCAGCAGAGGGAGACAAAGGGTTTAATTAGGAGGGGGACAATAGAGTATGAGAGGAAGCTTGCTGAGAACATAAAAACTGACTGCAAAAGCTTCTATAGATATGTGAAGAGAAAAAGATTAGTGAAGACAAACATAGGTCCCTTGCAGTCAGAATCAGGTGAATTTATAATGGAGAACAAAGAAATGGCAGACCAATTGAACAAATACTTTGGTTCTGTCTTTATGAAGGAAGACACAAATAACCTTCCAGAAATACAAGGGGACCGAGGGTCTAGAGAGAAGGAGGAACTGAAGGAAATCCTTATTAGTCAGGAAATTGTGTTAGGGAAATTGATGGGATTGAAGGCTGATAAATCCGCAGGGCATGATAGTCTGCATCCCAGAGTACTTAAGGAAGTGGTCCCAAAAATAGTGGATGCATTGGTGATCATTTTCCAACAGTCTATCGACTCTCGATCAGTTCCTATGGACTGGAGGATAGCTAATGGAACATCACTTTTTTAAAAAGGAGGGAGAGAGAGAACGGGTAATTATAGAATGGCTAGCCTGACATCGGTAGTGGGGAAAATGTTGGAATCAATTATTAAAGATGAAATAGCAGCGCATTTGGAAAGCAGTGACAGGATTGGTCCAAGTCAGCATGGATTTATGAAAGGGAAATCATGCTTGACAAATCTTCTAGAATTTTTTGAGGATGTAACTAGTAGAGTGGATAAGGGAGAACTAGTGAATGTGGCATATTTGGACTTTCAAAAGGCTTTTGACAAGGTCCCACACAAGAGATTGGTGTGCAAAATTAAAGCACATGGTATTGGGGGTAATGTATTGACGTGGATAAAGAACTGGTTTGCAGACCGGAAGCAGAGAGTCGGGATAAACGGGTCCTTTTCAGAATGGCAGGCAGTGACTATATACGTCAATGATTTAGATGAAGGAATTGAGTGGAATATCTCCAAGTTAGCGGATGACACTAGGCTGGGTGGCATTGTGAGCTGTGAGGAGGATGCTAAGAGGATGCAGGGTGACTTGGACAGGTTAGGTGAGTGGGCAAATGCATGGCAGATGGAGTATAATGTGGATAAATGTGAGGTTATCCACTTTGATGCAAAAACATGAAGGCAGAATATTATCAGAATGGTGGCAGATTAGGAAAAGGGGAGGTGCAACGAGACCTGGGTGTCATGGTACATCAGTCATTGAAAGTTGGCATGCAGGTGCAGCAGGCGGTGAAGAAGGCAAATGGCACGTTGGCCTTCATAGCTAGGGGATTTGAATATAGGAGCAGGGACGTCTTACTGCAGTTGTACAGGGCCTTGGTGAGGCCTCACCTGGAATATTGTGTTCAGTTTTGGTCTCCTAATCTGAGGAAGAACGTTCTTGCTATTGAGGGAGTGGAGCGAAGGTTCACCAGACTGATTCCCGGGATGGCAGGACTGACATATGTGGAGAGACTGGATTGATTGGGCCTGTATGCACTAGAGTTTAGAAGAATGAAGGGGGATCTCATAGAAACATATAAAATTCTGATGGTACTGGACAGGTTAGATGCAGGAAGAATGTTCCCGATGTTGGGGAAGTCCAGAACCAGGGGTCACAGTCTAAGGATAAGAGGTAAGCCATTTAGGACTGAGATGAGGAGAAACTTCTTCACTCAGAGAGTTGTTAACCTGTGGAATTCTCTACCACAGAGTTGTTGATGCCAGTTCATTGAATATATTCAAGAGGGAGTTAGATATAGCCCTTACGTCTAAAGGTATCAAGGGATATGGAGAGAAATCAGGAAAGGGCGACTGAGGTGAATGTTTAGCCATGATCTGATTGAATGGTGGTGCAGGCTCGCAGGGCCGAATGGCCTACTCCTGCACATATTTTCTATGTTTCTATGTTAATACAATCATAGCTGATCCGATCATGGATTCAGGTCCACCTCCCTGCCCGATCCCCATAACTCCTTGTCGAGGAAATTTTAGCTTAAATTAACTCAGGTGGAGACTTTCAGAGTCGTGCTTCGAGAGAATTTTATTTTACAAACGAGATATCTCGGAGAGCTTGCTCAGTCCGCACCGAGGCAAATACTCTCCTGTACAAGCAAATTGTCCCTATCTTTATACAGAAATAGAATACAGAAATAGAAAAGGAATCTTATTCATTAGTTCCGTGAGTACAAAGGTCGTCTCGGGAGGCACACACTCTATCTGTCCTTGCATAGTTTCTCCCTGTTCACAGTCTGATAAGCAGAATATCAGGAGACTCCCTTTTAATACCGGATAGTCATTTAATTACATTTCTAAGTTTCAAGGCTAAAAAGTGTGGGTGTTGTTCTCGTCCTATTATTTCTTCAAATATAGCAAAAACAGAATTTAACCCTTCCCTTTACCATAAGCCATAGATTCATAGATTCTTTCTTCCACAATTCCCTCCTTGTTGATCTTTTTTTTAATTTTCAGATCAACACAATTTCCTATATTCTCTTCTTGCGCAAAAGGGGGTTCACACCCTTCAGTATAGGGTCGCATTTTGAGATATTCGTCTTCATCAGCCTTTTCCTCTAAGCGACTTAACCTTCCTTTCATGCACACACTTTTCCTTTCTATTTCGGAGATCAGGCCTATTACTTGACGAATTACATTTGTTAATTTTATCCACATTCCGCAAAGGATTATTAATAATACAAGCATAACCACACCTATGATTACTATGGGGTGTATAGCAAGCTTCAGTACTGCTGTAGCTTTTGGGGACCATCCGGTAAACACATCCCACCAGTGGTGTACTGTCAAAGAGGTGACTTCGTCTGCGATTCTCACTAGTTGCCCCTTCTTGTAACTCATTTCGACTCTAAATTGGTGGATGTCTCTGCCTTGCTTTGACAGAGCTTCCTCAATTTTCTTGTCATTCCGTATCAAATTGTGCAGTCTGGTCAAATTAATTACGAGGGGTAAGGGTTCAATCTTGTGCATAGACAGATATTTTTCTACATTTTGCCATTGCCCAAAGGTATAAGTTCTTTTTACTTCAGGGTCATACAGGGTGTAGACTCTTCTCACGCATTTATTAATGGGGGGTTTATACAAAATTCCATCCAGATAGACAGGTTTATTTCCTGTCACACAGACCTCATTCTGTCCTATTTCCGTAATATCAGTGTCATTTGTTGGCTTTAATTCCCATTTACATACTCCAATGGAGTGCTGCAGTGAGCATGGTTCGTATATGGCGGTCTGATAGGGACATACCATTCCGATTGGCCACCTAGCACATCCCCTCTGGTGATGTGTCATATTCTTCTCATCGACCCAATCTCCTTTAAATTCTGGGTACCAGAATTTCTGTCCAAACAGCTGGGGCATTACTTGGAACTGACACCAAATTTCTTTTCGTGTTTTACTTACTATCTCCACAGTAACGTTACATCCTTTTGAATTACAACTGGTATATCTTTTTTGAGGGTTAATGGTTAAATTAAGAAGCTTATCCCTTTTGTTAATTTCCAGCAACCTTTCCCATGTGTTAGCATGGAAGGATAATATTTTCCTTTCTAACTCGGCTCTTAATAGCTGTCTGATCATTTCTTTAAACAGGCAATGGGTGTACTTGTTTACTCCCTGTTGTTCCTTCATTAGGTTCTCTATTTCCTTCTCTATCCTTTCATTCTGTTCCCATGTCATTTCATTTATGACGTAACCTGATATTTGTAATTGCTGTAATCCTTCATCCCAGGCTTTTCTGATTTTTATATCTTCCCCTACCAGTCCTCCGACGGCCTGGATTTTATTTTGTAGGGTCTCGATATCCATGGAGTTCAATGCTTCTATTCCTGCTCCCACTCCACCTAACACAGTCTCTAATATATCTCGTTTCTTTCTTTGGGGTCTTTCTTTTTCAAAAGATACCTTAACACTGGTTGTGTGGCAACCATCTTCTTTCTTTGGGGGATATTTAATTCGTATTGTTAGATTTAATACACCTAGGGATCTTACCACTGGGATGCAAGTGGTCAGTATCCTTTTTAGATGTTCCGGGTCTCGGTCTTCTGGGTGGCCGGATTCTTTTACTGACCATTTTACCACGAATGGGTCTCCTCCATTCACCGGGGTGTTATTCATGCACAACATCCGCTGCCCTTCTACCATACTTGTATATGAATAACGGAGGAAGTCTTTTCTCTCATCCGGCCCTCCTATGTACCCCCATCTCTTGTTTTTCCCTGTGCTCCGGGTACACTTTATCCACACATCGGCCTGGTATTCTATGAACAACTGATACCCTTTCCCCAATATAAACTGGAATTCCCCTCTTTCTTCCTTCATTCCACATGCCTCACATCGTGCCGTAAAATTCCCTACTTTACAACTTTGGCCTACTGGGCATATAAAATTGCCTTGCTGCCTTGCACTATTACTTCCTTCCCATACCATATTTCCCTTCCATACTCTTCCTTCTTTTAGGACTTCTTCCTCCTGCCGGGAGTTCCCTGTCGCTAAAATGATCAGTATACCTAACGTCCATTTATAATTTTTCCAAGAGTCTCTTCCCATCTTCCCTTTCTTGTTTGTTTCTATACCACTCTTGAATTAAGTCGTTACAATAACAACACGTCCACACGATAGTAACAGTGACCCAAATAATAAAGGCCCAAACTGGCACACAAATGAGCTCTGACATCTGTTCCTGAACTTTTGGGCAGTACTTTCAAGTCCAAATATTTAATTTAATACAAGAGCAGGTACAGTTCTTCAGCGAGAAGATGGCCTTTTTCTTAGTCAGGCAATTGTAGTACGTCCTGGTTCAATGCCTTTTCTTTTGGCTATATTTCGTCGGGAAAATAATATTTACAACGGGTTGCATGCACCCAATTTGGATGCTTTTCCAACTTCAGCGTGGTTCGTGTTGTGAGAATTATCTGATATGGTCCTTTCCACCTAGGAGAAAAGGATTCTTTGTTTAATGTTTTTACCAACACTTGGTCTCCAGGCCTGAAAGGGTGCATATTTCCTTCCGACGGGGGCACCTGTGTCTGCTTTATTTGTTCATGCAGACTTCTTGCTATTTCACACATGGCCTGAGCATACTTTAGTGATTTTTCATCATTCCAAATTAATGCTATTTTTTCAGCTGCCAGTGGTGGTTTTACGCCAGTAGGCATTCGTCTTCCCAATAAGGCTTCATGTGGTGTCAAACCAGTGTTTCGGTTTTTCTGGTTTCTCATTGTATACAATACCAATGGTAAGGCATCTGGCCACTTTAGTCCAGTCTCCTGACATACCTTGGTAAGGGTAGATTTTATTATCCCATTTACTCTTTCTACCATTCCCGAGGACTGTGGCTGATATGGTATATGTAACTTCCACTGGAAACCTAACGCTTCTGCAAGATTTTGCACTATTTTTCCGGTGAAGTGTGTTCCCCTGTCACTGTTGATTCCCATAGGTATCCCATATCTTGGTACTATTTCTTTAAATAGAATTTTTACTACTGTTCGGGCATCGTCTCTCCTAGTGGCGTATGCCTCTACCCACCTTGTGAACATATCTACTATGACTAATAGATACTTGAGACCTGATACTGGAGGCATGTGGACAAAATCAATTTTCAAATTTTCAAAGGGCATACTTGGCTGGGGTAGATGATCATATTCAGCAGGTGTTTTACCTCTGTTATTTTGTTGACAAATTTGGCATGTTCTAGCAACTTTCTCAATTACTACTGTTATTCCTGGTGCATACCACTGTGCATTAATAGCATGTATCATCCCTCC
This sequence comes from Pristiophorus japonicus, assembly GCF_044704955.1. NCBI lineage: Eukaryota > Metazoa > Chordata > Chondrichthyes > Pristiophoridae > Pristiophorus > Pristiophorus japonicus. Next base: position 175,607,782 of record NC_091979.1, on the reverse strand, counting down.
TTTGCCCATGTGAGCCTGACCGTGTGCTAGGCGAGACAGGGGCAAAAATAGAGATCTAGGGCAAACAGTTCGCCCATCAGGGTGACACCAGATGTCGTTTTTGAGAAAACAACCCTGGTTTTCCCAAGTTCTTCTTTCTTGCATAGTAACTTGTTGTTGGGCTGTTTTAAGTTGTTGGATGTCAAGTACCTGTGGAGGGGAGACTGCGACTGCTTGAAGGCAGTCTGCCTGTGCCGAAGCGGCCTGTTTGGCTGCCTCGTCAGCCCTCCTATTTCCTACTGATACCTCATCCTCACCGGTTGTGTGAGCTGCACATTTGATAACAGCTACCTTACTTGGCAACTGAATGGCATCTAATAGATTAAGCACCAGTTGAGAGTGCTTAATATGCTTTCCACCAGAGGTGATAAAGCCTCTGTTTTTCCACAGTTGTCCAAAATCATGGACCACACCGAATGCATATCTGGAATCAGTATAGATATTGGCAGTTTGATCTTTAGCTATTATACAAGCTCTAGTGAGGGCAAACAATTCAGCAGCCTGAGCCGAGGTTCCGGGAGGCAGGGCGAATGCTTCAACAGTTTCATGGGGATTTACAATAGCATAGCCTGCCAACAGCAAGTCATCCGACGGCCTGTACGATGATCCATCCGTATAGAGAATAAGATCTGGATTGTCCATGGGCTCTGTGAGCAAATCTGGTCTTGGTAAGGTGGCTATTTCCACCGTTAACAGACAATCATGCTGGTCTGGATCCTCTACTTCTTTAGTAGGAAGAAAGGTGGCTGGGTTCACTACCGGTGCACGTCGAAAGATATAGTTAGGTTGTGACAACAGTAATACTTCATAACCTGTTCTTCTAGACGCTGTAAAGTGTTGTGTGGCAGCTGAATTCAAAAGTAATAACACAGCACATGGATAATCCAAAACAATAGGTACCGACTTCTCCACCATGACTGCAGTAGCAGCTACAGCACGTAGACATGCTGGAATTCCCCTTACTACTGGAGGCAGCAAAACCGAATAATAAGCAACTGGTCTATTTCCCCCACCATGTTCTTGGGTTAGTACTGCGGTTGCAAATCCTTCTTTCTCATTCACATACATCTGAAAAGGTTTTCCATAATTCGGAAGTCCCAACGCCGGAGCATTAGTAATGGCTTTCTTTAACTGTTTAAATGCCTCCTCTCTCTCTGGGGTCCACTCCACCTTGGGTGGGGCATCATTCAGGGCAGCTGATCTTAGGACCGCATCCCATTCGCGATAATCAGGGATCCATTGTCTACAGTACCCAACCATCCCTAAAAATGACAAGATATCCTTCTTTGTCTTTGGTATGGTGGCACTTTGAATTGTCTGAATTCTTTCTGGTCCTAGCTGCCTCTGCCCTTGAGATATGTGAAAACCCAGGTTCTGGACTTGAGTCTGACAAAATTGTAACTTTTGTAACGACACTCGGTGCCCTCTTTCACATAGGTGCTGTAGCAGTTTCAGGGAATCTTGCATGCACCTTTATCCGTGGCTAGAAGCCACAAGCAAATCGTCTGCATACTGCAACAGTACAGACTGGTCTGATAATGAACAGTCTTCGAGGTCTCTTTTTACTGCTGCTGCATATACTGCGGGGCTTGATTTCTATGGGCAGCGATTATTTCTATAATTTCCTGCCAACTATCTTGTTTTGGGGGTTCTACACGGGGATAGAGTCCTACTGCTGGTGCTGAGGGGGTAGGAAGGCCCGGAGGACTATAAGAGGGAGGTTTTTCATTTGCCTCTTAGCAACCTCTGCCCATTTTTTAAAACAGTTTTCCATTTTTCTCCATTCCTCAATCAAAGATAACTTAAAACTTCCTCCATATGGCCAATCCCCATCAGACCAACCGTACAAATCGTTACTAAACGTTACCGCGTATCTGTCATCTCTTGTTTCTTTAATTACAGTGTCCGCCGGCGAGCCGGGCGGCACAATGGGATCTCCTACCTTCTCTCGTTGCTTTACTACCTTACTGATTCTTTTCTCGGTCTTAGAATGTACTTTCATTCTTTCAGTCGAGAGGTCGTCTTTCTTTCCTTTTCTAGGAGCTGGGCGCGAGCGCCCTACTCGACTAGAGCCGTTTCCCATTCTTCCGGGTGCAACATCTCGCGATCTTTTCTGAAATGAGAGTTAGGACAATCCTACAAAATATACAGTAATTTACAAAGCGCTCACCGGTGTTCTCTTTTCCGCTCAGCTCGGGGTCTCCTTTTGCCTTTTTGTTATTTTAGCTTCTTTGCGGTAGCTACCTTAAATGCCTCACCCCCTCCAGGGGATCTCGGCGGCTCGTCCCCCTTTCAGCTAGGACGGCCTAGGCACCTTCCTCCTTTCAGCTAGGAAGGTCCTTAAAATTCCTCTTTTCTCTTTAAAAGTTAAATTTTAGTTCTTTTGGATCTCATTTTTTTTAGAGATTCTGTTGACTACGCCAGAATCCATGAAATACAGCCAAAGCACGACTCTGAAAGTCTCCGCCTGAGTTAATTTAAGCTAAAATTTCCTCGACACCCCTTATTCCCTTATCGTTTAAGAAACTGTCTATTTCTGTCTTAAATTTATTCAATGTCCCGGCTTCTACAGTTCTCTGAGGCAGTGAGTTCCACAGATCCACAATCCTCTAAGAGAAGAAATTTCTCTTCATCTCAGTTTTAAATGGGCGGCCCCTTATTCTAAGATTTTGCCCTCTAGTTCTAGTGTCACCTATCAGTGGAAACATCCTCTCTGCCCCCTTGTCAAGCCCCCTCATAATCATATATATTTCGATAAGATCACCTCTCATTCTTCTGAATTCCAATGAGTAGAGGCCCAACCTACTCAACCTTTCCTCATAAGACAACCCCCTCATCCCCGGAATCAACCTTGTGAACCTTCTCTGAACTGCCTCTAAAGCAAGTATATCCTTTTGTAAATATGGAAACCAAAACTGCACACAGTATTCCAAGTGTGGCCTCACCAATACCTTGTATAGCTGTAGCAAAACTTCCCTGCTTTTATACTCCATCCCCTTTGCGATAAAGGCCCAAATTCCATTGGCCTTCCTGATCACTTGCCATACCTGCATACTATGTGTTATGTATGCATGCTTGTATTGTATATGATGTCTGTAAGACTGAATGTACCTTACACTGTACACACCTTACCTGTACACCAGAGGGTGCTGCTGCTGGAGACCTAAGGGTTACTTGCACACTACAGGTAACCCAGTATAAAAGGGAGCTCAGCCCTTGGTGTCCTCACTCGAGGAGCTGTAAATAAAGGACTACAGTCTACACAGTTTAAGTACCATACCCTGCCTCATGGAGTCATTACCAAAGGTGCTACATACACAATAACTTGGCGACGAGGTCATGAACTACACGCTCAGCATGTCGAATCTCAGCAAATGTCATCAATTTACCGATGCGGAAGATTGGGATGCTTTTGCAGAAAGATTGGAACATTTCTTCATAGCCAAAGACGTGGATGGGGACACACCAGCTGCACAACCGAAAAAGCGCAGGGCCATCCTGCTTAGCAGTTGTGGACCCACCATCCATTGTCTCGTCAGGGACTTACTAGTCCCGGAGAAGACAAACACAAAGAGTGATGAGGAACTTGTAACACTAATACAGGAGCAACTAAAATCAAAAGAAAGCATCTTCACAACCAGGCACCGGTTCTACACTTACCGGCAACCCGAAGGCCAAGAAATTACTAAGTATGCTGCACATTTAAGAAGACTAGCTGCACCGTGTGATTTTGGAGACCACCTTAATGAAGCACTAAGGGACATATTTGTCATCGGAATCGGCCACGAGGCCCTCCTACAGAAATTGCTCTCTGCGGACATCACAGTCACCCTGCAGAAAGCAATTCAAGTGAGCCTGGCCTACATGATTTTGGCCGGCGACTCCAGGTGAATACTGACCCAGGACTCTAAACCGGCGAGCACAGTGCACCACATGGCTACTTCTAAAGGCAGAAATACTGCCCCGAGTCTCACACCCCTGAGTCCGCCACATGGGGCAAACCCGATGGCCCCGTCCTGACGCTGTGGAGGAAACCAGTCTAAAAGGGAGCTCACAACTTGGTGTCCTCACTCGAGGAGCTGCAAATAAAGGACTACAGTCTACAAAGTTTAAGTACCATATCCTGCCTCGTGGAGTCATTACCAAAGTTGTCTACATACACAATACTATCCTTTTGTGTTTCTTGCACAAGTACCCCCAGGTCCCACTGTACTGCAGCACTTTGCAATCTCTCTCCATTTAAATAATAACCTGCTCTTTGATTTTTTCTGCCAAAGTGCATGACCTCACACTTTTCAACATTATACTCCATCTGCCAAATATTTGCCCACTCACTTAGCCTGTCTATGTCCTTTTGCAGATTTTTTGTGTTCTCCTCACACTTTGCTGACGATACAAAGATGGGAGGAAAAGCAAAGTTGGCTGTGTTACACTCAGTCCCTTCTTCCAAGTCGTTAATATAGATTGTAAATAGTTGGGGTCCCAGCACTGATCCCTGTGGCACACCACTAGTTACTGATGGAGAGGTGCAGAGGAGGGAGAGGCATAGGAAGTTCCTCCAACTTCCCACAATGTCTTTTGAAATAAAAGCTGCAGATGGTGTTGGCATGCACAGGAGAGAGCTGCATGGGAGGGAGCTGCAGAGGAGAGAGCTGCACAGGAGGGAGGCGCACAGGAGGGAGCTGCAAAGGAGGGAAAGGCACAGGAGTGAGATGCACAGGAAGGAGGTGCAGAGGGGAGAGCTGCACAGGAGGGACAGGCACAGGAGGGAGAGGCACAGGAGGGAGGTGTACAGGAGGCAGGTGCACAGGAGGGAGAGGCACAGGAGGGTGGTGTACAGGAGGGAGAGGCACAGGAGGGAGGTGCACAGGAGTGAGGTGCATAGGAGGGAGGTGCACAGGAAAGGGGCAGAGGTTGCAGGGGGCACTACCCACATCACAGGGTTTATAGATAGAGCCTCAGCTTCCTTGACTCTCGGAAGAGCAGTGCTTCTGCAGGCTGAGGTTGTCATGTTAGTTGGTGGCAGACACTTGCAGCCTCTTAGAAGAAGAGCTGCTACCTGCTGGACCTGGCAGCCACTCATTACCAGTGGCTGTCAAAGTCACCACCGCCCTCAATTTTTGCCTCTGGTTCTTTCCAGTGTACTACCAGCGACATCTCGAGGGTCTCGTAGTCCACTGCACATAAATGCTAATGCAGGTGATGGATGGATCGTTTGCCAGGGCTGGAAGTTATGTAAACTTCCCCTGTGATGACAATAGCCAAAAAGAGTGGGAACTCACATTTGCCTCTGCAGATGGATTGCCATAGGTACAGGGTGCCATCGACTGCACACACGTGGCAATTCGAGCACCACTACAGCAACCAGGAGATTTTATAAACCGCAGCGGATATCCATCCATTAATGCACAGCTGGTGTGCAATCACAAGAAGAGGTTCATGTGGGTCTGCGCTAGATTCCTTGGGAGCTGACATGATGCTGGCGCACCTATGATTTTTAGAGTGGTACTTACCGCTGGAATCCTTGGTATGGTAGGTAGAGCCATTTTCAGGATTTTGAAATTTTTTCAAAGTCCCACAGGAAATTACTTGTAATGGAGGTGGGCTTTAGACCGAAAGCCAAGCTGACTGGCTGAAAATGGGTCGGACGGGGCCTCTGCCACCGCGCTCTCTCCCCTCCGTTAACGGGGAGAGATTCTATCATTTTTTACCTTTGGCCACTGGGCCACCAGGGAGGGTTTTGGCTGGGCCAGTGGCCTGGCACCCAAGAGGCAGTGCCAGGCTGCCCGTTGGTGGCCCGGCCGAACCCGGGGGCAGCATTTTGCCGGCCGATTGGCAAGCCGTCCGAAAAAAATGTTTCCATTGCGGCCGCGGCAGTGGGCCCTCCCCTTTAAGGGCGGCTGTGCTGATGGGCCGCACTCAGTGCGGAGATGGTGCACTGGCAGAAAAACGGGCTGGGGTACCACGCGGGAGGGAATCAATGGGTTCAGCTGAATATCGGGAGGTAAGTATTTTTATAGATTAAAATTGGCAGTGCAACTACTCGGGCGGGATGGAATCCAGGCCGAAAAATCCCCGACCTGAATTTAGGTTGGGTCGGCCAGTTGACCCCAAAGCGGCGGCCTATTGATTTTTAAGAATGATCACCACAAACGGGCATTAAAGAATCTCTTTGAGACCCTGAATTTCAGCCCCATGGGATACCCACTTCAAACTTGGCTCATAGAAACATAGAAACAGAAACATAAAAAATAGGTGCAGGAGTAGCCCATTTGGCCCTTCGAGCCTGCACCACCATTCAATGTGATCATTGCTGATCATGCAACTTCAGTACCCCATTCCTGCTTTCTCTCCATACCCCTTGATCCCTTTTGCCATAAGGGCCACATCAAACTCCCTTTTGAATATATCGAATGAACTGGCCTCAACAACTTTCTGTGGTAGAGAATTTCACAGGTTCATAATTCTCTGATTGAAGATGTTTCTCCTCATCTCGGTCCCCTCATCTCGGCTTACCCCTTATCCATAGACTGTGACCCCTAGTTCTGGACTTCCCGAACATCGGGAACATTCTTCCTGCATCTAACCTGTCCAATCCCGTCAGAATTTTACATGTTTTTATGAGATCACCTCTCATTCTTCTAAATTCCAGTGAAGATAAGCCTAGTCGATCCAGTCTTTCTTCATATGTCAGTCCTGCCATCTCGGGAATCAGTCTGGTGAACCTTCGCTGCACTCCCTCAATAGCAAGAATGTCCTTCCTCAGATTAGGAGACCAAAACTGAACACAATATTCAAGGTATGGCCTCCCAAGGCCCCGTACAACTGCAGTAAGACCTCCCTGCTCCTATACTCAAATCCTCTCGCTATGAAGGCCAACATGCCATTTGCCTTCTTCACCACCTGCTGTACCTGCATGCCAACTTTCAATGACTGATGTACCATGACACCCAGGTCTCGTTGCACCTCCCCTTTTCCTAATCTGTCACCATTCAGAAAATATTCTGCCTTCCTGTTTGTGCCACCAAAGTGGATAACCTCACATTGATCCACATTATACTGCATCTGCCATGCATTTGCCCACTCACCTAACCTGTCCAAGTCACCCTGCAGCCTCTTAGCATCCTCCTCACAGCTCACACTGCCACCCAGTTTAGTGTTATCTGCAAACGTCGAGATATGATATTCAATTTCTTCATCTAAATCATTAATGTATATTGTAAATAGCTGGGGTTCCAGAACTGAACCTTGCGGTACCCCACCAATCACTGCCTGCCATTCTGAAAAGGACATATTTATTCCTACTCTTTGCTTCCTGTCTGCCAACCAGTTCTCTATCCACGTCAATACATTATCCCCAATACCATGTGCTTTAATTTTGCACACCAATCTCTTGTGTGGGACCTTGTCAAAAGCCTTTTGAAAGTCCAAATACACCACATCCACTGGTTCTCTCTTGTCCACTCTACTAGTTACATCCTCAAAAAATTCTAGAAGATTTGTCAAGCATGATTTCCCTTTCATAAATCCATGCTGACTTGGACCAATCCTGTCACCGCTTTCCAAATTACATCTTTAATAATTGATTCCAACATTTTCCCCACTGCCGATGTCAGGCTAACCAGTCTTTAATTCCCTGTTTACTCTCTCCCTCCTTTTTTAAAAAGTGGGGTGTTTATATTCCCTGCAAGCTTATTCTCACACTCTATTTTCTCTCTCCTAATTAAACCCTTTGTCCTCCTCTGCTGAATTCTAAATTTCTCCCAGTCCTCAGGTTTGCTGCTTTTTCTGGCCAATTTGTATGCCTCTTCCTTGGATTTAACACTATCCCTAATTTCCCTTGTTAGCCATGGTTGAGCCACCTTTCCCGTTTTATTTTCACGCCAGACAGGGATGTACAATTGTTAAAGTTCATCCATGTCATCCTTAAACATCTGCCATTGCCTATCCACCATCACCCCTTTAAGTATCATTCGCCAGTCTATCCTAGCCAATTCACGCCTCATATCATCGAAGTCCTTTCCTTAAATTTAGGACCCTAGTCTCTGAATTAAATGTGTCACTCTCCATCTTAATGAAGAATTCTACCATATTATGGTCACTCTTCCCCAAGGGGCCCCGCACAACAAGGTTGCTAATTAGTCCTCTCTCATTACACATCACCCAGTCTAGGATGGCCAGCTCTCTAGTTGGTTTCTCGACATATTGCTCTAGAAAACCATCCCTTATACACTCCAGGAAATCCTCCTCCATCGTATTGCTACCAGTTTGGTTAGCCCAATCTCTATGTAGATTAACTGCACGCAAAACTTAATTTCCTGTTTGATGCCATCCCCAACCTCACTATTACTGTTTGGTGGTCTGTACACAACTCCAACTAGCGTTTTCTGCACTTTGGTGTTCCGCAGCTCTACCCATACAGATTCCACATCATCCAAGCTAATATCCTTCCTTACTATTGCGTTAATCTCCTCTTTAAGCAGTAACACTACCCCACCTCCTTTTCCTTTCTGTCTATCCTTCCTGAATTTTGAATACCCTTGGATGTTGAGTTCCCAGCCTTGGTCACCCTGGAGCCATGTCTCCGTAATCCCAATTGCATCATCTCTGCGCAGTTAATTCATCCACCTTATTACGAATGTTCCTCGCATTGAGACACAGAGCCTTCAGGCTTCTTTTTTTTAACACTCTTTGTCCTTTTAGAATTATGTTGTAATGTGGCCCTTTTTGATTTCTCTGCCCTCCACTTTTCCTTATCTCCTTTCTACCTTTTGCTTCTGCCTGCATTTTACTTCCCTCTGTCTCCCTGCATAGATTCCCATCCCATTGCCATATTAGTTTAAACCCTCCCCAACAGCACTAGCAAACACTCCCCCTAGGACATCGGTTCTGGTCCTGCCCAGGTGCAGACTGTCTGGTTTGTATTGGTCCCAGCTCCCCCAGAACCGGTTCCAATGTCCAAGGAATTTGAAACCCTCCCCCTTGCACCATTCCTCAAGCCACGATACCTGTGCGGAATCTCACCAATGAGGGGCAGGAACAATATAACAAGAGTCACATGGCCACCAGGTGTGTCATAGAGCAAGCCATCGGAAAGCTGAGGATGCGCTTTAGGTGCCTCAATAGGTCTAGAGAAGCCCTTCAGTACTCGGCAGCGAGGGTCTCGAGAATAAGAGTGATGTACTGTATTCTGAACAACATTGCACAGCAAAGAGGATTAGAGGTGGAGGAGGACGAGAGGGCTTCTTATTCATCTTCTGATGAGAACATAGAAGAGGAGGGCATGCATCTCCAGACCAGCGCTTACATTGCTGCCCGCGATGCCAGGGATGCCCTAATATCACAAAGGTTCACCTAGTGTGAAACGTAACAAATAAAATCCTTCAACCCGCTCACAACATCAGGACCACCCACATCCCCTCCTTTGCACTAAACTGCCCTTCAACCACTCATTCACCTATTGCACATCCGCCAAAGGGTCCCGACATGTATTTTGACAAGGTTTTTGACAAGGTCCCGTACAAGAGATTGGTGTGCAAAATCAAAGCACATGGTATTGGGGGTAATGTGCCGTGGATAGAGAACTGGTTGGCAGACAGGAAGCAGAGAGTCGGGATAAACGGGTCCTTTTCAGAATGGCAGGCAATGACTATTGGAGTGCAGCAGGGCTCAGTGCTGGGACCCCAGCTCTTTACAATATACATTAACGATTTAGATGAAGGAATTGAGTGTAATATCTCCAAGTTTGCAGATAACACTAAACTGGGTGGTGGTGTGAGCTGTTAGGAGGACGCTAAGAGGCTGCAGGGTGACTTGGACAGGTTGGGTGAGTGGGCAAATGCATGGCAGATGCAGTATAATGTGGATAAATGTGAGGTTATCCATTTTGGGGGCAAAAACATGAAGGCAGAATATTATCTGAATGGCGGCAGATTAGGAAAAGAGGAGGTGCAACAAGACCTGGGTATCATGGTTCATCAGTCATTGAAAGTTGGCATGCAGGTACAGCAGGCGGTGAAGAAGGCAAATGGTATATTGGCCTTCAAAGCTAGGGGATTTGAGTATAGGAGCAGGGAGGTCTTACTGCAGTTGTACAGGGCCTTGGTGAGGCCTCACCTGGAATATTGTGTTCAGTTTTGGTCTCCTAATCTGAGGAAGGACGTTCTTGCTATTTAGGGAGTGCAGCGAAGGTTCACCAGACTGATTCCAGGGATGGCTGGACTGACATATGAGGAGAGACTGGGCCTTTATTCACTGGAGTTTAGAAGGATGAGAGGGGATCTCGTAGAAACGTATAAGATTCTGACGGGACTGGACAGGTTAGATGCGGGAAGAATGTTCTCGATGTTGGGAACAGGGGACATAGTCTTAGGATAAGGGGTAGGCCATTTAGGACTGAGATGAGGAGAAACTTCTTCACTCAGAGAGTTATTAACCTGTGGCATTCCCTGCCGCAGAGAGTTGTTGATGCTAGTTCATTGGATATATTCAAGAGGGAGTTAGATATGACCCTTACGGCTAAGGGGATCAAGGGGTATGGAGAGAAAGCAGGAAAGGGGAACTGAGGGAATGATCAGCCATGAATGGCCTACCCCTGCACCTATTTTCTTTGTTTCTATGTTTCTATGATGCAACTGAAAGGGCGAGTTGGCACTCGGGATGCACTGATGATCAAGACATGGAAGTGATGCAAAGCAATACATTTTATGTGTTGTGATAAGAACAGGAATCTTAACAACAATATAATATGTGTCGAACACCCATGTGCATATCCTGGATGAGTTACAGTTTCTTCAAGTTACGCTTGCTACTGTTTCTACGTGGTGTATCCCCTATGGCTTCAGCAGAGGTAGAGGTAGGCTGCTCAGATCCCTGCCCTGACTGCTGAGATGCTTTTGGCCTACACCCTTTGGATTTTGGAGCTAAAGACTGTTCCACCTGCACCTGTGTAAGGCGAGACTCAGCCATCGGAAGACGAAGCAACATGTCAGGTACTGACTAGGGGAGGGGGTGGGGAACAACGGGTGAAAAGTGGGAGAACTTTGAGTGCAGTTCCTACGTCTGTGTCTCCCTTTGGCCATCATCTCTCTCCAGGGCCAGAATCACATCACTCCTACCATTCTGCTGCAGACCAGCTTGGTGACACCAAGTAAGGCCATAGATATGATATCTGTCATCCTGTTTAAGGCAGCAAACATGTTGGCATGTCTGCATGGCTGTGGTCATGGCCTACATGGACTCATTTGAGATCCGTGCTTCAAGCTCCATGGAGGCGGCCACTCGTTTCATGGCAAACATTCTCGCAATTCCCTCCTCCACCAAGCTGAGCGGAGCTTGGAGAGGATTGCGCCTTACTGACGTGGACTCTCCACAGCTGTCCCTGCCACCAGTGTCTGCTCATGATCACTTGTGAATTTTGAATGACCAAGTGAAAACCCAACTAACTGTCTAATTAGACCCACCAAAGTGCATGTATCTGCGCTGGTGCAGGCTGTATATCCAGTAATGGTGCACCTTCAGAAGGAATGAGGTCCTCTGAGGAATCATCCTCGTGCATCTCCTCTGACACTTGCTGTATGTGTCAAAGCCCTGGAAGAGAAAAGAAAGGGATATGATTTAGCCGTGGCAAAGTCATAATATTGATAATCACCATACTCAGTCTTATCATACTTCAGTTATTAATAGAAACATAAAATCCTAGAAATATGTGGCACAGAAGGAAACCATTCAGCCCATCGTGTCTGTGCCAGCTGAAAAAGAGCTATCTAGCCTAATCCCACTTTACAATCTTGGTCCGTAGCCCTGTAGCAATTCAAGTGCATATCCAAGCACTTTTTAAATGTGATGAGGGTTTTTGCCTCTACCACCGTTTCAGGCAGTGAGTTCCAGAGCCCCACCACCCACTGGGTGAAATAAGTTTTTCTCAACTCCCCTCTTATCCTTCTACCAACTACTTTAAATCTATGCCCCTTGATTATCGACCTCTTTGAAATACAGTCAGCATATATGTGTCAGGGATATTTGTAATTCTGCCACTTTGCTCCCTGTCCCTCCATCTCTGATTGAGCGGGACGTAGATGTGCCATATATCGCCAGGGCCACCTCCTTTACAACTGTGAGCTGAACTATTTGTGGTCGCCCACCTCCAGTCCTCTCCCTTTCTCTTGTGTTTTCACCTCCCTTCTCCTACAAGGGGTGGAAGAACAGAGCCGTGAGTGAGTGAAGGTGAGATATTTACCCAATGGATGTAGTGGATTCACTGAGAGTGACTATGAGACACGGCATCACATTTCCTCAGGATTGGGTTGAGTGACAACAGTGAATGGATAAATGGGGAAGAAGTGCATTGAAAGTGAAGGCTGATTGCTGCTGAAAGTTGAGTGGTTGTGAGGAGTGATGCGATGGAGTACGTTTGGCAATAAGTGGGGTGCGGGAGCTTAAACCACAGCATGTAGATGAATCAGCAAAGGTACTCAGTTTTCTTCCCTCAACCAACACTAACAAAACCAGATTATCTGGTCATTCATTCCTTTGCTGTTTGTGGAACTTGGCTATTCACAAATTGACTGCCATATTACAACACTTTACAAGTAATACATTGGTTGTGAAATGCTATTGGGACATACTGAGGACGTGATGAGGTGCTATGTAAAGTGAAGTTGTTTTTTTCTTTCATTGCATACACTATCTTATCGTGAAGGCATGTCATTGAACTCTTAAAATGTTGCACTCTTTCAGCATTGAAAGGGTTAAAAGGAGGAATGCGCTGAAAGATTTCTACCATCTCATCATGGTAGAATACGATGATTCATTCCTTCAGCCACTGATGTGGTTTTGGCATCAGGAATGTCTGTTTATCTTGGGGCGATGTTCAAAATATTACAATTATTCAGCAGATTCCATTCCATTGAGAGCGTCCAAGGACCATTTACTTCATTCAGTTTCCTTATTGAACCATTCGGCCTCAGAATTAAAAATAGTTCTTGCATGGGAAAACCAGCAAAAAGTCAGACATTTTATAAAATCTTGCACTGCTGTCAGGCCTCTCTGCTGCACAGTGCGAGGGGCATTAAAGATTTGATGTATTTGTTCCACTTGGTTGGGGAGCTGAGGTTGGGGAGCTGAGGTCCTACAAGCTGAATTTAGGGAGCTAGGAGTTAAATTAAAAAGTAGGATCTCAAAGGTAGTAATCTCAGGATTGCTGCCAGTGCCACGTGCTAGTCAGAGTAGAAATAGCAGGATAGCTAAACTGAATACGTGGCTTGAGGAGTGGTGCAGGAGGGATGGATTCAAATTCCTGGGATATTGGAACCAGTTCTGGGGGAGATGGGACCACTACAAAGCGGACGGTCTGCACCTGGGCAGGACCGGAACCAATGTCCTAAGGGGAGTGTTTGCTAGTGCTGTTGGGGAGGGGTTAAACAAATATGGCAGGGGGGTGGGAACCTATGCAGGGAGACAGAGGGAAGTAAAATGGGGGCAGAAGCAAAGGATAGAAAGAAGAAAAGTAAAAGTGGAGGGCAGAGAAACCCAAGGCAAAAATCAAAAAGGGCCACATTACAGCAAAATTCTAAAGGGGCAAAGTGTGTTAAAAATACAAGCCTAAGGCTCTGTGCCTCAATGCGAGGAGCATTCGTAATAAGGTGGACGAATTAACTGTGTAGGCAGCTATTAACAAATATGATATAATTGGGATTACGGAGACATTGCTCCAGGGTGACCAAGGCTTGGAACTCAACATCCAGGGGTATTCAACATTCAGGAAGGATAGACAGAAAGGAAAAGAAGGCGGGGTGGCGTTGCTGGTTAAAGAGGAAATTAATGCAATAGTAAGAAAGGACATTAGCTTGGATGATGTGGAATCTGTACGAGTAGAGCTGCGGAATACCAAAGGGCAGAAAACGCTAGTGGGAGTTGTGTACAGACCACCAAACAGTAGTAATGAAGTTGGGGGCGGCATCAAACAAGAAATTAGGGATGCGTGCAATAAAGGTACAGCAGTTATCATGGGTGACTTTAATCTACATATAGATTGGGCTAACCAAACTGGTAGCAATACAGTGGGTGAGGATTTCCTGGAGTGTATTAGGGATGGTTTTCTAGACCAATATGTCAAGGAACCAACTAGAGGGCTGGCCATCCTAGACTGGGTGATGTGTAATGGGAAAGGACTAATTAGCAATCTTATTGTGCGAGGCCCCTTGGGGAAGAGTGACCATAATATGGTAGAATTCTTTATTAAGATAGAGAGTGACACAGTTAATTCAGAGACTCGGGTCCTTAATTTAAGGAAAAGTAACTTCGATGGTATGAGACGTGAATTGGCTAGAATAGACTGGCGAATGATACTTAAAGAGTTGACGGTGGATAGGCAATGGCAGACATTTAAAGATCACATGGATGAACTATAACAAATGTACATGTCTGGAGCAAAAATAAAACGGGGAAGGTGGCTCAACCGTGGCAAACAAGGAAAATCAGGGATAGTGTTAAATCCAAGGAAGAGGCATATAAATTGGCCAGAAAAAGCAGCAAACCTGAGGACTGGGAGAAATTTAGAATTCATCAGAGGAGGACAAAGGGTTTAATTAGGAGGGGGAAAATAGAGTATGAGAGGAAGCTTGCTGGGAACATAACAACCGACTGCAAAAGCTTCTATAGATATGTGAAGAGAAAAAGATTAGTGAAGACAAACGTAGGTCCCTTGCAGTCAGAATCAAGTAAATTTATAATGGGGAACAAAGAAATGGCAGACCAATTGAACAAATACTTTGGTTCTGTCTTCACAAAGGAAGACACAAATAATCTTCCGGAAGTACTAGGGGACCGAGGGTCTAGTGAGAAAGAGGAACTGAAGGATATCCTTATTAGGCGGGAAATTGTGTTTGGGAAATTGATGGGATTGAAGGCTGATAAATCCCCGGGGCCTGATAGCCTGCATCCCAGAGTACTTAAGGAAGTGGTCCGAGAAATAGTGGATGCATTGGTGATCATTTTCCAACTGTCTATCGACTCGGGATCAGTTCCTATGGACTGGAGGTTAGCTAATGTAACACCACTTTTTAAAGATGTAGGGAGAAAGAAAGCGAATAATTATAGATCAGTTAGCCTGACATCATTAGTGTAGAAGATGTTGGAATCAATTATTAAATTATTAAGGATGAAATAGCAGCGCATTTGGAAAGCAATGACAGGAATGGTCCAAGTCAGCATGGATTTATGAAAGGGAAATCATGCTTGACAAATCTTCCATAATTTTTTGAGGAAGTATCTAGCAGAGTGGACAAGGGAGAACCGGTGGATGTGGTGTATTTGGACTTTCAAAAAGCTTTTGACAAGGCCCCACACAAGAGGTTAGTGTGCAAAATCAAAGCACATGGTATTGGGGGTAATATACTGACGTGGATAGAGAACTGGTTGGCAGACAGGAAACAGAGTTTCATAATAAGCGGGTCTTTTTCAGAATGGCAGGCAGTGACTAGTGGAGTGCGGCAAGGCTCAGTGCTGGGACCCCAGTTCTTTACAATATACATCAATGATTTGGATGAAGGAATTGAGTGTAATATCTCCAAGTTTGCAGATGACCCTAAACTGGGTGGTGGTGTGAGTTGTGAGGGGGACGCTAAGAGGCTGCAGGATGACTTAGACAGGTTAGGTGAGTGGGCAAATGCATGGCAGATACAGTATAATGTGGATAAATGTGAGGTTATCCACTTTGGGGCCAAAAACACGAAGACAGAATATTATCTGAATGGTGGCAGATTAGGAAAAGGGGAGGTGCAACGAGACCTGGGTGTCATGGTACATCAGTCATTGAGAGTTGGCATACAGGTACAGCAGGCGGTGAAGAAGGCAAATGGTATGTTGGCCTTCATAGCTAGGGGATTTGAGTATCGGAGCAGGGAGGTCTTACTGCAGTTGTACAGGGCCTTGGTGATGCCTCACCTGGAATATTGTGTTCAGTTTTGGTCTCCTAATCTGAGGAAGGACGTTCTTACTATTAAGGGAGTTCAGCGAAGGTTCACCAGACTGATTCCAGGGATGGCTGGACTGACATATGAGGAGAGACTGGATCAACTGGGCCTTTATACATTGGAGTTTAGAATTGATCTCATAGAAACATACTAGATTCTGACGGGACGGGACAGGTTAGATGCGGGTAGATTGTTCCCGATGTTGAGGAAGTCCAGAACCAGGGGACACAGTCTTAGGAAAAGTGGTAGGCCATTTAGGACTGAGATGCGGAGAAATTTCTTCACTCAGAGAGTTGTTAACCTGTAGAATTCCCTGCCACAGAGAGTTGTTGATGCCAATTCCTTGGACATATTCAAGAGGGAGTTAGTTATGGCCCTTACGGTTAAGGGGATCAAGGGGTATGGAGAGAAAGCAGGACAAGGGTACTGAGGGAATGATCAGCCATGATCTTATTGAATGGTGGTGCAGGCTCAAAGGGCTGAATGGCCTACTCCTGTACCTATTTTCTATGTTTCTATGTTTCTATGTACTTAAATAAATCTGCAATCATAGGCAGTCCCTCGGAATCGAGGAGGACTTGCTTCCACTCTTAAAATGAGGACTTGCTTCCATTCTTAGGTGGCTGAACAGTCCAATATGAGAATTACAGACTCTGTCACAGTGGGACAGATCGTCGTTGAGGGAAGGGATGGGTGGGACTGGTTTGCCACATGCTCTTTCCGCTGCCTACGCTTGATTTCTGCATGCTCCCGTCGATGAGACTCGAGGTGCTCGGCGCCCTCCCAGATGCACTTCCTCCACTTAGGGTGATCTTTGGCTCGAGTCTCCCAGGTGTCAGTGGGGATGCTGCACTGTATCAAGGAGGCTTTGAGGGTGTCCTTGTAACATTTCCTCTGCCTACCTTTGGCTTGTTTGCCGTGACGGAAATCCGCAATAAAAAGCTAGTGTCAGTAAAGGTGACCATGAAACTCCCAGATTGTCATAGATGGACCAGCTGTGGCCATGGAAGGCCCGACTGCTGACTGCACCACCTCAGGATGGGTGGCAGCAGTGTGGGATGGCTGGGGTGCAGGCCGTAGTGGGTGCAGAGGTGAACTGGCAGTGACGGGAGCCGGAATGCTGTCGTCGTGAGGAAGGACTGCACCTCCCATATCTTGCAGCACATTGACACACCTCCGGAGCGGTGCCAGAGCTTCAGGAGAAATATGTGCCCCCACAGATTGCTGATCTGCCGCGGCACTGTCTGACTGTGGGGAAGACAGAGAGGATAGCAGCAGACACTGCTAGCAAGGCAGCATTCTGAAACTGCATAAATGCAGGGAGCGCCTGAAACAATGCAGTCTGCGCTTGAAACGCTGCAGTCTGGGAATGCAGGCTAGTAACCAGTGTCTGCATGACATCATGAAGATCTTGCCTGGCTTCGGCCTATGATGTAATTGCTGCTGCCATGTCTACCACGGCATGCGCTATCACCTCTGGGATCCCACTGTCGCTCATTGAGGCCGTTTCCCAGCTTAGTCAGGCAATGATGGTCTCAGTGGACTGCTGAAAAGCATGGGCAATGCTGGAGGCGGCCTCCGCCACACTTACAGCAAGTGTATCCATGCTCCATGCCACACCCCCTAATGCATCCATAATCTCAGTTCATCTGCGACGACTCCCTGGATAGAGCCTACCAATCCAGGTCCTCATCTACCTGACTGTGAGCAGGGTTTCTGGGCTGACTTACCCTCCGGAGAGCTGTCCCCCACCCCCCCGAGATTCACCTTGCGCAGCGCTTTGTTGCAGGCTATTGGATCCAGGAGCGTCAGTATCCAGAAAGCCCGGAAGTTGGTGGTGTCCTCCACCGAGCTGGTGCCCCTACTCGCGGGCACTGGGGTCGGGTCCTGGTCGGTCGTCACAGACGTCTCGACATCATCCTCATCCTCCCCCTCATGTGAGGACACTGGCTGACGGGCAGGCTGTGGCTCATTTGGTTCATCATCTGTAAGCACAAGTAAACATAAGTGTGGGTAGCAGCTGGGGAGGGGGCAGGAAGGCGAGAAGGAGGGGGCATTATTATTTTGGAGATAAATGTTGTAAGGCATGTGAGCTCAAGGGTCAGGGCTGTCACAGAAAACGGATATCTCTTTGACAAACCATCACAGTCCAGCGGGGGCTCTGCCTTTCCGGCAGCCACCGCTCTGACTGGTCTGCTCATGAGGGCGGACACTCGCTTTTCCATGTCGGTGAGATCCTGGAGGTCTGGCTCCCCTCCTCCCGTCCGCTCCTGCTCTCGCCTGTTGTGGGCGAGCTTGGCCTGCAATGAACAACACAAGATGTTGTCAGTGGTTCTGTCGCTACTCGTGTGCACCATCTGTCTGTAGTAAGTGACTTGCTACTGATGTCGCGAGGTATGATTATCTGCATCTCAGCCTGCATGGCAGCTCATAGCAGCTCATAGCAGATGTGTAAAAGCTGGGGTCTGGGTACAAGGAGCTACGAATAAGTAATAGGCTGGAGGCCAGTGACCGCATATGGAAAGTTAAAAGGTGTTGTTAGATGTCCTCAGACTGAGTCGCTAGCTAAAAGATGAGAGACGCTTGGATGGGTGGGGCAAGTCTGGGGAGGCTATTGAGAGCTTTGAGGGTGCCTCCAGCAATGAGGAACATGGCCTGGCACATATAAAGAAGGTGTGGGCAGTGTGAAGCAGTGAGGCTCACGTGAAGGCATTGCAAGGATAATGTAACGGGTACTCACCCTGACGACTCTAGTCAGGTCATTGAATTTCTTGCGACATTGACTCGTGGTCCTCAGCACCATGTCGTGGGCAGAAATGTGCTGTGCCACCTCCCTCCACAGCCACCTAAACACTCTGGGGGATGACCTTCGTTCCCCCTGCAGGCAGCAGGGCATTTTGACGCCGTTCCACGGGCGAGGGCCACGGCTGCGGCCGAGAAGCGGTGCGCTCGTTGTCTGCCTGCTGCACATCCATCCTCCCGTTCTCAGGTCAGTGAGAATCTTGATCTGCGCATGCACATACTTGATTTGCCGTGCCTTTAAGCTTTTCCCGGGATCTGATTCGGAGTTCCCCATATGCGCAATGGGTCCGCAAAATTTACCGACCACACTTTCGTTATCGCCCCCCAGTTTTACCGCCCCTGTCAGCTCTTTGACCAATTCTGATGAATTTCTGGATGAGAGGCACAGACTTTTTCAAGCTGCTAAAAATACCATTCTGCTTGGATTAAGGCCGCAACAGAGGCGCAACCAAATTTCTCCCCCTCCTAATGGCTTCGGTCTTCTGAATATTTAAGAATAAAGAAAGAAAGGAAGTCTTCGATTTATATAACGTCTTTCATGACCACTGGATGTCTCAGAGCGCTTTGCAGCCAATAAAGTACTTTTAGAGTGTAGCCACTGTTGTAATGTGGGAAATGTAGGAAAGATCAGTAAAGCAGCATGACAAATCGGAGGCAAGGGTGGAGCCGAGAGAGGTGGTGGTGAGGTAGAGCTGGTATTACTGCATCCCCAGCCACTTGATATTTTGATCTGTGTATGAGAATCCACAGATTAGGCAACCAGTTAGATTTCAACTGGAGAAGTGAATCAGTCTGCCAGATGAAGTTTGTAAACTAGCAGTAAGCTACTGCATGGAAAGTTGTTTAATGACATAATAAATATATTCCTGTTCCCTGTAATGCATAATGCTGCATTATTAGGATACCTCAGCACATTATATCATGAGAACAACATGGCGGGCAGAAGAGTTCGCTGTTGTGAAAAGATTTCTCTTGTTGCAATCCAGCTCCTACTTTGTACCTTGGCTGCATTTCCTGGCCCCTTTTTTATCATTAGTGGTGGCTAAGCTTCTATCCTAATGGACCAACCCAAAGGAGGGTTTCAGATTGCTGCACTTGGCCTGTACTTCAAACATTAAAAATACATCAAAAAAACATTAAAAGCAATTGGAGCCTGCCTGTTCTAGTAAATATATTACAAGGTCATGCTAATGAGCTGCTCTTTAAGTTCTGATTTTTGAAGGACATTCTAAGTTTGGGTTTGCTGCTGAGTAACCACTTGCATTTTGGCAGTGAGCAAAGCTACATTCACCCAAACTATCTTATTCAACTGTTCTCAGATACAATCGCTTCTGTTAAGAGATTTTTTTCTTGTTTTGGTTATGAACATGTCCCACACCATCTGTGTAGAGGCAGGAGGAGAGGAAATCTGCTCCCAGGCCATTCAGAAACAGGCTGTCAGCAGATGCATGAGAGAAGCACAGGAATGGCTCTGTCTCTGATATTTCCTCCCTTTCTGTGGCAAAGCAGCTTGCCTCCACTTAGCACATCCCCAGGACTGCATCGGCTGAGACCGGGGAGGTCCAGGGTACACTCTCCATACATTGAAATTCAACGACACACAGCCACTCTCTCTCCCCATCTGAAATCATGCCCTAGTGAGTGTGGCCCAGAGCACCAGGTTTGGATATTTCAGTGTTAATCAAGTTACCAGCCTCACTGACCAGTACCAAAAGAATGACTGGTGTGGGAAATGGAACTGGTGCAGTCTGGGTGCTGTTCTGAAGTTGGGGTTAAGGCATTAACTTAGACAAATTGCAGCCCATTCAGCCCATCGCGACTATGGCAGCTCTTCAACTCGACGAATCTGTTCTAATCCCTTAATATTCTTACTTTCTAAACATTTATTCAATTACCTTTTAAATAATGCTATTGGGGTAGAATAGGGGTTCCTTGATCTCCTGTTGTGACTTTAGCGGAAATTCGAGGCAGTAGTCTCTTCTCTCAATGCTGACTTGTGGTAAAGCATTCCATCTTCTAATAACCCTCTGTACAAAAACATTCTTCTATTACTGTAATAATCCTGAGTTTGTGCCCCCTCATTGCAAATGGAAATAATCTTACACTGTTTATCCCCTCCCAAATTATTGAAGGGCAGTGTAGAGGGAGTTTTATTTTGTATTGTACCTGATCTGACAGTACTTCATACAGACACTGGATGGAAAAAGTACTTAAGCATTTCATTTCCCCAGCACTCATGCTTCTTCTTTTTTAAGCTTAGAAATTCAACCCTTCCCTCCCGCATCTCCCATCCCCTCCCCCGATGAGAGCAAAAACAGCAGATTCTTTCAGCAGTCCAGCCACCCAAGTGACACATTGATCATTACAGTGAGCCCAGTGCAGTATCAGGCTCTGAACTACTCTCATTAACGCTGTGCTTTAACATACTTTCCCTGACCAACTTTTTCATTCTAATTGTCGGAGTACGATCATGTCACACCCCTGTGAACAAAGCTACAAATTTCTCTTGCAGTCTCCTCAACTGACTCTCAAATTACACATTTCAATTTTCCCTTCCATCTTGCTTTGATTATTGCATTTCCCTGGAAGGAAATAAGGGATTTAATGAAAGGTTTTTTAATGAAATCCCTGCGGCGGTTTAAATGATTCGGAATAAACATGATATCCATGCATAATCTGAGTGGGAGTTTGGTGGGCCTGATGCAATGAACTGCGCCAGCTGCTCACCTTGCACAATATCAATTTATTTTGAAGGATGTGAAATAGAAGGAGGCAGGAGACTTGAATTCAGTTGGCCAAGTTAAATAACCTATTTATATTCAGGGTATCTGTATCTTTCAGCACTTTAAAGACCAGTTTCATTTCCCTGCCTAATCTTTTTTTGCTCCTCATAAAACTCAGTCTTCATCCCATCAACCTGGAATAGACACAGAGCCCAGAGGTGAAAGATTCATGTTGTAACCCATTGCACCAGATAGATCTCAGTGACCAATCACTGAATAAATTGAGCTCCCAGGAACATAGGAACAGGAAGAGGCCATTCAGCCCCTCAAGACTGTTCTGCCATTCATGGCTGATCTGTATCTTAACTCCATCTACCCGCCTTGGTTCTGTAACCCTCGCCTATCAAAAATCTATCAATTTCAGTTTTGTAATTTTCAATTGATCTAACTTCGACAGTTCTTTGGGGCAGCGAGTTCCAGCTTTCCTGCACCATAAGTATCAGACAAAAAGTGTCTTTCACATCAGCATATCAAATTTCCACATGCACCCACACATGGCATCTCGATATCCAGTGACCCTGACTGAAAGTATATGAGTATGGAGGCCAGTTGAGAAATGCACCGGCTCTGCTGTGATGCCTTCTATAGCCAGACAGCCTGCCATCACTCACTGTCAAGGCTTACATGGGGATAATGACAGCGGATGACTCCCACCTGTGAAACTGTGCCAATCATGAGGCATATCGATGTCTTCAAGGAAGCAGGAATGCAGGAGAAGAGAAGAGAGAGAAAAAGGGTGTCCTGTGTTAAAGAAAAACATGTTTTTTTGTAAAAAAAATCAGTAACTGAAGCTCAGAGTAATACTTTCATGATTCACTGCAATGGGGCTCAATTTTGCCCAAAGCTGTTTTTTTAGCCTATTGCCAGAGTTACGTCCATTTTTCTAGGCCCCAACTACTCCAAAAATAAATGTGGCAAGTTTTCCCATCCAATTTTTGAAATTGGCGCCGTGCAGCCTGTCCTGTAGACTTGGGGCGTGGAGCCTAATGTCTGCGCTGAAAAATACGATGATGCCCCTTCTGCGCATGCGTGGGAAATAAAGGTAGTTTTTGACATGAATCCTATGGGCGCACATGCTCAGTACAGCTCCCGGTCTGCAATCAACTATTTTTAAAGAGTCAATTGTGTGTGTGAGAACTTTAATTATCATTGGAAAAATCAGAGCTGCAATACAAGATGCAACGCAGCACAAGGAACAAGAATTTCTTACAGGATGAAGTGGAGACACTAGTTACTGTGATTGAGGGCCGATGGCACGAACTAGACACCAGCAGAGGTCACATAAAAGTTTTACCAAAAGAAATGAAGAAACGCTGGAACCAACTTGCAGAAGATTACTGTGCAATGGTGACCACCCCGAGCTCTGGAGGTCAGTGTAAAAAGAAGTGGCAGGACCTTGGTCAAGTAGTTAGTGTAAGTAATATTTTAATTTATTCAATGCAATTGCAATTGTAAATATGACCAGCTGTACATGTCCCGACCAGCAGAAAGACACCCTCTCTAAAAAGTTTTATTTTCATCTTTGCAGAGGAAGGTGGCACACAACAAACGAGAGGAGGCCTGGTAAATCTGCACCCACTGACACCCTTGGAAGAGAGGGTCGCTGCTTTGATGGGTTCTGCCTGGAGAAAAGCAACTACCACTGCACAAGCTGGGCCCACACTCGAGGGAGAGGGTAAGTCCTGCAAATTCCACAGTCTGGCTTTCCTAAATGTTAAGTACTGTGCGGGCTAGACATGCTTCGGTTCATGAAGATGTCTCTGTCAGCTACACTTCGGTTAATGCACTGTGCTATCATTCATCGTGGTCCTTCAAATCAGCCTGCTGCCTGCGCTGTGTGATCTTACACATGCCACACACCCTGCCCCCTCCTCTGCTGCTAACCATTTGTCTGTTCTGTTATATTTTGCAGAACTTGAGGCCAAACCTGACGATACAGAAGACGATGCAGACGAGGATGAGCCTGAATAGGAGAACATCTTCCAATCCCATCTTCCAAACCAAGACCATGGGAGTGAGGGAGAGGGGAAAGGGGAGGGGATGCATGAAGCCCCCACTGTTGTACTCACTTTGGAGGAAGTGCAGGTTAAGGTGCTAGCTCCTTCCCTGAGTAGTGGTTTGACATCTGAAGCTGGGGATTCCAGTGGGGTGCAGTGAGGCACACCCAGGGCCCCACCATCTGAGGCTGTGGGTCCCACTGGGGTGCAGTGAGGCATACACAGGGCCCAACTGTCCCAGGCTGCGGGTCCCAGTGGGATGCAGCAAGGCACACCCATGGCCCCACCATCGAGGCTGTGGTTCACAGGATGAGGAGGGGAAGGAGAGCTCAACTGCGCTCTCCTGGGGTACAGGATCAAACAGATGTGGTTCAGATGATGGCAATGAGTGTGGAGAGCATTGACCTTACCCGATCACTCCTGGACACCATCAGTGGGGTGGGTGATGAGATATCGAGACTGTCAGGAGAAGTAACAACACTCTCACGAGAAATGGGAATGCTGTCCAGGGACATGAGTGAGGGAATATCTCAGTCAGCTGAAACAATGTCAGTGCACATGAGGGAGGGAATGTTGCAGGTAGCTGATGCGTTTTCAGTGAACATGAGGGCAAGAATGTTGCAGGTATTTGATACTATTATGCTCATAATAAAGGATGAAACTGAATACTGTATGCAATGAGTAAGTGTGACATTAGCTCCTTTACTTAGACTCCAGAGTGCAGGTACAGCATGGGAGGCCTGTTTATATTCCTTGCTCCCAAGGGATGCTGGGATCTCTTGGGACTCCAACAGGTAGGCCCTCTGGTGGTGGTGTGATACAGGTTGCCAACGGTTAAATACATAACATCACTCCCATGTAAAGTCAATAGTACACTTATTTACAGGGTGAGACGATCTGGGGCTTTTCACTCGCTTGCCCCTCGGTACAAATGTAGGTTGGGTGAGTTGGTTGGTTCACTGGGCTGCTGGGCAGCTGGCCTTGCTGGGCTGCTGGGGATGGTGAGTTTCGCTTCGTGGTCAACCGTGATGTTGACTACCATTTGTGTGTGTGTTGGAAGGTCGAAGTTGGTGGTGTCCTCTTCGGGTTGCTTGTAGCTGTTAGTGAACCGCAATTTGGTTTAGTCCAAATGCTTTATGCACGTTAGTCCATTGGCCAATGTGCCCTGAAACATCCTACTCCCTTTTTTGGCTATGACCGTGCCAGCGAGCCATTTGGGACCATGTCCATAATTGAGTAAAACACAGGGTCATTGACCTCAATATCGCGTGACAAGTTTGCGCGATCATTGTTTGTTGATGCTGCCTGCCCTCGATGTGATCATGAAGGTCAGGGTGGACAAGAGAGAGCCTTGTTTTGAGCGTCCTTTTCATGAGCAGCTCAGCTGGGGGAACCCCGGTGAGCGAATGAGGTCTGGTGCAGTAGCTGAGCAGAACTCGGGACAGTTGGGTCTGCAGTGAGCCTTCCGACATGCGTTTCAAGCTTTGCTTGATGGTTTGATTTGCCTGTTCTGCCTGGCTGTTGGATGCGGGCTTGAACGTGGCAGATGTGACATGCTTGGTCCCATTGCGGGTCATGAATTCCTTGAATTCAGCACTGGTGAAACACGGCCCATTGTCGCTGACTAGGACATCAGGCAGGCCGTGTGTGGCAAACATGGCTTGTTGGCTTTCGATGATGGCGGTGGATGTGCTTACAGACATTATTACACATTCAATCCATTTTGAATAAGCATCCACAACAACCAAGAACATTTTGCCTAGAAATGGGCCCGCATAGTCAACGTGGATCCTAGTCCACGGTTTGGAGGGCCACGACCACAAACTTAGCGGTGCCTCTCTGGGTGCATTGCTCAGTTGAGAGCAAGTATTGCACTGGAGCACGCGTGACTCTAAATCTGAGTCGATGCCGGGCCACCACACATGGGATCTGGCTATGGCTTTCATCATTACAATGCCTGGGTGGGTGCTGTGTAGATCACGTATGAACGTTTCTCTGACTTTCTTGAGCAAGGCCATGCGATTACTCCACAAAAGACAGTCAGCCTGTAAGGACATTTGTCTTTGCGCGTGTGGAACGGCTTAATCTTTTCCTGCATCTCCGCTGGGACGCTGGACCAGCTCCCATGGGGAACACAGTTTTTTACCAGGGACAGTAAAGGATCCTGGCTGGTCCAGGTCCTGATCTGGTGGGCCGTAACGGGTGACTTTTCATTTTCGAATGCATCCATTACCATGAGCAAGTCCGGTGGTGGGCAATGGCAGCCGACTGAGAGCATCAGCGCAGTTCTCTGTGCCCAGTCTGTGGTGGATTACATAGTTCTATGCTGCCAGCTTGAGCGCCCATCTTTGGATGCGGACAGAGGCATTGGTGTTAATCCCTTTGCTCTCAGAGAATAGCGATATGAGCGGCTTATGGTCAGTTTCTAGCTCAAACTTGAGACCAAACAAATACTGGTGCATTTTTTTCACCCCGTAAGCGCACATCAAAGCTTCTTTTTCAATCATGCTGTAAGTCCTTTCAGCCTTGGATAGACTCCTGGACGCATAGGCGACCAGTTGCAATGTTCCCGATTCGTTAGTCTGTTGTAACACACACTAGACCCCGTATGACGACGCATTGCAAGCTAGCACAAATCGTTTACATGGGTTATACAGAACAATCAGTTTGTTTGAACATAACAGATTTCTGGCTTTCTCAAAGGCAGCCTCTTGTGAATTCCCCCATACCCAGTCGTCTCCCTTGCGCAGTAGCACATGTAGGGGTTCTAGCAAGGTTCTTAACTCGGGTAGGAAATTACCAAAATAGTTGAGGCGTCCCAGGAACGACCGTAGCTCCGTCACGTTCTGTGGTCTCAGCGCGTTCTTGATGGCCTCCGCCTTGGTGTCGGTGGGTCTGATGCCGTCTGCTGCGATTCTTCTTCCCAAGAACTCGACCTCTGATGCCAGGAAAACACACCTGAGTCCCACGCGATCTAGCCAACTTAGAACCTCTTCCAGATTCTTCAAGTGTTTGATGGTGTCCCGACCTGTGACCAGTATGTCGTCCTAGAAAACCACGGTGCGTGGAACCGACTTTAGCAGGCTCTCCATGTTCCTTTGGAAAATTGCCGCGGCCGAACGAATCCCAAATGGGCATCTGTTATAGATGAACAGACCTTTGTGCATGTCGATGCAGGTGAGGCCTTTCGAAGATTCCTCCAGCTCCTGCGTCATGTAGGCCGAGGTCAGGTTCAACTTGTTGAACGTCTTTCCTCCAGCCAGGATCGCAAATAGGTCGTCTGACTTGGGTAGCGGGTACTGGTGCTGTAGCGAAAAACGGTTAGTCCCCACAAATTCTGACCGTGCCATCACCTTTGAGTACCAGGACAATCAGACTGGCCCACTCGTTGAATTCCACCGTCGCGATGATGCCTTCTCGCTGCAGCCTGTCCAGCTTCATTTCCACTTTCTCTCGCATCATATATGGCACCGCCCGTGCCTTGTGGTGGATGGGTTGTGTACCGGGAACCAAGTGGATCTGCACTTTCGCCCCCGAGAAGCTTACAATGCCTGGCTCAAACAACGATGGAAATCTGCTCAGAACCTGGGCACATGAGGCGTCGTCGACGGATGAAAGCGCTCGGATGTCGTCCTAGTTCCAGTGGATTTTTCCCAGCCAGCTTCTGCCGAACAGTGTGGGGCCATCCCCTGGCACGATCCATAGTGGGAGTTCGTGCACTGCTCCATCATAGGAGACTTTGACTTCTGCGCTGCCAATTATAGGGATCAGTTCTTTGGTGTAAGTTCTAAGCTTGGTGTGAATGAGGCTGAGCTTGGGCCTGTGTGCCTTGTTGCACCACAGCCTCTCGAAGGCCTTTTTGCTCATCATAGACTGACTCACACCCGTGTCCAGTTCCATGGATACTGGAATTCCGTTCAGTTCAACTTTCAACATTATTGGTGGACATTTCGTGGTGAATGTGTGTGCCCCGTACATTTCTGCCTCCTTGGTACGAGACTCTAATTCAGCCTGAACAACAGTGGATCAATCTTGCTCTGCAACGTGTTGGTTTGCAGGGTTTGCTGGGTTTGCAGCTCGCCTGCACATTCGCTGGAGGTGTCCCATTGTTCTGCAGCCATTGTACACATAGTGCTTGAAGTGGCATTGATGGGCCCAATAATCACCTCCACAATGCCAACAAGGTGTTAACTGCCTCGCATTAGCGATTGATAGCGGACTCTGGATCATCTGAGGTCGTGCAGCAGCCAGCGTGTATGTTCTGCCATGTATATTCCTGCTCGAAAACGACGTTACTTTGTGCACAGTACTAGCCGAAACCTCTTTCTGCTGCAAAATTTGTTTGGTGTTATCGCTGGTGGACATAAATGTCTGGGCTACCGTTATGGCTTTGCTCAGATTCAGTGTTTCAACAGTTAATAGTTTGCGAAGGATTACCTCATGGCCAATGCCAAGTACAAAAAGTCTCTTAGCATTTGTTCAAGGAATCCATCAAATGCACAATGTCCTGCGAGGCGCCTTCGTTCGGCGACATAGCTCGCCACTTCCTGGCTCTCCGACCGTTGACACGTGTAGAACCAATACCTCGCCATCAAAACACTTTCATTCAGATTTAGATGCTCCCAAACCAGCGTACACAATTCTTCATAGGATTTGGTTGTTGGTTTTACTGGAGCTAGAAGATTCTTCATGAGGCCATAGGTTGTTGTCCCACAGACAGTTAGGAGGATCGCCCTTCGTTTGGCAGCATTCTCGTCCCCTTCCAGCTCGTTGGCCACAAAGTATTGGTCGAGTCTCTCCATGAAGGCCTCCCAATCATCCCCTTCTGAGAACTTCTCCAGGATACCAACAGTTCTTTGCATTTTCGCACAGTTGTTCGTTACCTCGTCACCAATTATTATGCTCATAATAAAGGATGAAACTGAGTACTTTATGCAATGAGTAAGTGTGACCTTAGCTCATTTAATTAGACTCCAGACTGCAGGTACAGCTTGGGAGGCCTGCTTATATACTTTGCTCCCAAGGGATGCTGGGATCCCTTGGGACTCCAGCAGGTAGGCCCTCTGGTGGTGGTGTGATACAGGTTGCCAAGGGTTAAATACATAACAGATACACTTTTGCTCAACATGAGGGAGGGTATGTCACAGATAGGTGAAACACTGTCACTGAGCATGAGGGAGAGAATGTTGCAGGTAGTTGACACACTGTCAGGGCACATGAGGGAGGGAATGTTGGAGTTAGCTGCTACAATAAGGGAACCCACCCAGACCCTGCGCCCATTGACAGAATCAACTGCCACTCCCACTCCAATCCCCAGCCCACCTCTGAAGAGACCCAAGCCAGGCCTTCCACATTACCAGCTGCCGCACCCCCCACCCCCCATCAGGAAGTGCACATTACCTGTGATGTTCGAAATAATAAGCTTGGTACCAACCCGAGAAACGCTGCACTACTGCCTGCGGGCAGGGGTGGTGAAGTCACCAAGACCAAGCACAGCTGGCGGTGTTCGAATAAGGTGGATGCGAGATGGGTGCAGCCTTTCTTTGCTGCTGCTGTTGTTGTTGTTGTTATTATTATTATTGTTGTTACTGTTGTAACTGTTCTCAAATTAAAGTTTTTTGTAAGTTATTGAAATTTACTAGTTTAAAAGTTAGTAAGTGATCTTAAGCGAAAATTTTAAAATTTGATACAAGAATATTTTTATTAAAGTTAAGTACAAACAAATGTTTGTTAATCTTTTGAATAAAATATCTTTTAAATTATAACTGAATCATTTCCATTATTTGTTCCATTGTTAACACAACTTTTTGAAGTAAACAAGAATAATTTCTATCATTTGTTCCATTAACACAACACAACATTACGGAACAGGTCCAAACAGTAAACATGGTCCATTTGGAATAGTTGCCGCTGAGCCTTCAGGCAGTAAAGCGTTCACGGATGAGATGCTGGCGCAAGGCTCCAGCAATCATTAAAGGGGCACGACAACCCACCCTCCTCCGCCGTCATGCTCCAGGTTCAGGTAGTTGCATGGCTTCCTAGTCCTCGTCCTCCTCCTCATCATCATCTGCATCTTCCTCATCATCATCAGCCACTCTCACCTCAGGTGGGTCTTCCACTATCAGCTGTTGCTGCCTCATAATGGCTAAGTTATGCAGCATACAGCACACAACAGTGAACTAATGGACAGTCTCAGGGCAGTATTGCAAGTAACCTCCGGAATGTTCCAGGCATCGGAAATGCTGTTTCAAGATGCCAATGGTCTTCTCTATTATGCTGCGCAGCGCAATACGCGATATGTTGTATTCCCAATCAGCTTCTGTCCGGATTACGTGCCATGGCATCATGAGCCAAGTGGCGAGGCCGTATCCTTTGTCTCCCAGTAGCCAGCTCTGCCCTTCTGGCTGCTGCTGCTGAAACATGGCAGATATAACGCTGTCACGTATGATGAATGCATCATGGGTGCTCCCAGGGTATCTTGCATCAACTGACTTGATGCGATGCATGTTGTCACACACGACCTGTACATTAATGGATTGGAAGCTTTTTCTGTTCCTGTACATCTCGGAATCCTCCAAAGGTGCTCGCAAGGTGATGTGGGTACAATCAATGCAGCCCTGTACCTTTGGGAAGCCAGCAATCCTGGAGAAGCCCACAGCCCTTTCATGCATTGCCTGGGCAGTCATGGGGAACTTTATATAGTCATTCATCAAGACATATAGTGCAGCAGTCACCTGCCGAATGCAGATATGTGTTGCACGTTGAGAAATGGCGCATACATCCCCAGTTGTAGCCTGGAACGATCCAGATGCATAGAATGAAAGTGCAACTGTAATCTTCACTTCAACTGACAAAGCAGCCCCTCTGATGCTCCTAGGTTGCAGGTCTGCTTTTACTAACTCACAGGTCTCAGTTATAACTTCTTTGCAGAAACGCAGCCTTCTGACACAGTCTGCATCGCACAGGTGCTGATACGAATGTCTGTCTCGATATGCCTGATTTGGTTAAGGCCGCCTGCCCATCACCCTATGGGCTCTGAGATTCCTCATGTGATGACATCGAATCAATTGTCTCCTCTGCAGCATCATCATGCAGAAAGTTTGCACAAGGTATGGCATTGTCAGTATTGCCCCCATGATTAAATTTTATCTTTGCTAGAAGCTCAAAACGGCAGGCAGGCAGGACAAGGTTCTTTGTTCTCTCTCCCCACAAGGTCTGTATGGACCACACCCAGGTCTGTGCAGGTGCAGTGATAGGAACCCCCCTCAAGCCGTCCCCAAACCCCCGGGCTTCATTTGATTCATAGTGCAGGCTTCTGATGCCTTCCATATGCCTTCCATAGCCCCCCACCCATCCCCCAAGGCTTCTTTTGAAGCCAAGCTCCGATCCCCTGTATCCGGGTGAGTATCAGCTCCTGCCGGCTGACGCTCTGACCCTTGCGTGTCAGTTTAAAAAAAATGAAAACGTAAAGAATTCCATTAAACATTTCCTGCGTTTTAAGGTAAGAAAATTGAAGCTTTATTATGCATGTTTAAGTGTTCGTCACTCGCTCCAAAACTTTGCATAAAAACAATGGTGTCTTTCTGCTCCGATTTTTTGATGCGCGTTGGTTTTTCTTAAGTCACCAGAAGGTTTTTCGGTAATGGTCACATACGCCGACCTCGGGGAAATTTAAATTGGCCAAACTTACATAATTGAGAAAAACTGGCACAAACATCAGGTTACGCCCCATGACGCAAAAAAAAAATGAACCTAAAAAAATAGTAACTAACTGAGTTACACTGGCGCACATTGATAGGGGAAACTTGTATTTTTTTAACTTAGACCAAAAAAAGCGGCGGGCACCACAAAAATGGTGCAAATCACTGGGAAAAATTGAGCCTTGTGTGTTCACCAAAGAGATTGGCTGCTTTGTTAACTTATAAATGAACAAATCCGATTCAACATCCTGTGCGTGGGTGACAAAGTTTCCTGCAAACTGTGATAAGGAAAACTGGGGTGGATTTCCAAGTGAGTTATCCTGACAGTCCTCCATGACTTTGTCCGAAGAGCCATGGAAACCCAAGTGAAATGGCGCCATTTTCCCGACGCGTCCATAGCTCTCCGAGTGGGAAAATCCCTATGGAAATTTACCCTCAGTCTTTCTTATATATATATATTTTTTTTAATTGTCTCCCCTCCTTCCTCATATTGCAAGTGTACAGAACTACATACACCAGCAATCCTCAAATACCTCACTCAAGTGACTATTCTTCATGCATGGACAGTGAGTTTCAGCAGACTATTTGATTATGGGGCCATCGCACCTAAGGCATGCCCCTTGCTGTCTACAGGTGTGCAAAGGATCTCAGATCTCAAGTTCACTCAAATTAAGGGGGAGAAATGTGGGAATGGTCCAGTTCTTCCTGAAAGTGACACTAGTTCCCAATACCAGTGGCATTGTTCTGCTTGCAAACTGCAATCATTTACCTTTTAGTGCCAATGAAGTATTTTTGAAGTGTGGTCACTGTTGTAATATAAGGAGACACAACATCCAATATGCACACAGCAAGGTCCCACAAACAACAATGAGATAAATATCCTGTTCATCTGTTTTTGGTTGGTGTTGTTTGCAGGATAAATATTGACCCAGGACGCCTCCCTGTTCCACTGCAAATAATGCCACAGGATCTTTTACATCCATCTGAGAGGGCAGGCAGAACCTTGGTTTAATGTTTCATCCAAAAGTCAGCACCCCCGACAGTGCAACGCTCTTTAAGTATCATATTGCCATATCAGGTTATCAACATCATCATAGGCAGTCCCTCGGAATCGAGGAAGACTTGCTTCAACCCTGAACATGAGTTCTTAGGTGGCTGTACAGTTCAATACGAGAACCAAAATCTCTGTCACAGGTGGGACAGATAGTCGTTGCGGGAAGGGGTGGGTGGGACTGGTTTGCCGCACGCTCTTTCCGCTGCCTGCACTTGATTTCGGCATGCTCTCGGCAACGAGACTCGAGGTGCTCAGCGCCCTCCCGATGCACTTCCTCCACTTAGGGTGGTCTTTGGCCAGGGACTCCCAGGTGTCAGTGGGGATGTTGCACTTTATCAGAGAGGCTTGTAACGTTTCCTTGTAATGTTTCAGCTGCCCACCTTTGGCTCGTTTGCCGTGAAGGAGTTCCGAGTAGAGCGCTTGCTTTGGGAGTCTCGTATCTGGCATGCAAACTATGTGGCCTGCCCAATGGAGCTGACCAAGTGCGGTCAGTGCTTCAATGCTGGGGATGTTGGCCTGGTTGAGGACGCTAACGTTGGTGCATCTGTCCTCCCAAGGGACTTGTAGGATCTTGCGGAGACATCGTTGGTGGTATTCCTCTTGAGGTGTCTACTGTACATGGTCCATGTTTCTGAGCCGTACAGGAGGGCAGGTATTACTACAGCCCTATAGACCATGAGCTTAGTGACAGTTTTGAGGGTCTGGTCTTCAAACACTCTTTTCCTCAGGCAGCCGAAGGCTGCACTGGTGCACTGGAGGCGATGTTAGATCATGTCGACAACGCCTCCTCTTGTTGATAGAAGGCTCCCGAGATAAGGGAAGTGGTCCACATTGTCCAGCGCTATGTCGTGGATTTTGATGACTGGGGGGCAGTGCTATGCGAGGACAGGCTGGTAGAGAGGACCTTTGTCTTACTGATGTTTAGCATAAGGCCCATGCTTTTGTATACCTCAGTAAATACATCGACTATGTCCTGGAGTTCAGCCTCTGAATGTGCGCAGATGCAGGCGTCGTCCGCGTACTGTAGCTCAACGACAGAGGTTGGGGTGGTCTTGGACCTGGCCTGGAAATGGCGAAAGTTGAACAGGTTCCCACTGGTTCTGTAGTTTAGTTCCACTCCAGCGGGGAGCTTATCGACTGTGAGGTGGAGCATGGCAGCGAGAAAGATTGAGAAGAATGTTGGGACGATGACGCAGCCCTGCTTAACCCCGGTCCGGATGTGGATTGGGTCTGTGATGGATCCGTTGGTAAGGATCACGGCCTGCATGTCATCATGGAGCTCAAGTGTCTGTAGTGGGACTTGAACCTAAAATCTATGACTTACAGGCAAGAATTCTACCAATAAAAGGCTGATACCTAAGCTCCTTTCTCCTATTTGAATTTCTGGGATGCGGGCATCGCTGGCAAGGCCAGCATTTATTGTCCATCCCTAATTGCCATTGAGAAGGTGGTGGTGAGCCGCCTTCTTGAACTGCTGCAGACCTTGTGAAGGTACTTCCACAGTGCTGTTAGGGAGGGACTTCCAGGAATTTGACCCAGCGACGATGAAGGAACGGTAATATACTTCCAAGTCAGGATGGTGTGTGACTTGGAGGGGAATGTGGAGGTGGTGGTGTTTCCATGCGCCTGCTGCCCTTGTCCTTCTAGATGTTAGAAGTCACGTGTTTGCGAGGTTCTGTTGAAGAAGCCTTGGTGAGTTGCTGCAGTGCATCTTGTAGATGGTAGACACTGCAGCCATGGTACGCCGGTGGTGGAGGGAGTGGATGTTAAAGTTGGTGAATGGGGTGCTGATCAAGTGAGCTGATTTGTCTTGGATAGTGTCAAGCATCTTGAGTGTTGTGAGAGCTGCACTCATCCAGGCAAGTGGAGAGTATTCCATCACACTCCTGACTTGTGCCTTGTAGATGGTGGAAAGGCTTTGGGGAGTCAGGAGGTGAGACACTTGCTGCAGAATACCCAGCCTCTAACCTACTCTTGTAAACACAGTATTTATGTGGCTGGTCCAGTTAAGTTTCTGGTCAATGGTAACCTCCAGGATGTTGATGGTGGGGGATTCAGCGATTGTAATGCCATTGAATGACAATGGGTGGTTGTTAGACTCCTTCCTGTTGGAGATAGTCATTTCCTGCCCCTTGTGTGTGTGATATATTCTTTATGGCATCACAATCACACTGCACACACGATATCTCTACAGGAACTTGTCATCATATGACTTGTCACGTGACCCTTTTATTGTATGTACACCAGCAGTTGCATTGCCACTGTAGTCCACTCAGTGGAGCTATAGTACAGTGTGATGCGAATGTTACTTGCCACTTAATCAGCCCAAGCCTGAATGTTGTCCAGATCTTGCTGCATACAGGCATGGACTGTTTCATTATCTGGGGAGTTGTGAATGGAATTGAACACTACGCAATCATCAGCAAATATCCCCACTTCTGACCTTATGATGGAGGGAAGGTCATTGATGAAGCAGCTGAAAATGGTTGGGCCTAGAACATTGCCCTGAGGAACACCTGCAGCGATGTCCTGGGGCTGAGATGATGGGGACCTCCAACTACCACAACCATCTTCCTTTGTGCTAGGTATAACTAGTCAGTGGAGAGTTTTCCCCCTGATTGCCATGGACTTCAGTTTTACTAGGGCTCCTTGATGCCACACTTGGTCAAATAATGCCTTGGTGTCAAGGGCAGTCACTCTCACCTCACTTCTGGAATTCAGTTATTTTTTCCATGTTTGGACCAATTCTGTAATGAGGTCTGGATCTGAGTGGTCCGGCAGAAGTGGAGTCATGATTGTAATGTTGGAAATGCAGCAGCCAATTTGCGCAAATCAAAGGTCTCACAAACAGCAATGTGATAATGACCAGATAATAGGCTAGAACCTCCACTTTTTTTGTATGCTTAATGCCCACTTAACGCCCATTTTATTGCTGAAATGACGTATAACGCCCACATATCACCCATTTTGGCACAAAATGGAAACTGACGGGCAATTTTAGGAAACTTCTCGCCGAGTGTTACTTTCACAATGTGCTTAGCGCCAGGAAAAAAAGTACCGCCCGCCCACTTTTTGGGGGCGGAATCAGCAGAATGGGCGAAATCAACACCCATAATATCGCCCAGCGTTAATTTCCACACTGATTTAATGGCGAGATTCAACAATATCGCCCGCCCACTTTTTTTGTCGTAAAGAGCATAGTTACCGAAACTAGTGGCCATGAGATCGGCCAGCGTCAATTTCATCACCTCGCACACATATCGCCCACAATATCGCTCGCCCCAAACAACGCCCAGAAAAAGTGGAACTAATCACAGCGTTATGGACGCCATGTTCTCGATCACATGTCACGTCCTTTAAAAGGCTGCTGTGCTTCAATCTCGGGAGAGTTTGGATGTACTCTGCAGGTCGTTGGAGTTGATGTGAACATCTCTGCAAACATCTTGACCATACTGTGACCGATTGGAATTGAATAGGTGTCTTCGTCGGGACATTCCTTGTTTGTGACCAATCGGTGGAAAACAGAGAGCTACTGCAATGGGGCCTGTCCTTTCTCACCCTCTCTTGGTGACCAATTACATGCAGCAAACTTGAGATCACCGAATGTATGCTCCACTGCATTATGTGCCTAATGTAAGACCTGACAGACTGATGAGGAGGACCAGACGTTACACCCTCCGCAAGTACAAGGAGAAGCAGTCTTACCTCGACTTGTCCGACACCACCTGCCTTCAGAGACTGCGCTTCCACAAAGAGGTTATCACTGAGGTATACCAGATCTGCAGCCTGCCAGCACCATCAGTACCGCACTGTCCGTCAAGGTCAAAGTCACCGCGGCACTGTCATTCTACGCCTCGGGTTCTTTTCAGGCCACATCTGGAGACATTTGCGGACTTTCGCAGCATGCCACACATTGCTGCATTAGACAGGTCACTGAAGCCCTGTACGCACGCAGGAGGGACTTGACCAGCTTTCCGATGACCAGGGAGGCACAGAGTGAGAGGGCTCCAGGATTCTCCAGAATTGCAAACTTCTCCAAGGTGCAGGGAGCAATAGACTGTATGCACATCACGATGTGGGCACTTTTTCAGTTTGCAGAGGTTTTCAGGAACCGCAAGGGATTCCACTCCCTGAATGTCCGACTTGTTATGGACCATCAGCCAATTATACTGGCAGTGAATGCTCAATTTCCGGGCAACATCCATGATGCTCACATCCTGCGTGAGAGCACTGCATCTGACTTGTTTAACAATCAGCCACAATGGTGATGCTTGGTGACAAAGGATATGGCCGCGCAACCTGGCTGATGAGCCCCCCTGCATGACACCAAGACAGAAGCCGAGAGGCGATACAATGAGAGCCACAGAGTCACTTGCAATATCGTGGAAAAAACCATTGGAATGCTTAAGCAGCACTTTAGATGCCTGGACCACTCAGGAGACAAGCTCCAATACCACCCTGAGCAGGTAGCTCAATTTGTGGTGGTCTGCTCCATGCTACACAACTTGGCTATCATGAGGGGACAAGAAATGCCTGATGAGTCTGACAGTCCACCTCACCAGAGAGAGGAAGAGGAGGATGAGGAGGCGGACACTGACATCGGCCCAGACAATCAGGCTGACACTGAAGCCATGCCTCTGCCCCCCTGTAGACCGCATGAAAGGGCCTGTGGTGGCATGATACCTGCATGAGCCTTACGTCAGGAGTTCATCAATGATCACTTTGCCTGAAAGAACGTTGTTGTTATTTAAAAGCCTGACACACTGCTGGGTGTACACGTCATACATCAATGGTGGGCATCACCTTGGTGACAGTTAAAGTTTAAGTTGATTGAAGTTAAGTGTAATTATACCCCTTTGATGTTAAGGAATCACCAGCGTGTAACGGTGCAGCTATCTGAGCCAATGCAATACAAGGTTTTGTTAAATAAAAAAACATTTAAACCGAATATTAGTCTGAAATCATCAGTATTTCTGTACAAACCAACCCTTCCCCCGCACCACTTCTCCTCCCCACTTCTACCCCTTCGCCTTCTGACTCCAAGCCGCCTGGCCGAGGAGCTCTTCAGGCGATGCTTCATTGGGGGGGTGACGGCCGAAGCGCTGCTTGGACGGATACGGGAGAAGATGGTCTCGAGTTTGGAACGTGCTCCGAGCCAGAAGCAAGATGTTGCTGCTGGCTCTCATGTGTGGTTAGCAATGGGGGTGCGGCATCTTGGGATACAATGCCACGCTCCGGGACCACTGGGAGCCCTCTGCCACCAGTGTTCCTGGCTACCAGTCCCTCCATCCCTTCCATGTTATAGAAACATAGAAACATAAAAAATAGGTGCAAGAGTAGGCCATTTGGCCCTTCGAGCCTGCACCGCCATTCAATAAGATCATGGCTGATCATTCCCTCAGTACCCCTTTCCTGCTTTCCCTCCATACCCCTTGATCCCCTTAGCCATAAGGGCCATATCTAACTCCCTCTTGAATATATCCAATGAACTGGCATCAACAACTCTCTGTGGCAGGGAATTCCACAGGTTAACATCTCTATGAGTGAAGAAGTTTCTCCTCATCTCAGTCCTAAATGGCCTACCCCTTATCCTACTACTATGTCTCCTGGTTCTGGACTTCCCCAACGTCGGGAACATTCTTCCCACATCTAACCTGTCCAGTCCCGTCAGAATCTTATACGTTTCTATGAGATCTCCTCTCATCCTTCTAAACTCCAGTGAATAAAGGCCCAGT
Organism: Pristiophorus japonicus; assembly: GCF_044704955.1. Lineage (NCBI taxonomy): Eukaryota > Metazoa > Chordata > Chondrichthyes > Pristiophoridae > Pristiophorus > Pristiophorus japonicus. The sequence continues at coordinate 175,569,698 of NC_091979.1, read as the reverse complement.
TGATCCAGTCTCTCCTCATATTTCAGTCCAGCCATCCCTGGAATCAGTCTGGTGAACCTTCGCTGAACAAATTATATCTTATTTGTTGGACAAAAACTCGGTGCCAACTATGTTCTTGGTGCTTAGTAGGTTTTTTGCTACTGGTGAATCTCCCTCATGCCTCCCACAACAGTCAGACAAGCACACACCACAGCCACACACGCTTTCAGTGCCTCTGAGCTCCCTCTCTCTCTGTCTCCTCTTCTGCGCATGTCATGATGACCCTTGACCTCCTGAATTGCGGGAATCGAGTGTTGTCATGTTGTTGCTAAGGACGGTGACACTTTACTGCAGAAGGTCAAAAAATTTTTACGCTAACGCCCATTTCAGATCACTCGCGGTAACACCCATTTTCAAAAATGGACACTAGGTGCTTTGAGAATGGGCGAGAAGCCGGCGATCTGAAAACCCTTTTTTACTGCTCACATTGGAAATAACGCCCATTAAGCACAAAAGTGGAGGTTCTAACCCAATCTGTTTTAGATGTTGGTTAAGGGATAAATATTGGCCAGGACACCAGTGAGAACTCTCCAGCTCTTCTTCAAAATATTGCCATGGGATCTTTTATTTCCACCTCAGACTGCAGACGGGGCCTTGGTTTAACATATCATCCGAAAGAAAACACCTCCGACAGGACAGCTCTACCTCAGTACTCTACTGAACTGTCACCCTAGATTTTGTGCTCAAGCCTCTGGAGTGTGACTTGAACCTACAGTTGATGGCAGCTGAGCACCAACATTTTGTGTATCATTTGATCTGGCATTGGAGCAACCATCTCCTCCTGCGGCCTGCTACCTGCTGAATTAGTCCACTGTGTCAGCATGCTTACACTATGACCCAAAACTAAGCTTGGACATGACTACCCTGATGCATGGGGCTGACTCAATATCAAATAGCCTGGCCTGACCACTGTGTGCACATGACATGCTGTGCATGCCTTAAATGGCAGATCTCTGATTGAGGAATCCCAGGGACTGGAACCAGATGGCGATATAAATGTAGAAGGGTGGCCCGTGTAAGTTGGTTTAGTGCTGCTTTAATAAGGCCTGGGCCAAAGCAATGTGCCTCATTTTAATTAACTTTAGTTTTGATTGCAATGAATGCAGAAGAATAAAGGCAGGAAGCCAGGAAATTAGTGTGGCAAGTGGGTAAGGACGCTGCCCTTTCACCTCTGGGCTCAACAGGTGGCACTGCACAGGATGCAAAAAAGATTTATAAGGATGGCACTAGAACTGTGAGTTTATATCTATCAGGAAAGGATGAACAAGCAGGGTTTCTTTTCTCTTGAAAAAAGGCTGAAGGGTGCCCTGATAGAGATCGTTAAAATTATGAAAGGTTTTGACAGAGTAGACACAAAGAGGGTGTTCCACTTGTGGGGAAGAACAAAACTAGAGGCCATCAATATAAGATAGTCACCAAGAGATCAAATAGGGAATTCAGAAAAAACTTCTTTACACAGAGGGTGGTGAGAATGTGGAACTGATTTTTTTTGTTTTGTTGATTGAGGGATAAATATTGTCCAGGACACGAGGGAGAATTCCCCGGCTCTTCTTCGAAATAGTGCCATGGAATCTTTTACGTCCAGCTGAGAGAGCAGACGGGGCCTCGGTTTAATGTTTCATCCAAAAGATGGCACCTCCGACAGTGCAGCACTCCCTCAACACTGCACTGGAGTGTCAGCCTAGATTTTCTATGTGCTCAAGTTCCTGGAAGGGAGGCTTTAGAGGGTTCAGTTCTGTCCTGTCCCTGTGAAGATCGCCCACTGTTGTAAAGCTCTAAGCTAATGTACATTGGTACTCACAGGCTAAGAGGATGAGTCATTTTCTGCCTAAAATTCTGAGGTTATTCTTTTGTGGCTGCTTAGTTAATTTTCTTTTTATCCCCCGAGCTCCTTGACTTCAAAACACAAGGATCTGACGTCAATAGCTTGACCCTTTTCTTAGAAGAAAACTAAAACAAAAATATTTTTGGAAGGGCTATGCAATGTGTATATAATATACATTATATAATACACACACACACACAGACACACACACAAACACACACGTGTGCGTATATTTATACATATATATATATATATTTCTTAAAGAGACTCTCCCCCATTATTAGGATACGGTGCCTTATTCTGTAATAATTTCCATGAATCTATACATTGTCTGTATTGTGATTTGCTGCCCGAGTACTGTAATTTTGCATAATAAGTCCCAGAGGGCATGAAAGACAATTTCTGAGTGGACCCAAGTATTGTCAAATCACTTACCCTGTCCTTGCCCATTATGAAAATGTCTGCATTTTTAGATTGCCTAAACAATCTGTATTCATTTTTTATTAACTTGCTGAATTTTTGGTCTGCACTTCAAAAAAGGTCTTTACAATAATTATTTTAACACACCTTTTTCTGCATTTAGAGTTTCTCTACATTTTGTCCGGTTCCCTATTTGTTGACTCCATATAGCTAGTTTATTACAGCAACCATTAAGTGCCACAGTCAAACACCTGCAGTAGTATTTTAAATATATTGCTTAGAAAATTCTTCCAGGAATAGATCCTGGCTACACATTCCCGTCTGGAACGCTGTGTAATGTTCTGGTCACCTCATTATTGGAAGGGTGTCATTGCTATTGACAGGTTGAAGAGGGGAGTAACAAAGGTGAATCAAAGGATCAGGAGTTTGGGTTATGAAATTGGACTTGTTTTCTTTCATAAATGAGGAGACTTTGAGATAACCTAATTGACATTTTCAAGATTATGAAAAGCATTGAGGAAACTACTGTAAGCAAATTGGTAAAGGCTTTCAACATCAGAGAATTTAATTTCAAAACTTTGAAGTTGGAAGTAAGAAGTGAATTCAGGTTGTATTGTCCACCCAAAGGCTAACAGTTTTGTGGAAACTGCCTTCAAGCGCACAGTATAAATTGGTCCAAAACACGACTAGGCTACATTTATACTTCAGCTTCTGTGTCACTCTGAAGTAACAACACTGACCTACGTTGGCTCCCGGTCCAGTAATGCCTCAAATTTAAAATTCTCATCCTTGTGTTAAAATCCCTTCATGGCCTTGTCCCTTTCTATCTCTGTAACCTCCTCCATCCTTAATTCTGGCCTCTTGTGCATCCCCGATTTCCATCATGCCATCAGCTGTCTTGGCCATAAGCTCTGGAATTCCCTCCCTAAAATCCTTCACCTCGCCACCTCTCTCTCCTCCTTTTAAGACACTCATTAAAACCTACCTCTTTATGCAAATCGTTGATCACTTTCTTTAGCATCGTTGTCATATTTTGTTTGGTAACGTTCCCGTGAAGCGCCTTGGGATGTTTTACCACTTCAAAGGTGCTATATAAATGCAAGTGGTTGTTGTTGTTGTAGGTGCAGTAGGACCCTAGAGTTGGGTCGCCACTGACTCACGAAGATAGTGGTGTGAGTCCCCCATGGACGTGCCTACAAATTCCAGCCATAGCTTTAACACTTTGACTACAAATAGGATTTTTATTATTATTTATTATTCATTAATTTCCTAGATCTGGCTCCCACTTAATCAGAAATGACGTGAATAAAAATGACAAAGGACTAAAACCTGAACTTCCTGAGTAGTTACTCCGTTCATTAATTCATAAACAAATTTGTGGACAAAGAGTTTGATATGTATATAGAGATTTTTTTTTGGAAGATTATTTTTTCTACACCCTGGATCTGATGACAGCTGCAGGCAGGATATGAGTGGAGTCTGAAAGCAAACCCCATTCACAGTGACTGCAAGAATTTGACTAATACTTGAGTGATTTCAGAAAGCATCTTCCTATTTATAAGCACTGGGTAATCAGACTGGTTTTAATCAGAGTGCTTTCACTTAATCCTTCATGCATTAAGACAAGATTTCTTAACCATCTGCCATACCAGCCTTAATCTTGTCAGAAATGGAATTGAATGAAAAGAATTTAAACAGGCTTCATCAACCCTGTAAGTTTTTTTCCCCCTGATTCATCTGATGTTGAAATGTGCTTTACAAATACATCATTTATGTTGGATAAACATTACTGAGTTGCTTGCTAATTGTGCCACCGTGACTTATGCCTCTCCGGGCTCACTTCTCTCCCTCCCCCCGCCACACCCTCTGCTCCCCACCAAACTAGTGATGCTGACCCTCCTTTTAAGAAACAGCTACATCTCTTAGGTTTCTTCTGACACATATAATCTCATTACTGTACTGAGAGACACATAGGATCTCAGAGTCCGTTATCTCTACTACCTTCAGCACTCCTATAAATAAAGACTGGTGTGTCTGAGGGTTTGGGAGGAGTTGACATTTATCACTCCTGGTAATTGCTTTTTCTGAGCATTTTTTGGTGTTAGAGTGGTCTAGTGATTGCTTTTGAGGAGGTCACTAACATGGTAGATAAGGGAGTGTCTATGGATGTTATTTATATGGACTTCCAGAATGCATGTGATAAGGTCGCGCACAAGCGACTGTTAGCAAAAATGAAAGTACATGGAAATGGAGGGAGCCTATTGACATGGGTAGGGAATAGGTTAGGTGGTAGGAGACAGAGAGTAGGGATCATGGCTATGTTCTCCAATTGGCAAGAGGTGTCCTCCAAAGATCTGTACTTAGACCTCAGCCTTTCATTATATTTATCAATGATTAGATGAAGGAATAATGTGCTGTAGATGCAAGTTTGCTGGCAACATCAAGTTAGGTGGCACAATACGTAGTGTAGATGGGAGCATAAATTTGCAAAGGCACACTGATAGATTATGTGAGTGGGCAAAACCGTGGTAGACGGGAGTTCAATGCGGGGCAAGTGTGAGGTCATCCACTTTGTACCAAAGAAAGATAGATCAGAGTATTTTCTAAATGGTAACAATTTAGGAACTGTGGAGGAGCAGAGAGATTTAGAGGCCCATGTACAAAACTCATTAAAAGCTAATAAACAGGTACAAAAATAATTAAAGGGGAATGATATCCTTTATCTCAAGGGGGCTGGAATACAAAGGGTAAAAGTTATGCTACAGTTGTTTAAAACTCTGGGTAGACCCCATCTGGTGTAGTGTGTTCAGTTCTGGGCACCACATCTCAGGAAGGATATACTGGCCTTGGAGGGGGTGCAGTGCCGATTCATCAGAATTACACCGGGGCTA